>NC_056734.1:226707882-226880382 GCF_019279795.1 Protopterus annectens | reverse complement strand
CTAAATTGGCATATACTAGAGCCATCCTTGCTCCCATTGCAACTCCTCCAGGTTGCTTATAATACTCATTCACAAATTTGAAAAAAAATATTTTCTAACACAAGTTCTAATAATCTGCACAATGTGTCGATAAACCTGTTTTCTAGCATACTAAATCTACATAAATATTCTCTGACATATTCTGTACCAATGCCATGTGGAATACATGTATACAATGAAATCACTTCAATGGAACACATACTGCAGTCATCTATTTTGATGTTTGGATTATCTTATAATTGTAAAAGATGTCATGACTCTTTTAAGTAATATTCAGATCTTTGTACTAAAAGGTTTTAATGTGTAATCTAAAAATACCGATAGTGGGTCAGTTTTTTAAAAGCCTGCTGCTGCTATCAGTCTAAAAGGCGGAATATTTGCATCTTTATGAATTTTAGGTATGCCAAAGAACCTTGACATTTTTGGAATTTCCACCTTCAGAAATTTATAAATATCACTGTTAATGTCATTTTGGCATACCAATTCAAATAATGTTTGAAAACTTTCCACAATGATTTTCTCATTAACAAGTTCATAACAATTAATGTCTTACAGCATAGTTAAAATGGCTTGATTGTAATCTTTATTATCCATAATCACAATTGTACTCCCCTTATCGCCTTTCATAATTCTTATATTAACATTGTTGCATAATGCTTTAAGGGCTAGTCTTTCTTTGTAATCCAAATTCTGAAATTTAGGTTTAATCCCAATGTTTTTCCTAATTTCAATCTCACAGACATCATGAAATACATGTACAGTACTATGCAGTTTGGGACTAAAAAGTACTTTTGATGAATGGAGTTAAGTTTTTCTTTTGGAAATTGGGTATATCTTTTAATAAATATTTTATAGGTTCATAGGTTCATACTAGGCTATCTGCCCTAGGGCATTTATAAGCCTAGCCAGAATGTGTTTGGCTTTCACCACCCATTTTAAATTTATTTTGATATGCCCTTTTTCGAGGTTAGTATACTGTGCCTCTGTCTAACAGTGACACAGAAGTGATACCCGGGGTAAACCTACGATCTCCCATCCACTCATCAAGATTCCTCTTGAAGAGAGTCAATGAGGGACTCTGCCTAACCTGGACTGGGATTTTATTCCAGAGTGAAGGGAGCCTCTGGGTTATGAATCTGTCCCTCCAGCATGTCCTATTTATTTCAGTGCTGAGGTTCAAGTCTCTCGAGCACGTAGCTCGATGGGATTTGGATTTTCTGAGGTGCAGCATGTCCATTAATTCCGGGTTGGACATGGCTTTATACGTCAGGCACAGATCACCTCTGAACAGGTGATATGCCACTGAGTAGAGCTGGAGTTTCTTTAATCGGGCAGCATATGGCATCTGTTTGAGCCCTTTGATCCTCTTGGTGAGGTACTTTTGGGGTCTTTCCAGTTGCTGCAGGTGTCTGGTAAGGTACATCCCAAAAGGGGCATTGTACTCAATTATGGGCCTGATGAGGGATGAGTAAAGAGGCACGATGACCTCCCGTGATCTAGATGTGAATCCCTTCATGATTAGGTGGGCTATATAAAATGTTTTTCTAACCACTTTGGCCACGTGGTTGTCAAATGAGAGATTGCTATCAACTTGGGTCCCCAGGTCCCTAATTACTTCTTCTGTACTTAATGGATTACCACCTATGTGGTAATTTGTGGGCACTTTGTTTTTGCCAAAGGGGATGACTATACACTTTTTGGCATTTAGTTTGAGGCCATGGCTCTGGCACCAGTTGTCTGTTTCTATAAGGCCCTTTTGGAGGATGCTTGTGTCAGCTTGAGAGTTGATTATGGTGCCCAGTTTGCAGTCATCTGCGAACTTGGTCAGCCACAGTCCTTCTGTGTTGGCTTGTACCTCCGAGAAATATATACCGAACAAGAGAGGTCCCAGGACTGAGCCTTGTGGGACACCACTTGTAACTGGTTTAGAGTCTGACATGGCTCCAGCAATTCTAACCATGTGGGTTCTGTCCTTGAGCCAGTTTGCAATCCATCTAGTGACATAGGGGTTTATATTTAAGCTGGTGAGCTTATCTATAATGCCCGAGTGGGGTATTGTATCGAAGGCTTTTGCGAGGTCCAGGTAGGCTGTGTGGACCACCTTCCCCTCGTCAATGGCCTTGGTGACTGTTTCAAAGAAATCAACCAGGTTTAAGAGGCAGGATCTGCCATTAACAAAGCCGAACTGGGTAGGATCCAGTGTCTGTAGGTCCCCAATATCTTTATTTATGAGGTCCATGATGATCCTTTCCATAGCTTTGCAGACCAAGCTAGTCAGGCTTATGGGGCGATAGTTTCCAGGATCCGTTGAGGCACCACCTTTATGGAGATGGACCACTGTTGCTGTACGCCACTCTTTGGGCACATATCCTGTAGTAAGGCTGAGATTGAACAGTAGTTTTATGTTTGGGTTTAGCTTTTCTTGGAGCTCTTGTAGGATGCAGCCCGGGACACCGTCTGGTCCCATTGATGCTGTGTTTTCTGCTTTGGAGAGGGCGGCTCTTACCTGAGCATCTGAGATGTCAGGGGGGCAGCACTCTGCTGGGATAGATATTTGCCCTTTTGGTGGGGAGGGGGGGGAGTTTGCGCTGAACCTGTCAGCTAGGATGTTGGCAATGTCTGTGGGTTCAGTGTATTTTTTGTCATTTTGGACTAATTCTGAGCATATCTGGGAATTACCACCCAGGTTCCTAACATAACTAAGAAAGCCTTGTGATTATCCTTAGTGTCCTGTGCAATTTTTCTCTCGAAGCTGGCCTTAGACAATTTTATGAGTGCCTGTAGTTTTTTGCTAATACTGATCAGTGATGCCTTCCCTTTTTGGGATTTTGCTCTATCATTTAGTAGCTTCCTCCTTCTATTGTATAGTTTGTTTATAGCTGGGGTCCACCAGACAGGAAGTCTGCCTTTGGAGGATTGGGTCTTGGTTTTATTTGGGATCACATGATCCAGGCATTCCTGAAGGTGTTCATAGAATGCGTTTATAAAGGATTCTGCGGTCTGGGCCGTATATTCCACAGGCCCAGGGGCTTTTAAGGATTCCACCTTGGTTTTGGGGAGTGTGAAATTTGCTTTAGAGAAGTTTTCACTGTGGTTTTCTGGGCACGGGGTGGGGTCGGGATGTGAATATCCAGTGAGATTAGTTTATGGTCTGATCTTACCAGTGAGGGATACACTTCTGGTCTGGAGCATAGAGTCCCCATGTTGGTGATGATCAGGTCCAGTATGTTTTCCCCTCTTGTGGGAGTGGTAACAAGTTGTTCCATAGCATTTGAGTTTATAAATTCTAGGAACCTTTGGGCTAGGGTGTTGAAGCTAGAGTAATGCTCCCAGTCTATGTTTGGGTAGTTGAAGTCACCCAATATAATGGTGTTTGGAAAGACCTTCATATTTTCCAGTGTTCTCAGAAAGGCCGAGTGGGGTTCCTGGGTTTGGGAGGGTGGTCTGTAGCAGGCTATAAACTGGAAGGCAGTTTTACCCACTGTTAGTTGCACATGGATAGTCTCTAATGCTTCGTGCTTTGCCACCAACCTGGAGATGTGGGTATCTTTGATGAATATCGATACTCCCCCTCGTTTTGTGGTTCGGTCCAAGCATCGTATGAGGTATAACTTGGTAGTGCTGGGGTGCTCTCGGGAGCCCTGAACCAGGTTTCTGTTACTGCACAGATATCGATGTTCTCCATGCTAAGGAGAGTTTTGAGTGCGTGCATCTTGAGGTTTAGACTTCTGGCGTTGAGTAGCATTATTCTTAGTTTCTTGTCCCTTGTGATACCTATGGAGGTGGGTTTGTCTTTTGAGCCTTGCCTAAAAAAGGCACTATGGGGGTAGCAAGATCCTTTGCCAATATCCAAAAGCTTTAATTTTGGTGTATACAATGTTAAGTCAACAATCACTCTTGTTAAGTTGGCTGTTTGAGTGGGTATGAAAGAAAATCCTTTTGATAATACTTAAATATGTTCTTCTTTTAAATCAAATTTACTTAAGTATAGGATGTCTTTTGTTAATTTCTTTGCTTCTCTATACCTTTTTGTACTGCTTTTATTTATGTTCTGAAGAAATTCTGAACTCAGAGCCTTAATAATAAATGGCTATGGACATAAAATCATATTATTCCATCTTGTTCAGACAACTGAGCTAATTTAGAACACTCCATACATTACGTGCAGCTTACAGTAGATGTTTATACAGTCTCTTGACACTGTAATAAAAAATTCTCCAGGGTTCAATAAAATCCATCTAGGCTCTGTGTAGACCCTACACAAAATGTACCCATGTACATGGCCATGGTTCCCCCTTGGCAGCATGCCATACATATTAATCATGGAGCACTGCCGAGGGAGAGCATAGTACTAGGGATATTGAATCCATGTAGGCAGAAGTGTAGAAGCTATCCCGTGGATGTGGATGCCTGGTCAGATGTTATGCACAGGGTTCCCTGCTACTGTTGACATGTGCTGTGAATTAATAGTTTGTGCTATTAATGTCTATTTTTTTTCATGTCCATTTGCATGGCGCAGCTCTGAGCATAGCAATACCAAGCTGCGCTTACACATAGAGACCTGCCAGATATCTAAAAATGGAAACCGGATGTAATTAATTATTTACTTTTGGTTATATTTAAGCCCGTTTTCATGGGGTGGCACTTAGTAGATTTCTGAAGGTATAGTAGTTTATATACTATCCAAGTAGCTAAATGGATAGAGTGACAGTCTAAAGCTTCATAGGGTTACACCTTCACCTTTTTCTCCCTATACCACCATTGTCCACTAGGTGGCGCTCCAATCCCTCTCCCTCATTCTTCTCTTCACTTTTACTCTATCCCTGTCTCACCTCTTCATTTTATTATCTCCCTTTTCCCTTAACATCTATCCCTCTCAGCACTTCACTACCCCTCTCCAGATTTCTCCCCTGTCACTTTACTGCACTTTTCCTATTTCCTGGATATCCTCCATCCTACCTAACCCTCCCCCCTACTGCTCTTACATACTTAACTAAAGCTACCTGCATCTCTGATTGTCTCCTCTCTACTCCTCATTCACTTGTGTGTGCCCCGCTCCGCTTCCCTACCCTACCCCCAAATCCCACCCACCCCCAGTAGTCCTACCTTTATACACACCAAACCACACCCCTTCCTCATCCCACCTACTTGTTAACTACTCACAGCCTGCATCTAACCACACCTTTCCTCCCACACCTCTGTCACTACTACTCTCTACTACTGGTTATTTCACCCCAAACCATTTTCAACTCCTTCCTTCCTATAGTTCTTCCTGCATTTTCTGCCTAGCCTTGCTTTTCTTTTTCCAACCACACAACAAGAAGCCCATATTACCACTCCTTTAAACATGCCTACTATATCAAAAGTCCCCACTCTAAATGTCTCCCTCATATCAATCTACTTACCCATCCTTTCTATCCTTACATCTGCCTACCTCCTCACCTATTATGAGAAACCCAATTTATTCCTCACAAACCTCCCTCCAAAACACACTACCACACCAAACATAGTCTACTCCCACAAACACATAAACATAACTTTCTCGCCATGTTACTTGTTACCACAATACCATCGATATATCCATATAAAGCTACTGAACCATAACACAAAGAAATGGAAACTTCTCTCAAACATCCCACATAACCTCATATCCTCATCCATAAATCAGCTCTTAAAGGATGGGGACATACACCCTAATCCAGGCCCTACCATAGCAGTTTCACTAAATAACCACCCCACATCCGACCAAAATCCCACTGGTCTAATTAAACAAACTAACTCCCTACTAATAGCGCACCTAAATGCTCGCAGCATAAATAACAAAATCTCCCACATTCACGCTCTACTTGAAACTCACTCAATTGATATTTTCTGCCTTACAGAAACTTGGTTAAAACCAGGAATCAAAGATAACGAAATAATTCCTCCTGGGTTCAACATTCTAAGGCAGGACCGCCTAAAACGTAAGGGAGGAGGAGTAGCACTCCTTTACAAAAATGGACTCCAGATCTCCTCTATTAATGACATCCCACCCTTGCAAAATAAAGCTGAAATCCTCATCTCTAAACTGCAGATTAACCCTAAAAAATCCATCTACATAATTTGTCTCTACTTACCCCCTGGTAACAACAACATAATTATTGAAGAAATCCTTGGATGGGTGTCTACAGACTACCCACAGGAAACTATAGTACTAGGTGACTTCAATTACGACTGGAAAACCATTAATACCACTAACCCCTCCACGCACATTAATCTCCACGGCTTTACTCAAACTATCAACCAAACGACCAGAATTAACAAACCAAATAACAAAGAAAGTACCTTAGACTGGATCCTTACAAATAAAGACCCAACCTCTTACATGGTGGGCACCTTACCAGACGATCTTAGTGATCACATGCTTACCTACATAATAAGACAAAAGAATGATATCTTTATCACCCCAACATACAGAACAATTCGATCTAAGAAACATTTCAACCCGACCTCTTCCAGAACGAACTTAAAGCTTGTGATTGGAAACCTGTTAAAAACCTTCCACTCAATGAAGCTGTAACATACTTTAACTCACCATTTCTTGCTATCCTAGATAAGCATGCGCTAACGATCTATTAGAATGAAATTTTAACCAGCCCCATGGCTAACACTTGAAACTAAGAATAAAATACTACAAAGAAATAAAGCTTGGCATAACTGGAGAACTAACAGAACCTCTCCTGATAGACAAATCTTCAAACAATTTAGAAATATGACAAAAAGGGCTATTCTATCTGACAAAAAGAA
Organism: Protopterus annectens; assembly: GCF_019279795.1. Lineage (NCBI taxonomy): Eukaryota > Metazoa > Chordata > Ceratodontiformes > Protopteridae > Protopterus > Protopterus annectens. The sequence goes on along the minus strand of NC_056734.1, from coordinate 226,873,557 downwards.
CTACTATAGCAAGCTTCAACAAACTCACCAAAAGCAACCTCAGAAATTCTGGGCAAGCATAAATAGTCTCCTTAAACCTGGTCACTGTAGTACACCATCTCCTCATGATGCTGACCAAAACACCCCACTCCAAACTGCAAATAATTTCAATACCTACTTTACAGAGACCATCCAGTCCTTGGCAAGCCAGCTGTCTTCTGACAATAGGAACCAAACGTCAAATAGTTCTATAACCCTACCAACTTTCACATTCCACCCCATCTCTACGAACTCTATCTATAAAATCCTCATAAAGCTTAAACCTTCTTCCCCCTCAGCAGACCAACTACCTGCTGAATATCTGCAAATAGCAGCAAAATCCATTGCCATTCCCATATCCATCCTACTAAATAGAACCATTAATGAAGGTATCATCCCTGATATTTGGAAAGTCTCCCATATCATCCCACTTCATAAAGCTGGAAACTCCACTGACTATTCTAACTACAGACCAATAGCTCTTCTTTCACCCTTAGCTAAAGTCATGGAAAAATGTATTCACCATCAGTTACTTAACCACTTAATAAAATACAATATCTTGGCTACTTGCCAACATGGCTTTAGGCCATTTCACAGTACCACCACAGCCCTTCTATCCTTCACTGATACCATCAATAAAAACCGTAATAACAGCACCCTCTCTTCTGCTCTCTTCATCGACTTGTCAAAGGCTTTTGATATGGTCAACCATCCCATACTGATAAATACCCTTGAACTTCTGGCTCTCGACCCCCCAGCTATTCAATGGTTCAAATCTTACCTTAACAATAGGCAACAAGCAGTTGTCTGGCAAAATAAACTATCATCCCTTCTACCAGTCTACATAGGAGTCCCCCAGGGCTCAATACTAGGACCTCTTCTCTTTTCTCTCTTTATCAACGACCTTCACATTGCAGTCCCAGAGGCCACCTGTATTCAATATGCCAATGATTCCACACTCATTTGCTCTGCTAACTCCACCTCAGACCTCCACTATAAAACCCAAAGGGTATTTAACATGGTTGAAGAATGGTTCCTTAAACGTTGCCTACTTCTCAATGCCAAAAAAACCAAGCTGCTACTATTTCCACCTACCAATAGGTCCCCACCCATTGATCTCTCTATTGTATCTAGCAAAGGCACCCTGGTAACACCTGAACAATCTACCAAACTGTTAGGAGTGACTATCGAGAACAACCTCACCTATGATATTCACATTAACAACACCATACAAGCAGTGAACAGAAAAATTGGTTCCTTATACAGAATCAAACCTTTCCTTACTCCACAAGCCAGAACCACCATTGCCCACTCTCACTTAATCTCTACACTTCTCTATGCTTTGTCTATTTATACTAATCTAAAAAGAACTAACCTCCAAAAATTATCACATGCTTATAACAATATCGCCAGATTTGCTACCAGCAACCCATACAAGACACACCACTGTCTTAATCTTAAGCAACTCAACTGGCTTGAATTACCTAACTTACTAACATTTTCCCAACTCATCATTGCTCATAAAATCTTTTATCAACCTAAAAATACTCCTATTCTCGCTAACCTTATCACCCCATACACAAATCTAACATCACTTCGTTCCTCTACTAGATTACTTGTCTGTACTATGAAGTCTAATAACTTGTCAGGTGATAGCATTTTCTCAAACAGTGTTGGCAAACACTGGAACCTCCTACCAACAGACCTAACTCAATTACCATCCCTTTCTCTCTTTAAACTAAGACTCAAACTTCACCTAAAATCTCACTGGATGTGCCCCTGCACAAACCCTGACTAACTGCTTCCTCTTTCACTTCTATCTTCCTACTACCTAAGGCCACTTTCACCCTTTACCCCACTAATGTAGACTACTGATCTCCTTTCTTTGCTCTCTGACTTCTCCTCTCTTCCACATACTTTCCTCTTCAACCGTCCCATTTCTCTCCTGATTACAAAGGTTTGCATATAATTTTAATATTTACAAGCATATTATTCCTTCTAACTAACTACCCCAAATATTACGAATGAGTAGTCTCATCCAAAAAAAAAAAAAAAAAAAATTACTATTTCTTTTTCTTTGCCTGATCAATTTATTTTTTTTCTTTTCTCTCTATACTCTAAAAATTGCTAATGTAATTCCAATATATATCGTTATTGTGTATTGTGTATAATGTTGTGTCTGGAGCTTTTCTCCCCGGGCCTCTACTGAAAATGGACATGTATCCAGTTAGACTAGCCCGGTCAACAAATGTAAAATAAAATAATAAATAAATATTGAAAGAACGAAAGTTATGAAGTGCGAACGCTCAGATGAGCGAAAATGCCGCAACTCTAAGTTTGTTTTTTTTTAATGCAGTACAGTGAAGATTGGAATATTTGCCCTTTCTTCACTGTAGTGCAATCTCGGAGTTGGAATATATATTTAGTAGGGGGGGGGGTGGGGGCGCAGCCCCCAACAATAATATTTTTGAGTTGCGGCATTTTCGCTCATCTGAGTATTCACACTTTGTAACTTTCATTCTTTCAATATAGACCTGCTTCATAGGTCCTGGGTTAGAGTCCCTAGCAGACATACCATTTGTTTAATGTAATGCAATTTTTTGTTTAATTTAAAAACATAACTTTTACATTTGGAAGAACTCTGCTGTGCTAAGGACTGCTTAAACATGATTAACAGCCACTGATGTTTGTGCATTGCTAAGCTTTGCTCAAACCATGGTTGTGCGAATTTTCATGATGCTCAGCTCTGCTAGCAAGCTTGCATGATTCTAATCAATGCAGTGCTTTTTTGAATGTTGCTGAATGACATGTAAAGGTGAGAAAACAGCCTATATTAAGGTCAGTAGGTGGGAATTCTACAACAGTTGTTGGAGTCTTTCTAATTGTCAGTATGCCAGGCAGTGTTGGTGAGGATGTGCACTTTCAGGCACAGAGATGGGGTGTGCAGGAGTCCAAGGTTTTTCTTGGGCTCCTAATAAGCAATTATGAATCTAGGGTGCTCAGAATGTAAGGCTGAGGACTGGGATCGGTTGGCCAGGGAACTTACCAGTGCTACGTGTATCCCCCACACTGGTAAGTAATGTTATCATCACTATGATGACCTGAAGCATAGAAAGAGGGGAATTTTGGGACCAAGAGGCCAGGGCTGGGCATGCCCCAGATGTATGTAAATATTTATTCCACTATTTTACCAAAAAGAAAGCTGAATCTGTGCAAAACTGGTATGCATAATGGTATGCTTCTGTCCCAACAGCTGCAGTTGGGAGAGTTCACAACATGCAGTTCCATGCCAGGTGCCTGATCAGGTTGTGCAGTGAGTGTGGTAATTATGACCATATTATGCTAACTGTAGTGCAATAAACAGTAAAAACTGTACTGAAATAAAGAATAAACAATACAAACTGTAGTGCAATAAATGGACAATTAAAACTATAGTGCAATAAAGGGTCAATAAAAAACTGCAGTGCAATAAACAATAAACAATAAGCATTACACAATAAACAATACCAATAACAATAAGCAAAAACACGTAAAGCAGGTTTGTGGTCTTATAGCATAATTGCAGTAGAGCTGTATGCATTGCATGTCTATGGTAAGGTTGCTGCAGTCAACTGTGAAACTGTAATAACTGTAGAATGCAAAAGTCATGGCCTGAGAAATGTATTGCACAACTCATAGTACGCTGTCTCCAGGCCAATGTCAGTGACATAATTTTCTCTTTTCTTCCCACTCCAGGAACAAAAAGTATATGGGTGAGGTAGCCAACTTTATGGGCAGATGTTGTGTGCAGACTTCACAGGTAATAAACACCAACACCAATAAAGTGTTTAGCAGGACTGTGGTTTCCTAACTGAATCTGTCTTAATAGTTACAGTAGGGCTGTTTTCATTGCATGTCTGTTCTAAGTTGCTGCAGTCAATTTTTACATAATTTACATATGTCCTCTGCAGTCACAGCTTTTGGGTTCTACGCCCATACCTGCCAACAAAGGTATGATGGCTGTTTAGTCTACTTAATGTACAAAAACATACCTCTCAACTGTCATGATTTTTTGTAATGTAATTACAACCACCTAATCTGTCTGGTCCATGATTGCCAGACAAATGATTACCTGCAATGCAATGTGTTTTCAAATCTGTTTGCACAACACCTTGGTAGTCATGTACATGCACATTATGTGAAACTGTTCTGTGTAGCTGTGTCCCTGCATTTCTTAGTGCTTGGCCTATACTGCCCCATACTAACAGCTTGTGAGATATGTCCATGCTACATCAGCTATAGAAGAATTGTAGTCACTATACTCACAACTGACACTGCATACCTGAAGAAGTATGTATTACTAGTCTTTTTAGAGATACTATTTGCAATGTCACTAATGGTAATTTCTCTCTCTCTCTCTCTCTCTCTCTCTCTCTCTCTCTCCACCTGTTATCTTCTTCAATTTATTATTATCTATTATTATGATTTACTATTAACATATTTTGTTAAAGTAGCTATTTTGTTGGCTTTATGGGTTATTTCATACTGGCTTGCTGTTAACATAAATACTGTTATGTTACTTAATGTTGTGCTACACATAATATACCTTAATATGTATTTGGATTAATCAATATTCAATTCCATTCTGTTAATACTAACATTGGTTTGGGTATTACTAACCTTAATATTGTTATAACTACTTTACTATAGCACATCAAGTTTGAGTGGTTCCTCATGATCTGCCTACCTTGCCTCCTCCTGCTGTGGCACTGGATCCCAACATGTCTGGAACCCAGCCTGGTGGTGCCCTCTTTGCTGACCCTGCACTGCCTGCAGCATTAGTTAGTACCACCCCATGGGACAGGGATGGGCCCTCCTCTGGAAGCGGTGGTGGAGGGGCAGTTGTCATCCATAATGATCTGCCATGTTTGGTGTGCGGCATCATCTTCAGTGTGTTTGGACAATGCCTGCACCAGATATAAAGCATGCTGGTCACCCTGGTGGGGCAGGTTCACCCTGGATCTCAGCCTCCACCACTGCCACCCTCAGGGCAGTGATGAAGAAGTGAAAACAGTCCCATGGGCTGGGATGTGACTCATGCTGCTACCTTGTGTAGGCACATTGGACTATGATTCCACAACACTCTACCCATCCAAGGTGTTCACTCCCTCATGTGTCACACACCACCCCTGTCTGCTGTCTTGTCTGTGTGTAAAAGCTTTCTCACCTACCTGACTTACCTCCCCCACACATACCTATGCCCCTTCCCCAGAATTCTACTCTCACGTTAAAAAAAATGGGCACCTGTCTCCAAAAAAAAAGATCATCCCATACATAGCTCTCCATTTTGCACATTTGTCCACTGAACACACATAATTTGGTGCAATTTGCTTAACGAAGCAATTATGTTGTATTCACCCCTCTCTCTGAAGATCAGAGTCCAAAATCATCTGTAAATCTCTCAAAGTACACAGTTGTTGCTGTACAAGAAATTGATAGCTATGGTTCTTTCCTACACCCTTTTTGCATATACATACCTGCCTTTCACTATGTTTCCCCCTGCTTGTACCCCATTTCATTACTTCCTTATCTCCCCATTTTTGTTTACTTTATATATATTTTGCATGACACCACATGATCTGGTACATTGCACAGCTTCTCTCAGCTCAGCTAAATGGAGCTATACTGATATATGTGTTTTAAATGATAATAAACATGTACAAAATAAACACCTCTCTCCTATTTTGAACCCAAGACCATCTCACCTTCAGACTACTGCATTAACCTGCCACACCACACAGCTGTTAAATAGCACAGGTGGTTTAAGCAAAACACAGTAATTGCAAGTTACAGTCATTAAGTGTGTTTATATAGAGCTGCACAATGTGTCGTGTTGTGCAAACTTGCTTAAAGAGTAATGGAAAACAATGAGAGGGTACCTTGGAGGCTGGTGCAAGAGTACACCACTAGAAAGCCAAACATAGAATAATGGATGTAAGTGAGGTCTCTAATGGCAGGTAAATGTGCCCTTTCATCAGCAACATTTAGAAATACACCTGCTAAGGCATTAATGGCAAAATACATGGCAAAAAACATGTTCAACCGGGACTGTGGTGCAGAAATGTATCCATATAAAGCATGCACATAGTAAAAAAGGTATGTCACAGCCTGTATGCATGCACATATATCTTGCAAATACACTTACTGTAACAGTGATTCAGTAGCTCAGTCTGTTAAATAATAAAAAAATAAGACCACAGAAAATGCTCACTATATGTTTGGGTTTCTGAGCCTTTCATTTGGCAACCTTGACCATCTTACTAAACTTAATATCAAATTCTGTCAGGACAGCTTAGTACCTATAATGGACCACAATGTCCAGAATTTATGGTCAATTACTGACCTTTGGCTGAAGCAGCTCTAGTACCAAGTATACTTAGAGTCTTGTGTTCTAACAGTGATTGTCAAAAACAATCCATGACTAGCAATAATTTGAAAAAACTCTCACCACTCCAGTTCTGATCAGATAAGCTATTTCTCCCACACACATACATGCAGGTTGTTTAACATTTCCCATGAGAGTTGTATTCCCTCATCCAACTACAGAATCTGTTGGTGGTACACTATCAGGTACCTCACCCACAGTCTACAAGGTGACAAGATACCCTAGAAGAGCTATCAAAACATATGCAGAAACAACAGACAGACTCTCTGCAATTTAAGGTTAAACCTTGAGGCTGTTCTTGTTTTCTATCAGAAGCTCCTTGTATCCCTGTTCCAGGCAAGGATTTCTGATTCATTATGTGAACCTTTAAGGTAGCACTCTGGATTACTATTACTATGGCCCCATCCCACATTGAAACCACTCTAAGGTTGGCCCTACCAGAAACATAATGCACCAGAAAACATAGCTCTAAGGAGCACATGGACAAACAACCTCCCCAACATGATACAGAGACAATAATATCCTCTATTATTAACAATAATAAATGTATCCTTAATCAGGCTATAAGCACTGCTAGCCTTTTTCAAATCCCTACTTTATGTCCATCACTTTCCATCATGCTTATGTGTCAGTAAATATACCCTCCTCTATCATCACATCTCCTTTATCTTCCTTGGGCATCTTCCTCTGCTTTTTCACTGATGAAGGCTGGATAGCCGAAATCTGTTTGAATTGATATTAGTGCACTTTGTTGCATTTATGCTTAAATAAACATCTATTTTATTATTTTAGTTTTGAGGTGTTTATATGCTGCAAATGCTGGCCACTGGTGTTTTACTATGTAATGGTGTGGCCGAGCATACCGTGCTTGCGAGGAATTTTGGTTTCTAGTATGAGAAAGTTCTCCAGTATATAAGACACATATGTTCACATTACTCATTTTATTGCTTTTGTATATCACACTTTATAAAATGTCATATCTGATAATATCCATAGCAAATATTATTAATAATAATGAGAAGAGGTTACTTTATAACAACATATTTGTAATATCAATTTACTTGGAGTACAGGTAAAATTGTTAGCATTTATCACAAACTTTAGCATGTCCATTGCATATACAAAATTGGGGCTCAATAATTATTCTAAGTCTAGTCATAAAAATATCTCTAACTAGATTTGAACCCTACATTATGTGGCCTCTTTCAATAAGCTTACTTCAGTTGCAACTTGTCCCACAGAGATAGTTAGGTGACAGGTGAGATTTCTTCATTCAATACTGTCCAGAGTGGTGACAAAAGTGCACCAGCATCCATCTTAATTGTGCCACTGATGACGCCAAATTAAATTTGTCATTTTGTACCTTCCTAGGGACCACTGCCAGTCAAGAGTGTGCAATATCAAATGGAGTGCAAAGAATATAGAGAAAAAAAAAGAACCAGGAAAAGGAAACATGAAAAACCTATGCCCCCCCCCCCGCTAATTATATATACCAACTCTGAGATCATAAATTCCTTGGTGAAAAGGAATAACCCCCTACCCTGGGATTGTTGATCTTGCCCACCTGTGGATCATCTGTTTAACTGTTCTAGCAACATTTAGAGAAAATGTGAGAATCCTTTCTAACACACATACACACACACACACACACACACACACACACACACACACACACACACACACACACACGTTCATAGGTTCATAGGTTGGTACTAGGCTGTCGGCTCTAGGGCTTATCAAGCCTAGCCATATCAATTCCCGGGCTATTTCTTCCCAGAATATTAACTTCTCTGGTCCCCTGTCTAGCAGGGTGACTGACGTGATCCCCAGGGATATACAGATAGATAGACAGAGAGAGAAAGAGAGATGGCCTTTGATTCATAATTGCTAGACCGCATCCTTTAGTCCCTAGCAATAAGAAGCAAAAATACCTTCCTATCCAAGATGTTTGCAATGAGTGATGGACTGCTTAAACATCCTTATAAACAATAACTATAATATACTCTCTTCTCAGAATTGCAATGCCTCTGTTGTAATCTTTTACAACTCTGGCATAATTTGATACAGGGGGTTTTACATACAGTGGAGAACTTAAACAACCTGTTTCACCAAATCCCCTTAATTTCTACATACCTATCAGATAAGACTACTAAATGCAACATTACCTTGAAATCCAAAGCCTAGCTCACATTATGTCCACTCCTTGCTACTTTTTTTAATTTTCATAGAAGAAAAAATATATCTTCCTAACCATATTATACCAATTTTAGATGTACCACTGGAATTTTGTTTTTCTTGCAGACACATTAAATCTACCATTTTTTTTTAAAAACAGACAGAGCCACCACTCTATTGATCAGGTACCACAACATAAGTCATAGGGCATATGAGATTACTAGGCTAATGGCCCTAGAGCCTTTTAAGGCTTATCCATTTATTGCCCAATTTTCCCAATTATAAATGTCTAATGACTAGACCAGCTTTGGTATATGTCTGTGTGTGCCTTATAGCATCCACAAGCTACATCAATCCATAAGGGACACAGGAAACAAGTCAGGGATTAATTTTCAATTTCCAATGCATTGGTCCAAATTCCGTTTGAATAGGCTACTGACAGTATTTGCATATTTAATGACTGAGAAAAATCCAACCATGCACATTTTTCCCAGTGGCATCTGGGAAATTAGTTTATTCACCTGAATGAAATGGAAAGAGAAATTTAGCACATGTACCTGCATCCAACTGTTAAATGGTGAATGCAAAATTTATTATAACCTAGACAAATACATATTTTATTTAAAATATTGCGCAGCAAGTGCAATTATAGGTGACATCCACCCAGTTGATTAAAAAGAAACAAAATAAAACAACACCGATCGTCTATAAAAAGGATATATCAGTACTGTGAACTGTAAATTGACATGCACAAGCTGCCTTAAAATAACATTATTGAATGAAATTACAGCAAACACCAAAAATAAAATATAACAACTATTTACATTATTAAGAAAAAAAAACAGTCATATTGTAATCGCTTCATTTTTCAGTGTATGTGGGTTGCTTTCAGGTCATCAGGGCAAATGACTGTTTTCAAAGTCCAACAGATTATGGTAATGTGGTTTATCCATTATTATGCCATGACCCCCCCCAAAACGTGCACGCTGATTGGCCAGCGTGCCCATTGTAAATCGAGTTATACTAATGGAAAAAGGTCCGGTCGCCCGGACTTTTTTCCATTAGTATAACTCGTTTTTTTAAAACACTGTCTCGCTATGTTAAATGGGTTTAACATAGCGAGACAGTGTTTTAAAAAAAAGCAACAGAGAAAGCAAGATCTCCGTTGCTTTTTTTTAGTGTTTCGCTATGTTAAATGAGTTTAACATAGCGAGACAGTTTTAAAATAAGCAACGGACATCTCCGTTGCTTATTTCAAAACTGTCTCACTATGTTAAACTCATTTAACATAGCGAAACACTAAAAAAAAGCAATGGAGATCTTGCTTTCTCCATTGCTTTTGCCCACAGCTCTGATGTACTGCGCAGGCGCGCAGTACATCAGAACTGCCCCGGATGCCAGACATCTGCGGAAGGGCAGCAAACAGGCATTATACTATGCCATTATTTAAGAAAAGTAATAGTTTCTTTTCTTAAATAATGTCATCGTATAATAGCAATAACCCACTTCTGGGTGTGGGTAATGCTAAATTTACCCACGGTTGGCATTGTTTGGTCCCATGGGCTTCGCCCTCGGGACCAAACCACGCCAACCGTGGGTAAATTTAGCATTACCCATACCCAGGCGTGGGTTATTGCTATATTCTGGGTGACTCCACCAACACAGATCTCCTACTAACCAATTGATTGCCCCCACACAAAAGGCAACCTGTGGACAAAAGCTATTTAAAATATGTGTTGTCATTAACTAATGCCTTAACAGCAACTTATCCCTGACAAAGGATTTTAACCTCTGTCTTTCAGCACTCATTAAATAAACTGTCCAAAAATAATCAACATTCATTAATAAACTTGGGAATGCAGCACATGAATAAATGTGAATCATATGTATACATTTTAATAAGGCCCAAAACTCCCAAATCAAGTCAACAGACTTTGCCATAAGTGCAACACAAAATCAAATGAAATTCTATGAGAAAGAAATTTATCCATAACTAAGCATCACTTTTAGGACAAATTACTTACCTGTAACAAATGCTGTTATCTTGCTTTAACTGACAATGCCATCTTATCATGAGACTTTTAAAAGTGAAATATTATAGCAATAACCCACGCCTGGGTGTGGGTAATGCTAAATTTACCCACGGTTGGCGTGGTTTGGTCCCGAGGGCGAAGCCCGAGGGACCAAACAAAGCCAACCGTGGGTAGCATTACCCACACCCAGAAGTGGGTTATTGCTATTATACCATGACATTATTTAAAAAAAGAAACTATTACTTTTCTTAAATAATGGCATAGTATAATGCCTGTTTGCTGCCCTTCCGCAGATGTCTGGCATCCGGCGGTTCTGATGTACTGCGCCTGCGCGTACATCAGAGCTGTGAAAAGCAACGGAGAAAGCAAGATCTCCGTTGTTTTGTGTTTCGCTATGTTAAATGAGTTTAACATGGCGAGACAGTTTTAAAATAAGCAGCGGAGATGTCCGTTGCTTATTTTAAAACTGTCTCGCTATGTTAAACTCATTTAACATAGCTCACTAAAAAGCAACGGAGATCTTGCTTTCTCCATTGCTTTAAAACACTGTCTCGCTATGTTAAATGGGTTTAACATGGCGAGACAGCTTTAAAATAAGCAACGGAGATCTCCGTTGCTTATTTTAAAGCTGTCTCGCCATGTTAAACCCATTTAACATAGCGACAGTGTTTAAAACGAGTTATACTAATGGAAAAAAGTCCGGGCGACCGGACCTTTTTCCATTAGTATAACTCGATTTACAAATGGCACACTGGCCAATCAGCGTGCACGTTTTGGGGGGGGTCATGGTATAATTCAGAATTTGCCCTTTGGTGGGTAACATCTAACAATGTAGGCTCTACAGAGGAGCATTTACCAAATTCACCATGGTAACTCACAGGAAATATTTATATTTCCTGCCAAGTTCAACACAGTCTCTATCACATTCACAGACTGAAGAAAAGTCTTAGCTTCTCACATGTAACTACAGCTGAAGTGTAGCATAATCTATAATACTGGATTACAGTCAAAAAGACATTCTTAATTCTTACTTGTTTCAGTGCTAAAATCTTGCTCACAATAAATTGTTTGATTCTTCCTCCTAAGGATTACTTTAGTTTCCAGGGTTGTGTAAGCATTCATTCCATCTCTGTGTCTGTCTGCATGTTACAGAGCACATAACAGCTGCCACTGTTTTATAATTTCCAAAACAGGACCAGGAGTGAAACATGCATGTGCTCTTTCTATGCAAACATTCTTAGTAGAAATATCCATTCAGACAGCATGCAGCGTTTTTCATAAAAAGCAGTGTACTTTTTTCTTCTTCTCCTCTCTCTCTCTCTATGTATCTGTGTGTGTATATGTATGTGTATATGTGCATATGCATGCAGATGTGTATGTGTGTGTGTATGTATTTATATATATATATATATATATATATATATATATATATATATATATATATATATATATGTATATAGTTCATATTTCAAGGTGTGCCAAACTAGATTATACATGTTTAGTGCAGACCAGTGTATTGATCACATCTGTCTTTGTTTTCCTGGTATATCTCTATAGTCCCCATGTTGGCACCTGAAGGCTGGTAAGAACTCTTTCACTGTCTTGCAGTCTCTTCTCTGATTAGCTGAAACAGTTTTCCTGTTTGGCATCGTTATTATTTAAGTTTAACCATGCATACAGCAGGACTGGGTTAACACAGAACGTGCTAATGCACCAGAGTTCATTCATCGTATCAGTTGCTGCTTGATGTATTGCTATGTCAAATTCATCTTCAGCTGATCCTATGGCACAGACGTTATTGTTGTGTTAGCATTCTTTGACTTTTTTCTTATAATTCTGTGTTAGTAAAATCTGCATCAAATACTAATAACCAGGTCCTTGACATAATAATAAGTATTCCTGTTTCTTAAAACATGTTTAAACAGCAAACTTACTTTAATTGCAAGTAATCTGGATAGAGCCAAGCAGCCATAATCTTGCAGGCAGCCTGCCATAACAGTAATTCAGTTCTTTTCGGTCCTTTTACTTTCTTTTTAACTGAGTGACCCACTTCTTCCCTGCTTTGAGCTGAATTTCTTTAAGATTTCAGGATGATGTTGAATACTATTTCTGTCAATTTCTGTAGAGATTGCATTTTTTATAATTAGTGTTCCTTTAATGTTTTAGGCAGGGTTATTTTTATATTGTATTAAAATAACTTAGTATTTGTAGGTAATATGTATTTAAGTACGTCTGTGCATTGCAATTTGTTGGAATGGGGTTTAAATAATGATGTTTTATATAGGTGTAAATGTCTGATTTCAGATATGTTCTACTTACATATGTAGTGAGTAGTGTGACTTTTAGAATTTCTATACCTAAATTTTTAGGTATTGAATGTAGAGTTACTCCTTTGAGCATTAAGTTTACAGTGGTGGTTATTGGATAGTTTATGTGGAAGAGCTTCAACCTTTCATAAGGGGAGAACATTTTAATGGCAGACTGGTGTTATGTTAGTGCTGATACAGTGAAAGTAGTGACATTTAAAATAAGCTGTACTTAAAAAATATGCACAAATTTCACACCAAGGTAAGTAGGAATAACAAGTAAGACAAATAGCTCCATATCATGATTGAGGCATACTGTATCACAAATCACACAACTGAAAAAAAAAATATTAAATAAACAAACTACAATCCCTGTTACAGTTTTAACATATTTTTGTGGGGAGCAAGTCTTCTCAAACTACTTATTGTGGTGGGGGTTGCATATCTCAACCATCCTAAATATATATGCAATATCCATATCATGTCATCAGAACTGTCTCATTGTATTTTATGTCCAATGTCATTTATTTTAAAGAGAAGCTACCAGCTGAACTTTTACTATAGTGCATTTGCCAATGCCAAAGCAAAAGCGTGTCCTTCTTTCATATAATGCTGGCAAAAAGTCGATTCAAAATACATGAAACCTGGCACAATAAAAAAATGTGGTGATGAGGATGAAAAGTTAAAAAACATTTTACTAAAAAAAAAAAGTTTTAATGTTAGCTCTTTATTTTATCACTCTAAAGATGCATTACACTGTTAATTAAGCCTTTCTTGTTATGTTTTGTATATTGCTCGCATCACTTTCTCTCTTCCAGTATTTCATCTCAAAGACTGCAGCTGTTTTGAAGATTAAGGAAGTGAATAGTGCCAGTGCCTCTCGCCTTTTCATAAAGCCCACGTGTACATTGTACAACATACATGAAACTTACCTTTAGTTCTACTCTTCCTTTCTTCATGTATTATATCTAGCTTGTACATCACCTCCCTCCTCTCCTCCACCCACTCATGTCTCACTTTATCTGGATGATTAAACAAGCAACTACTGCCAGCCTTCTTTTGCACTGGTACGGCAAACGTATCTTTCCTTCTTCTCTCCCTTCTTTACCTACATTTCGTCTTAAACTTTAGTAGATTAAATATGCAGCCTTAGAGAAGGTCATTTAAATGTGTTTTCACACTTGTAATGATGTCTTGTTTGTACTCTTTTCTGTTATTATTTGCAATGGCGTTAAATGTTTCTAACTGACTTGTTTTATTCAGTCTTGATTGCATTATTATGCCACATCTTGGAAAATGGCTGGAAAGGAGCTTGTACTGGTCTATCAACCCAGTTATCAAACAAGCAAAACAAATAAATAGATTATAGAAAGTTTTTACATTAAATACTTCAAAGTGGTTTCTGACAGAAAGCTTTAATTTCAAAGTAAACTTGAAATGTGTCTAACTATTGAAATGAAAAATTTAACGCATAAATAATAAGAACAGTAACATATTTCAGATCTTTTCTGTCAGACACTTACAGTGCACCCTGCTGCATCCCCTATACATGAGTGTATCTACAATTACAGCCACTGTATTGGCTGTGTATATCTTGGATGTCTATTTGTGATCAAATATATGAGAAAGACAGAATGCCCCAGATATGTATTACAGACCTTTGCTAGTGAAAGTACAGTCATCAGCCCAATGAATCTTTTGACACACACCTACATACATCCTGCACACAAATGAGAACAAGCTCTATAGCCACTTGTTCATTACTATAGCTATAGCTGTATAGCTATCACTATAGCTCATTGTGATCAGATGAATGAGTAATACACAAGTAATGCCACATCAATGTAATTCAGTGTGCTACTAGATGATACATACAGTGCACCCCTACACAAACATGTGCATATCATTTACACTTATATTTTAACTATGTCCATCTAAGATGGCATCAGCCACATCAAATACATTGACTGCATATACTGTGCATGTCTGACTGTCATCAAATGAATGAATAAAAAATAATGGCCGCAGTAATTAAATTTAGCTCACAGTTGTCACGTGCATGCAATGTGACCCACTGCAATCCCCAAGTGCACACATACACAAAAACACATACGCCCATGTGCACAAACACACACACATATACACACACACACACACACACACACACATATACACACACACACACACACACACACACACACACACACACACAGATCAGATGCATATAGTACCTATCTGCTGAATTAAAAAAATAATAATTGCAAACCCCTGTCCAACAAAAAGTACTTCCCACAGCATACAAATACCAGTCTTTCTTGGTTCCTATAATACAAACCCCTAAAAGGTGACATGTCACAGAAGAAGAAGATATAGTAGGTTGGGAACTAGCAAAGCACAAGGCATTTAGGGAGGAGCAGTCTGCTCTGGCTATGAGATGCAACTGGATACTGGAATAATGATTGCACTTTTAAGTATTCAACTGCGGTACCACCTCTAACATTCTTATAAGAAAAGCGCAGTCCAGGTCTGAACTGTCTGCAAACAGCTACAGTTAACTTTGAGTATGTGTCTCCCTGTCTGAGCCAATCTTCATTTTCCCCTGGAGAGCACTGTGCTTTGGCTGTAAGCAGCCCCCCACCACCACCACACACATCTTCCACTTTCTCTTATTCCCTTCTGTTAGCAAATAGTATCCATAACTGATCAATACTGTGTGTTTGTTAATTTAAACTATGACCACAGTAGCCTACTGATACAAGGTTATCCTGTTTTTCCACCTGAGAAATTAAGAAAAGACTTACAGTTTCAGAGCAGTCCTTGGTCAATTGTGATTGTTTCTTAACACATACTTGTCTTGCTTTGTGATTGTTTCCAGCCCCTCATACAAGAACCTAACAGGGTTTCTACCCGTTTCGCTCCCCACCCTGCCCCCTATTCGCTCCCGCCCCCACTGGTCCCACCTTTATTGCACTCAAACCCCTCCCATCTTTCCAATAGCCAACCACAGCGCTAACCCAACACTACCTCCTCCATATTCCCTCTACTATCACACCTCCTCAACTGACATGTACAAACAAACCTTTCCTTTGCTCACTGCATGCACTCTCCTTGCATATCTTACATCCTACCAAAGCTCCATCATTCCCCCACTCAACCACTACCACTGTACTACTACTCACACCACCACCCATGTCTCACCCATACTCAGCTCCCCTCCCACCAGCTCAAGAACCATCCCTATGCACCCCCCACATATTCTACCAACTATATTACTCAAACGTAAAGCATCCCTACAACTTAACATAGTAACCCTCCCACCATACCTATTACCCACAGAGCACAATCATAAAGTTTCCCTTATAAACAAACACATTCAAAAACTGAGAAAACTAATAATCTCATGCATATCAAAACTAGCCCTAAGTGGAGACATCCACCCCAACCCTGGCCCTACCATCTCCATCCCCAGTCCTCATAATCAGACTAGAAACCGCAACTTCTCCCATATTACAGCCAATAGAAAGCCAAGTGACTTCCTTCTACTAAGCCTAAATATTAGAAGTATATCCAACAAAGTCCATGAACTCCATGCCACCATAGACTTATACTCCCCAGATATAGTCATCCTGACAGAAACCTGGCTAAAACCTCACATTACCAGTGAGCAAATACTCCCTACAGGTTACAGCATACTAAGAGTAGACCGCTAAACAAAAGGAGGTGGTGTAGCTATAATATTTAAACAGCATCTAAACATCCAAATCTTAAAATCATCAGCTCCACAAATAGGCAATGAAGAAATAATATATACCAACCTCAAAATTAACCAAAACAAAACCATCAACATAATTGGATCCTACTTCCCACCTGGCCAAAACATCCCTCCACTAGAAAACCTCCTCAGCTGGTCTACCCACCATCTCCCCCAAGAAACTATCATCTTAGGTGATTTCAATATTGACTGGCAATCCTGTTCTGGCAAAAATCCAACCCATCATGTACACCTTCATGGCTTCACCCAACTAGTCCAGTCACCAACAAGGATAAATAAAAACTCCAGCAAGCACACTACCCTGGATTGGATACTAGTCAGTAAGAACCCCCAGTCATATATAACAGGCTGCTTATCAGATAGTTTCAGTGATCACTCCCCAACATTCCTACTCAAAAAAATACCTGTACCAAGCTAAACCTGTCATCTATCGTCAAATACGTAAAAAAATAAACTTTAACCCACTCACATTCATCTCATCCCTCAAAGAATGTAACTGGCATGCTCTAAAGTACCTCAGTCTAGATGATGCAGTTGAATTTTTTAATACTACCTTCCTGAACATCCTTAATTACCATGCCCCCATAAGATTTTCCAGAACCAAAGCACAACCCTCCCCATGGCTACAGAAAACCACAAAGTCAGAAATGAAAGACAGGGATAAAGCCTGGGAGCACTGGCGCAAAACCAAAACCCCCACAGCTAGACAGAAATTCCTAGAACTACACAATAGAGTCAAAAAGTTAATAAAATGGGACAAATTCCAATACTACCAGTCTGCCCTAGACTCCTCACAACACAGCCCCAAACAATTCTGGTCCTCCATAAACTCCATCCTCCACCCAGGTAAAGTCAGTACCCTTCCTCCTAACATCCCTCACTCTTCAGAAAATATTGCTACCTCATTCAACACACACTTCACCCAAACCATACTATCGCTAGCTAAACAACACAACCCCCTTCCCCACCAACCCACACCTTCAACTAGTAATCTCCCCACTGCCTTCTCTTTTTCTCCTGTACCTACCTCCAACATAAAAAAACTCTTAACTAAACTTAAACCCACCAAATTAGCAGCAGACAACCTCCCAAGTGAATTCCTACAAATCGCAGCTTATGCTCTGGCCTACCCAGTATCCATCTTGATTAACCGATCTCTGTCAGAAAGTTACGTTTCCACATTGTGGAAAGTCTCACATATAATTCCCCTCCAAAAAGGTGCACCCTCTGCAGAACTAACCAATTACCGCCCCATAGCTATTCACTCTCCATTCTCCAAAATACTAGAGAGATGCATACACTCTCAGGTCTCACACTACCTCCTTACTAACAACCTCCTTTCCGGTACTCAGCATGGTTTCCGACCAAACCATAGCACCACCACTGCCTTACTCTCCTTTACTAACACTATCCTTCAGCATAAAAACAATGGCTATCTCTCCTCTGCTACTTTCCTAGACCTATCTAAAGCATTTGACATGGTCCCACACAAACAACTTATCTCTGTCCTCAATAACCTATCCTTCTCACAATCAGTCACCAACTGGTTTCACAGTTACCTGTCTGACCGCCAACAATCCATTGTATGGCAGAATGACATATCTCCCCAACTACCTGTCTCCATAGGGGTTCCCCAAGGATCCATCCTTGGACCCCTACTTTTCTCTGTTTACACCAATAATCTAGCCTCTGCCACCAAATATGGCACACTCATCCAACACGCAGATGACTCAACCATCATCTGCTCAGCCCAGTCCCTACCCAAACTGCAAAAAGTCACACAGGAAGCCTTTTCCTCTGTTGAAACATGGTTATCCGATGCCCAATTAATACTCAACCCAAACAAAACTAAACTACTCATCTTCCAACCCACCAAACATACTCAAAACAACTCTCACTTTAACATCACAGCAAAAGACAACACCACTATATACCCAACTGAACACACCAAATTGCTAGGAGTGGAAATAGACAATAAACTAAAATTTGACATTCACATATCCATGACCATAAAAAAAGTCCACAAAAAACTAGGAGCATTATACAGAAATAAACAATTTCTCACCAAAGCAGCAAAGATTTCAATAGCAAATTCCCACCTTATCTCCACCCTACTTTATGCCTCTCCAGTATATACCAACCTAAGGCAATGTGATCTAAATAAGCTAGAGACCTGCTACAACAAAATCGCCAAATTCGCCACAGGGGCATCCTACCATAGTCACCACTGTCTCTCACTTGCTGAACTGGGTTGGCTTGAACTCCCTCACCTCCTTCAGTGGTATCAACTCTCACTTGCCCACAAACTAGTAAACCATCCACTAAATGTCCCATCCCTCCAGAATCTACTCCAACCCTATTGCACCACCAGACGACTAAGATCCAGCAACAAAAATCACTTGCAGATCACTAAAGCCAATAATTCTGCTGGTGAAGCACTATTCTCTTGCGCCATAGCCAAATTATGGAACTCACTCCCACCCACAATTATCTCCGTACCATCATGCACCAACTTCAAAACATTATTAAAAGCGCACCTAAAACATGCTGGCTATGCCCTTGCTACTCCCACTCTAATATCATCCACCCCATCCAACTACTACCTTTCTTTCACCTCCACTAACTACCTTGATGATAGCAAGCTCAGATGCTCATAAGCCTAGTACTTATTATACAGCAGGAACTTCTCATTATAACATTTGTTAATGTCTGTTATGTACTTCACAGATAAAGATTCTAGTTGTCTACTGATGTACTATGTTCTTCATCTGTAAATATGTTGTAAGTAATTTCTATATTAAATTGTTAATTGCCATGTAATCCAATGTAACTACTGTCTGTTTATTTTACTGTGGAGCTTTCTCCCCGGGCCTCCGCTGAAAATGGACCCACGTCCAGTCGGACACTCCCGGTCAACAAATTTAAATAAATAAATAAATTAATTAATTAATTAATTAAGAACATTTTTCTGCTCTTGTTTTTCTGTTAGTATCATCTCATAGACTATATAACCAAGAATTCAGAAAAACACTGTCAGACCACATAATGAATAGCTCCAGGATACATATGGCCATGAGCTATAGATTATAAATTGCTAGTGAATGAGACAGGGAGTATATAGCAACAGACCAAAAGCAGAAACAGAAAATAGATACATCCTCAATTAACAAAAGAAAAAAGAAAAAAAAAAGTTAAAGTGCAGGAATTGTGGTGGAAACTACATATAGAAATCTGTGCCATATTAATGGGAAAAAAAATGTAAACACGTAAACATTTCACCTTGCATAAATGCAAAAAAAAAGACAAAAAAATAAATGTGACGGAGAAAATGCCTAAAAGAAACACTTTCTAACAAATGGAGTTATCTCAGCAACTGTTATGTGTAATTAGAATTATAATAACACATTAAGGTGATTACATAGACACAAACACACACACACACACACACACACACACACACACACACACACACACACACACACACACACACACACACACACAAACAAATGACACATAGTGATTAGCATTGAAACAAAAACAAAACAATAAATCTTATACAAATGTCAAGAAATGGTCCAGTGTACTTGCTACGTTGTAATCTACAAGCTTAAAACATTTTATAGCTCCCATAGTTACCTTTAAGATTATAGGATCATAAGATCATATGAAGTTTCTAGGCTAATGACCCTAGGGCCCTTATAGCCTAGCCAAGTTTTACTCTTATTTCCATGATCAGCACCAATTGTCCCTGTCCTAGAGGGATACAGTTGGAACCCTTGAGTGAATTACAGTTACCCATCCAATCCTTCAAAATGCATTTGAAGTGGGCCCATAAAGTGCTTTATTTGACATGAAGTAGGAGTCCATCCAAAGGTGTGGTAACCTCTGGGAGACAAAACTTTCCTTCCAGCTGGTTCTATTAATGTCACATATCAGGTTAAGGCCATTCGACCGAGTAGCCTGTGTACTATTTGACTTGCTGATATGCAGCATTTCCAATAAAGCAGGGTCAAAGATTGCCTTATATGCAAGGAATAAATTAGTCTGTATGAAACAGAATAAAGAGACAGTGATTTCAGATGATCCACATAGGACAGATGTTGAAGACCTTGAATTTTGTTTGTGAGGAACCTTTGTGGTCTCTATAATTGCTGCAGGTGCTTGGAAAGGTACATACAAAAAGGGACATTGTACACAATTATTGGCCTGATAAGGGAAGCATGCAGAGAGATTATAACATTTTTTCTGGATGCAATGCCCTTACCTATGAGATGAGCAATGTAGAATGTCCTTCTCACCACTGTGGAGACATGGAGATTAAAGGTAAGGCTGCTGTCAACCTGTATGCCCAGGTCTCTCACCACTGAGTGCATACTTAGGGTGTAGTTATTTATGCTGTAGTTAACAGGGACATCACACTTACTGAAAGGGATGATAATATATATTTTTTTTGCATTGAGTTTAGGCCATGACTTTGGCACCAATCATTTGTTTGTGTAAGACCCTGTTGTAAGAAGTTGATATTGTTTGGAGATTCTATGACTGCTCCCAGTTTGCAGTCATCAGCAAACTTTGTCATCCACAGACCTTTATTTTCAGCTTGTACTTTGGAGAACTAGTTTCCAAACAGTAGAGGTCCCAGGACTGATCCCTGTTACAGGTCTGCTGTTGGAGGTGGATTCCCCTATTTTGACTATATGGGTTCTATCAATGATCCAGTTAGTGAACCATCTAATGATATGAAGTTTAATACCTAACTGGGTGAGGGTGAGTTGTCAATGATGCCTGAGTGGAGAATAATGTCAAAAGCCTTGGCTACATCTAGGAAGGTTGTATGCACAGATTTCCCCCTCTCAAAGATGTCCACCAGGTTTAACAGGCATAATCTCCCTTTGACAAATCCAAACTGAGCAATGTCAAGTGTTTGGAGATTACCTATATCTTTGTTGATAAGGTCCATGATGATTCGCTCCATGGCCTTGCAGATAAGGCTAGTTAGGCTAATAGGTCTTTAGTTCTTGGGGTCAGTGGAAACACCAGCTTTGTGCAAGGGGATATGGGTGGCCATTTTCCATTCAGCTGGGATGAAGCTGGAGCTTAGACTATGATTGAAAAGAGTACCCAGTGGTGTTGCTAATTCTTGTTTGAGCCTATGCAGGACACAACATGGGATGTTACTAGGTCCCACACATGCTGTGTTTTTGGCCTTAGAGAGGTATTTATGACCTGCTCTTTTGAGATACAAGGTAGAGGACAGGTGGTAGGGATGTCATGGGGGACGTGTGGTGGGGACAGGGGAATGAAGTTTTCACAGAATCTATCAGCTAACAGGTTAGCTATGTCTACAGGCTCAGTATATGTGGTATCATTAACTACCAGTCTGGCACAAATCTGGGCCTTTCCTTTTAGGTTACGGATGAAACTAAAGAATGCCTTATGGTTGTGCTTGATTGAATACGCTAATTTGAATTCGTAGTTTGCTTTGGAGGACTTCACAAGAAATCTTACCTGCTTGCAAATGATATACTTACATTGACAAGACAGAATTCTTTTTGAAATGATTTTAAAGTGATATCAGACACTTCAGCATGACACACATCTAGATATAACCTTGTTTTATGAAGAAGACTGTGCCCCTGACACATCTGATGTTGAACTTTCCAGAGAGTGGCTAGGATACCAGCATATTTCAAATACTATAAGGGGGTATTCAGAGACTTCTTACACCATTATGTAGCACTAATGAACTTGAGCTTATATTTGTAATGTCATCGTAGCTGCACTAATAGCGCACATGCATTGCAAAAATAGTTTAGGAAAATATTTCTTTCTGTGAAGTTAAGATGGGATTACAAACATCAGCTTAGTTTCATTAGTGCTTTAAATCAGTACTAGCTATCTTTGGATGCTGTAAGGTCACATAAATAGTTTTATCTTTGTAAATTTCTATCAGATTATAAAACACTATGACCTGGCTATAATGTTAGCTACTTGTATGTACTGTGATTCAGATGTTTCACTGTTTGATCTTGTTTTTTTTTTTTTCCTTATAGCCTCAGTAATGTTGAGGTACAGAAATGTTACAAGTGTTACTGTACCACTGACTGCACACGTAAAAATGCTTGTTATAAAATGTTTTAAGTTGGGCTGCAATGAGAAAAGCACTCATGAACTGTTATGCCTAAAATGCTTAAGACTTGTGGGTAGGTAACCTTTTTTCATAGAGTGGTGAATGTGGTGTTGTGATGGGACAAAAAGCCTAGGTTACTGTTCAGCATGATAAGTTTTGAGTGCCACTGAGTTTTGAGTGAAAATAGGATAAGGGAACCAAACAGCAAAAAGTCTTGATAGACACATTCCAGGGTTGCTGGCGTCAGTAAAGTAGTCTGAGGTGAACAGATTTGGTCAGCAATCTGTCATTGCCTTTGGACCTTCAGCTGTATTCACTTACTTTCACTTGAATTTCAACTTCTTGACTGGGTAGCTTGGAACTCAATGGACAGAGATAATGCTGTATGTTTGTGTAATACACAGCTGTAAACCCATTCACAAAGTGAAGTCACTCATTTTAAGTATTCATCACTGAAATAACTACATGAATACTGATAGCCTAGATGTCTCATGAGCTGATATCTTTTAATTTGGGGTGGTTTTTGGAACCATAAAATATGTTCATAACTTTTGAAGCCACTGTATTGATTTGGTATATATGAAGTAAATTAAAATATTTTCTTACCATTTTAAAAAAATGTCTCTGATCTTTTAAATACAGCCATACTGGTTTTAAAGAGAAGCTGTTTGTGTGTACTTGTTTTACAGCACATGTGCCAAAGGTAAGACTGCACTAGCTAGCTGTGTTTCAAATAATCCTGGCAGAAATAGCTGCTGAATTAGTTAAAAAAGAATAAAAAGTAATAAAAAACATATTACTATAAATAGCATTCCTTGAAAAGACTTGAATTACTGCCATGCCAGAATATGCCAGTAAAAGGAAGCACCTTAAGATCTGAGTAACAGATTAGCAGTGCATGTGTATTTTGCTGTATGTGTGTGTGTATGTATATATATATATATATATATATATATATATATATATATATATATATATGTAGGATCTGCACAGATACTCGACTGCATCTTTCACCGAATCCCACCCGAAGCAGCACTTTTGCATAAGTATGCTTGTTGTTCCAGTCATACTATGGTGCAGTAAGAGAAAATTCCCTTTTCCCCACTGTAGTGCGACCTTGGAGTCAGAATATTAAAGTGGGGGATGCAGGGGGGCTTGTCCCCCCTGCATTAAAGTAGATTTTGTGTTTTTTTTTAACATACTTTAACAAAAGCGCTTATTCGATGAAAGTGCTTTAGTTAAAGTGGGTTCGGTGGTAATGGATTCGGGCTTTTGAGCTTTTGATCAAAAGTCCTAGATTCATATATATATATATATATATATATATATATATATATTGTAAAGTGAAATAAAAGTGCTGAACGTTTTTCACATCACTGCTAGTCTTCAAATGTAGAACATAATATTTCCTAAACACCACTGTCAGACATTTTTGAGGACACTTAAAGTACCTGACTAATGTGATTAGAACATAAAATTAGTTCAGAGGAATAATATTTGTTTTAATATCTAACAGCGACTTTAATCATTGCTGCATCGTAGGAATATCCAGCGAGAAGACACTTCTGCAGTGTTATTTTATTCTCATTCCTAGAATTAACATTCATGCCTTACAAGTCTGTGAAGATGTCCACATTTTCTCACGCATTAATAATTGGCAAAGAGCAGGTGCTTAAATTGCTTGAAACAAGCATGATTGGCACTTTCACATATAAAGGTCTGAGAATTTCAGTATCATCAAAGATTCAGCACGGCTCCTCAGTAATGTTGTCTTTCCAAATTGCCGTGCCCTTTTTAAAGTCAAGTGCTGGCAGCAATTTGGATGCAAGCAGCTTTAGAACCAGTCTGGCCTTGTCATTGCTGAAAATATTTTCTAACCTATAATCACTTGAAGCATTTGCAGTGTTTACCAGACCATTACTAATAAATTGTCTACAATGCCTAAAACTTTCTCCTGAATTTATGTGATAAACAAAATGCCTGACGTTGTACTGTTAAAAACTAGTACAAATAATGAATGTCATTCAGCCCTGCTCATTGTCTACTGAAAAAAGACATTTCATAATAACTACAAAAAAGCACCTCCAGGAATCCAAGCACTATCCAAACGACTAAAACCACAAGAAGATTCCACAAAGAAATACTGTGACATGATCCAATGTTTAATAAAAACCTCTATTTATTGTCCAAAAAATTATTTTGGACAAGAAATAGAGGTTTTTATTCAACATTGGATCCTGTCACAGTATTTCTTTGGGGAATCTTCTTGTAGTTTTAGTCGTTTGGATTTCATAATAACTGCCTTTGACAAGCAAAAAAATTCTGTCTTTGGCATTTACCTTCCCTAGGATAACAACTTTGCTGAAGATGATATACCACACGCTTTCTCTTTAATGTATGACTTAGTTTGGTGTGAGGGGTAGTACTGTTACTAATGTTTGGTTGTAATTTGAAACTGCACTGCATCAAAATTATAATGTAATCGGAATCTGTGCCCCAGATCTGATATGTTAACTGCTTGTTAAGTTTACCTTTATTAGGTTTTTAATATTTGATGTAACTGAGTACATTGTCAGGACTGTTAAGGTCTTATACATAACCATTATCATTCGTAAATTTTAGTTAATCCCCGGGATTCATGAACCTTGCGCCAGGCGGACGCATAGCGTAGGCATTACAACGCCAGATATGGCCGCCGAGCGATTCAGGTACGATACAATTCCACGTGCACTACCGGCGTGCGCCGGATTTGAGCCGCCTCCGGCGTAGGTATGTTAAATACCCCATGTGTGGTGTTGCACCATGCAAATGAAGGCATATAGCGATCCACAAAGTGGCGCAGGTGTAGCATAAGGGCACGGCAATGTAAACCAAAAAAAAACGGTTTACATTTACCCAAACATGACATAGGAGTAATGGAACGCTATCAACATCAGGTATCACAATGTTGCCACATGCCAATGGCGAAAGACACAGAGAATGTCAAAAGAAAACATGCACAACATGTAAATAATGACATAAATGGTATGTCCACAGAAACACACAGCAGAACCCCAGGACATGTCCGCGGAAGGTGCTAAACAATGAAATAATATGACAATGTCATAAAAGAGCAGTGTAATACACATCAGCTTCACAGCCACAATACACCATGGTATGCATGGAAAGCCGCATCCACAGTGCAAGGGTTGCCAAGGAGTCGTGGCAGTGTTCGGCGCGGTAACTATGAATTAGTAGTCAATGCCATGCAAATGAGGCAGATGATACTGAATCGCAAAACCCCCGCCGGCGTAAGGCTGTACCAAACGGCGCAGCGGTAATACACCGAGGAGTGGCTCAGAGGGAATACATGTCAACTGCAGAGGAGTGTGCCACTGTAGGAGGAAGCACATTGGAGCCCAGCAAACATGGGCTGTACATTGCACAGCACAGCAGCAGGACCGGCGTGTGGGGAAATAGTTGAGCTGAGAGCACACAATGCACGCAGAGATGCATATGCACGAGGATGACTACGTTCCCGTAACCCAGTCATGTGACGCCCGCCCCGTCAACAACAACGGATACAGGAAGGTGATGCTGTGAATATGATGAAATGCGGAAGCAGTGTAATCAGAGTAGTAATGAACAATCAACAGTAATCAACCCACGAAGGCCAATTGGCAGCAGCTGACAACTCTGCAAGCAGAAACCTGCAAAACGGGATAGGGGAGGCATATGAATGCAAAGAAAGTAGGGGAGGTATCAGATTACAAAGAGTGAAGACCTGACACAGCAGAGCCAAGTAGACAGGCAGCAGAACGGCGGCGGCACACAAAACGCACGATATGCCATGTCCCAGAAACCACACATGACAGGGCTCTGCAGGATGCATGCCAGGAAATAGTAGGTGCAACGTGCAGAAACAGTAAGGTAAGTTCGAAATCTAATCCAATGCAGGCAGGAGTAAAGCAACACCAAAGGCAACAGCGTTGCAGTGACAACAGTAAAACATGGAAGATAATCCACAGATACGGCCGCACAGACACACCCTATGACATCACCGGGTGTACAGCACAACAGTATAAAGTGTGAACGCACACAACACACAGCCGTGTATTCCCAAATGCCGCACTCTAGGTGTAAACACACGGGGAACTTTTAAAATGTTCATGTTGGGTGCCGCCGTGGCCGTGATCCATCAGCATGTGTTAGAGACAGACGGAGTTGTGGAGGAGGGTGCCGACAACTACCGTAGGCCTCAGAGGAGAAGGAGAGTGTTCAGACCAAGGGTAACCTACCAGGGGCTACAAGACCTGGAGATAGTAGAGCATTACAGGGTGGATAGGGACACTTTACAGGAAATAGCGGAGCTGTGCCGGCCATGTCTGAGAACAAGAAACAACAGAGGGGAGCCCATCCCAGTGGACACAAAGGTATGTGTAAGCTTATGAATACTGGCCACAGGTACCTTTCAAAGGCCAACTGGGGATATAATGGGTATCTCACAGGCATCAGCATCCAGGGTACTACACCAGTTTCTGGATGCCATGTTACCACATGCCAATGAGCATATATACTTCCCCAGATCTCAGGAGGAGTTGGCTAGCAATATGCGCCACTTCCACCGTGTGGCACAATACCCGGAGGTACTGGGTGCGATAGACTGTACTCACATACAAATCAAGTCACCACCTGGGGAGCAGGGTAGACGCTACATAAACCACAAGGGATTCCCCTCCATCAATTGCCAGGTCGTGTGCAATGCACAGGGCATTATCATGGATGTGTGTGCTGGCAGCCCTGGAAGCTACCACGACTCCCATATCTGGCATGCCTCACAGCTGTACCAGGTATTCGCCAGGGGGGACATCCCACAAGGCCACCTTGTGGGGGATGCTGGCTATGCACTGGAGCCGTGGATGATGACTCCCATCAGAAATGCACACACACACATGCAAGAATGCCATAATGAGGCACACGCACAAACCAGAATAATCATAGAGAGTGTGTTTGGGATGCTGAAATCACGGTTCCGGTGCTTGGATACATCCGGTGGAGCCTTGCAGTACTCTCCAGGCACATGTGCCCACATATTCATAGTATGTGCCATGCTACATAATATGATCCTGCGGAAGCAGCTGCTGCAGGGACATAATGGTGAAGGGCCACAAAGCCCACCACAACTGCCAAGGCCAGTACAGGCACAGAGGGTTCAGGACCATGAACACACTGTGCCAGCCCCAGTAGGCAGATGGAGGTGTACCCAATATGCCTATGCCCTGGCAAAGAGGGAACGTATAGCACATACTCTGACAGCGTAGGCCCCATGGACTGACACCTCCCTACCTGCACACAGTGAAATGGACGGCACACAAACATGGCCACCCGTAAAGCGTACCGTATGGGTGGCCCCATGTGTGACTCCAACAGAGGCAGCACCCAAACACTGCACACCCAACAGCCAGTGGAGCATGGAACGCCAACACCTGAACCGTACGTGAGTCCTACAGCAGATGGCGTTGCTGTATGCTGCCACGTTCGCCACAAGGTGTATACATATAGACATGTAGATATGTGCATATACAGATATGGAGATAGATATAATTACACACATAGAAATATATGTACACATATACATATAAGTACAACAGGTAAGACAGGGAATCAGAGGGATGTAAGGTGACAGAGAAGTAACATGCGATATCTGTACATAGTAAACATAGTGAACGACAACCTGAGCATCCGGGAGGTTTAACAGAACAGGAAACCGCCACCCATGGAAAGGTCAACATACCGAAATGCATAACCGCGACTCGGGATGATCGCCAGGCCACAGTGCAGTAACAGTACATGCGCGGGTAATACTATGATGATATGAGGGGGGAGGTAGACACCGCCGCCGGTGATGCGGGCCACGCAGGTACTGTGTGCAACCGTCCCTGTGACTGCCGCAGTATGTGTATGTGTGCAGCGAGGGTGCCGTGTGTTCCGCTGTGCGAGTGTAATGTGTGTGCCACTGTAAAATGTGTATGTAGGTGCCATGTGACAGGCGGAGTGGAACAACATGTGCAGGCATACAGTATAGTAACCTCAGGCGTATGTACACCAGTACTCCCAAAGTAGTACTGAGAGCCCCTCCCTGGCTAGGCGTGTGGTGACGTATAACGATGCAAAGTGACAATGTCCCAGAATGTACCACAGGAATATACCCCACATGAAATGGAAAGGACGTATGTACAAATCATGACCGTATGTATGACACCGATATGCTAATTGCAAAACGATACATCGGCAAAGTTACACAGCAATAGGTATGTACCGTGGAAATACGCATGTGCTACCCCGGTACTGATCGTGTCCACGTATCGGCCCGTAAACACCGCTGTGTGTTCTACAAGTGTCAAACAAGCAATCGCCACCTGAATAGGTGGCAACCACTAGCAAACAGGCCATCCCAAGTACAGGACCACAATGACTGTAAATATCCGGGACAGAATGACAAGGGATAGTCGTCACGTACAAACAGCCGCAGATATACCACCGATGTGATGGAGGAATACATGCAGGAAGCACACACGCAGGCGATACCAACACCACATGACAACAACACAACCCACACTCCCACAACAACAGACAAGTAACTGCCAACTCCCCAGGCAGGGATGGAGCACACATACAAGTATACCGTGTATGTAGAGATGCAAGGCCCACAACCCATATCCGTCACCTACAACCTCCGATATTCCCCATCGCACATATCAAAGGGATACAAGCCGTAATAGCAGCACAAACATACAGGCAGTCAATGACAGCTGCATAACCGCAACATCTCGCGTGGGAAACACTATCAACAGCAGATGCATACTTGCATCCGTTGTTTAAAGGAATACAACAGCTATGTTACACATCCGAATGCAAAACGCCATCAACAGACGCCGTCAGGACAGGGATACCCACATGTCGAACAGAATACCATACCCAACACACACAATCCATGGCTAACACCACTGTGAAATGTACCTGACGCCACACATAGCGGCTGCAGTTACACATAACATAACACAATACAGACCATCTCCACGAAGGTAGGGCAAATAACCAACGCCCAGGTGAGGAATGCAACCATGCCCTAGTTATGATGCGTAATGTACGAATGGAGTAGATGCACAGGTGATATGCGCACAAGTACACACTGAGGAACAGCCATTGGTGTGATGAACCCACATGTTGCAGGTAACGACGGATAAAAGGATGACTCCCAGGATATTCAAACCGTATGCTCATACCGAACTACAACTCAAAAACGGATAGAGTGAGAAAACGCAATAGCGAGACACGCAACGAAAAATGGAAGGAAACACAGAAAAGGTATGTAGAACGCACGATATGTACGGGTGTGTAACGCATGATGTGTATGACGAAGCTGCACTGTATGTGAACGGTGTTTGTAAGTAAGGATACTTGTACATAATGCAGAGAGTGGTGAAAGGTGGTTATGTAGTGCTATCCTGCTGAGCATACCAATGACTGTGGACACCGTGTGCACAGCAGTGGGGCATCATGTACACAGCCGGGATAACACAAGGGCTGCCACAGGGGGGCATAACACAGAACAATGCCACACCACATGCCGATGCTGGCAGTGGATGTCCAACAAGGAAGTGCCATAGCAGGGGATAGGACATGTATGTATACTGTCACAGCACACATGTGTATGGGCATATACCGTCAATGTCATACGTAATGTGCGCACGACGTGCACGTATGCCTTGCAGTAGGGGATACTATGCCAACTATGTGTAATGTAAAGCTGTCATGGTGGATATGACAGACATCATACACAGTATCACAGGCATATCATGCATAATGGAGTTATGGCCTATTGGTATGTACAATAACAGGATACGTATGGCCTGTACATATGGGACAGAGTAGTAGCATAATAGCCATCTGAAATGGAAGGAACACCAAGTAACCATGGACAAATGATCTGTAGCAGGTGCAATGTGGGCAACAATGAAGTCCGGCAGGTCCATGTGTAAACACATGTGCAGTGGACACAGTAGTGTCACCTCCCCATGGTAGTGTCCAGTGAACAGCAGAGGTGGGTGTCAACTGCATGTCTACACAGTACTGCTGCTGTGGTGGTACCATGACTACGTGTCACTCAAACAGCAAGGGAGCTATCACATGAACAGTGCCACTGTGTGTCCCTGTGGGATGTTCACAGGACCTATGTTCCACAGCACGGTGTGTGTTGTGTCTGTGTAAGTAACACAGAAGCCCAGCCCATGCAATGTGGCATGTGTGCACATATCCATGAGTGGTCCGTTCACACTGCCCACTACAATTGCCATGTATAAGTACTACATGCATCAGTAATGTGGAGGACATGGTCCATGTCAGAGCAGAAGACACCCCTGTGTATGTGGTATGCAGATGTGTACAGATGTGTTACCCGTCTGTCAGCCGCATATGTAAACTGTCTGAGCCTGGTACACATCATGGCATGATAATGCCGTGCCATGTAAAGTTGTAGCCGTTGTGGAAGGTACACCACAAATGTGGTATTGTAACCCTGCCCGTGTGTAGATGTGTGTATGCCACAGGTACAATGGCTACCTATGTACCAGCATCACACAGTACAGATAGGTGTGGCCCTGCAGATGTGTACCCATGCCACAGTGGAATATGGCAACCACAGCACCATGTGGGGCATGTGTGTGTACAGCAACCATGTACAATTTGATATGCATGTACGGGGACAGTATCCATGTGATACTCAGTGGATGAATGTTGCTATGCAAAGGTGATGTGCATGCACCATGTGTCATGCATCCTGATGCCATGACACCCACATGATGTATCTCCCACACCGACACCCATACGGTTGTTATCAGTATGAGCTGGTGGAGCTATAATGGTGCCAGGTATGTAGATGTGGGATATCTAGGCATGGACAGTACTCTGTGACAGCATGTTGTGTATGTAAGCAAATAGTGAACATGAGGGGCCCCATGACTGAGGACTGTGTAATGCCACATGTACCTGACATGTAGTAGGTAGCATGATATGTTGGCACCACTGTGTGTCCTGTCCAGGAGTCATATAGCCTAACATCCTGAGACACAGGGTATGATGTGATGGTGGATGTGTACATTGCCAATACCAGAATGTGGAATGGTGCTGAAGGGCAATCTGAGGACAATGTCTGATCTGTTGGCCTCTGTACTTCACCAACCACCCATGCAATGGTATGACAGGTGGCCAGCATGTGTATGTGGCGTGCTGTGGCACACAGAAGCCCAACAAGGGTGCCAGTAAAGGCATGGAGGTCATCAATGAGTGTGTGAAGCACGTTTGTGAGGATGTGCCCCAGTGCCATACAGAATGGTCCAGTCATGGGAGTACGAATGCAGTCCCACACATGCAATGCAGTGCCACCCATGTGTAGTGCGATAGATGCGGCAGTGTGACGGTCAAGGTACACAATGTCCGACAACAGGCTAGCAGTGAAGTCAGTGGGCTGGTGTGGAGACACATACCAAACAGGTTGGCGGGACATAACAGCTAGGGAGATTGGAAGGTGACATTGGGACAGTGTCTTAGGACATAACGTGTGCATGGCAGTACCATGTATGTGTCCACAGGGACATTACGATGTCCATGTATGGATTGCAACCCTGTAGTGAGTGAGAGTGTGTATTGTTGGTAGGTACACCATTGCCTGGCATGTTGCCAACATTATCTCAGTCAGCAATGCCTGGGTGACTGTTGTACGTGACATCGAATGTGGATGTAGCCAAACAACACAGACATACCACCACACTGCCTGAGGACCCACACTGCAATGTGCGGCAGTCATGTATAGGTAGCTAGCCTTGGAGCATGTGATGGACCATGAGGACTTACCATGGCTGTCAAGTGATGCACCCCACACATGTGAATATACCCACCGTGCAACAGCCTGCACATGTGCCCATACAGCAGATGTGCATGGAACATGACCACCACCGTGGCATCTGTGAAAAGGCCAGTACCGCCATGTCTCTGTGTGGAATAGCATGGTCCCTACCATTGCGTACATGCTACAGAAGTGCACTGTGACATGTGTCAGCATAGTCATGTACACTGTCCATCTGCCGGGGTGCCATGCCATTAACAACCCCTGTCAGCAGACGTCAGTAGTACCGGCTGTAGAACACACGTACCATGTATGCTGCGATGGGTGTGTGTCCAGGGTGTGGCTAGCAGGGCCATGAAGCATATATGTTCATCTACCAAAGGGGGGATAACCCCAGGTTTAACACACCAGACACATGGAGGTATTGTGCATGCTGAGGGCAGTGTAGGTATGGTATGTGTTGTGTAATGTGTCACTCAGCTAGGTGGAGTGCATGGCCAAGCATGTGTGGGTACATGGGTGTCCATTCTAGGGAAGTGTGGGTTGCTGTCAGCACATGGCAGTAGCAGCTGTCCGAGGCCCAATGTACAGTATGACAACACAGACAGCATGTAACCTGTGGTGTACAGTGTAAGCTCTGTTGCGTGTTACAATGTGTCTAGCGGTCACAAACATGGGTATCTGAACATGGAGCACCTATGATGCATTGTGTTCGGCAAATATCCAGTATGTGTGCAAAACATTGTGTGATGTGGGATCCCCTCACCTGTGTGTGTTGCAGTCCAGGTATGTGCTTGTGAGGTATGATCCGTGTACAATCTGTACTTGCAGGTGTGCTGTGCAGAGCATGGAGGCAGGTCCCAGGCACTGCAGATAAATGTGAGTCGTGCACTAGTGTGTGTGCCTTGCTTGTGTGCAGTACAGTGGAAGGTGCAAGCATTGTCCCACATGACCGCATGCCATGCCTGCCTGTTACAGCCCTGCTGTAGACAGTCATGTGACACCGCCACAGAGGCAGTATAGCATGTGAAGATGTACATGTGTGCTCCACACCCAAGGCAGATGTCCGCAGGTCATGTGTGCCACAGCAGTGTGGTTGACCAGGACTGTCATAGTGGTCTGATACCACATGCCTGTATAAGTACAGTATGAGCATAGTCAACAGTTGCAGTGACAGAGTAGGTCAATGTATAGTGTCCCCGTGTTCAGACCACCGCCTACCGTACACTTGGCTAGACACACACCCAGAGGGTGAATATACCGGTGAGCCATCACATGTCCCAGTACACGTAGCCTGTATAATGCCATCACAGGGTGGTCACAATAACATGTGGTATGACAGACATGTTGTACCAGGTGATGTGTCATGTGCGCATATGTTGAGTTGCACAGCCGTTCACATGTCTGCAACATATCAGTGCATGATGCCTAGTGTAACATGATGTGTGGAACTGCACTGTGATCCACAACAGGGTCATCTGAGACAGGTGTGTTGTGAATGGTGTATCCCATGGTTCCACGGGATATACACTGGTGCTGTTGGATGCCATGCTGGGGGCCACCAGTGGTGCCTGCAGTGGTCATACAGACATACTGCACACATTGTTCTGGCAGGAATGTCCATTGTTGTGGATGATGTGTTGCTACGTGAAGGTAAGTGTGTGTTGTGAATGTTACCCATCCAGATGTGACCATCAGGCGCAGTCATGGTTGTCGACGGAATCACACCCATCCACAGCTGTCAGAACCCTGTCCCCAGAATGGGTGTCAGCCACCCTCGTACTGTGTGACCTATGTGCAGATGGCGGAACACCTCCTACTGGCTGGCTAACAGTGTCATCTAGGAAGGCTATGTGATGGCTGGAATACGCCGTCATAATGTATAATGCTGGTATCCCAATGAAGTACATGGAATCACACACAGTACGCCATGGCTGGCATGTAAACCATGTACAACAATGACTGTGTGACAGACACAAACAATGCAGAGCCATGTTGGACATGCACCCATGAGAACACCAAATGAGGTATGTTGCACATATTGATGTACAACTGTCAGCTATGGCCATAGCATGGATGCAGACGCATATCCCCCACAGGCAGTACCACGCCATGTAGGTAGGGGGGCATTGCACGACTACATGTGACAGTTGCTGTACCGACACATGTACTGCATATCCGTCATGTTGGGGTAGCAGTGGTATGTGACTGTTGTACATGCCTGTACATATGACCATGTCCCACAGGATATGTGTTATGTGTGTACAACACGTGTTGTACCGTCATCAAGCTGTGAAGTGTATGGCTGCCAGTGTACCTGTGTGACATGTTCTGCAATGGGTGCAAAGGTGCGCAGTAGTGCATTGCATGCCCACATGCCCCACACAGGTGCATAGCCTGAACATACAATACAAAGAGGGTGTTGGATCATAGCAACCCACAAGAGGAGATGGGTACGGGTGGCAACCCACTACCACCCGTTCGGGTAAGGTGTGCATGTCCATGACACAGTAGCACCCGAGAAGGTAGCAGTACAGCAGTACAGGGTGGCATGCATAAACGTTCACAAATACCCCTGTGTGTCCCACCACTGGCCCGTGGATAGACAGACACCAACACAATGTGCAGAATTGACATGTGCACAGCACATCACTGCTGCCTACTGTAGAACAGGCTTACTGTGTAGACATGTGCACAGAAGGTCTGTGCCAGCCACACTCAAACACGTTATGTGTCGAACCCCACCATTATTTTAGCCCATGCCACAGACAGATGTTCACGCATCTGTGTATGTACGTCTGGGAATGTCCCCGGCCTAGCAGTATAGCTGTGTCAGTGTTGCGAACATCATACTGAATGGGCTGTGTGTGTGAGGTGTGCGTCATACATGTATGGTCCGATCGACGATACCATCAGTGCCCCTGCTATGTGAACATCCCTGTCCACATACATGGATACCTATGCTGTGCCCAACACCACGCTCCCCGTGGGAGGGATGGCGTTGTGTGGTGCACCAGCTGACATGAAGGTGGCAGCAGGCACTGGATGTAGACATATGTGGTACCCATGTCAGGCCAGGCAACCATCCATGTGCACGGGATAGCAGTGTGTGGGCACATACAGCACTGTGTTGAACAATATCGCAGCACATAGCACCTGTCAGGGGTAATGTGTATGCATGGATGTGCGATACCTGCATGCACCATACACACCCCCACCAAGCAGCGTGCAGCCTACCTTGCAGAAGGCCAGTGTCCACATCATGATGATAGACATGTGTAATGTCCATATACGCATAAGCAATGACATATGGAATGGAAAGCCACCCTGCCAATATCAGTACCCCCCAGGTGGGTCACATCCCAGTGCCATGTATGTGACATACCCTGCCATACCATGCAGCCCTACCCAGCAAGGCTGCATGTGCTATCACAGTCCTACATGGTGCGATGGACAAATGGCACTTGCACTATCAACCGTCCACAGCAGTAATGTGGCACTGATGCACTCTGTGGTGTCACAGGTGCTGTGTGTTGGTGTGGACAACATGCGTGCGCACATGCTATGCATGACCTTTCCTGCTAATGTCACATGGTTACACATTGTACCATGTGTATCACATGTGCAATACAGGTGAGCCGTGGCAGGTTGGCCAACACCTGTACAGTGCTGTGTAGATGTACATGGCACAACACATGCATGTACAGGTGTCCATGTGTATGTGTGCAGTGCCACCGCTGATGTTCATAATGGCCGTGTACGTGATGCCTAGTGACATATACACAGCATCCAGGTGAACAGTAGAACTGTTGTCACATTGGGACATGTGCCAACTGATATGAACACAGGTGCAGGCAGGTACACATGTCCAAAGCAGGCTACCATCAACATGGTGTGTGTACAGTGTGATGAGTTGACACACAGATATGATATGAAACCCACTGCTTAATGGTGTGATGGCAACACGTCAGCTGTGTCACTGCCATGATGCATCGCAGAGATTACTGTGCAGATGTTGTACATGTCATAGCAATGTATGTCCAGCAGTATGCCAGTACATCAGTGTAAATGTGACCTGTCACCATCATTATGTCTTACAGATATTGCCACGTTCCCGTCTGCCAGCCTTCAGCCGCCAGGAGGATGACGTGATTATACCGTTGCTCCACGACAACTACGATATACTATTCAGCCATGTGCCACAACAAGCACAGCAGCAGGACGACGTGTGGCAGGATATGCACAGGAGAGTGAACAACGTGGGTGGCAACAACCGCACCTACCAGCAGATCCGCTGACACTGCACAGACCTAATTGGGCACACGAAACAGCGTGCTGCCACAATCGCCAGACAACAAGGTGGGAAAGGTGGTGGGCCACCAACCCAGCCCCCACTCACACACACGGAGGAGCTCCTGGCCAGTCTGGGGACACCCAGGGAACAACATGCAGAAACACTCGCTGCCATCGTGGAGGTGGGTGTCTCCCAACCAACGAGCCTGGAGCTGCCTGGTAAGTCAGTCTTGCATGTGTGTATGATAACTGACGTAGGTGTGGGTGTCATAGTACACCACATAATGTGCCAACACATGCCAGGTATATGGCCACACAAGCTGCATACTACAGTATGCTACGTTGTGTTTGCAGACATGTGCATAACACATGCTACCACACAGGTACATGATGTGACATGCACAGTGCTTACTGTGGCTACAGTAATGGATAATGTATATACTGTTGTGTCGCCCCTATACAGGTACCTCTGGCATGTCGCACAGACATGGGTCAGTCGCAGGTGAGACTGTTGCTAGTAATAGGCATGTTACAGTGTATAGATATTCCCCATGTGTCCAGGTATGACATGCACACCTGGGTCTGCTCCAGTCACGGTATACAGGTTGCACCACCCGACACACACGCCACCCATGTACAGTAGATACAACCATTAGTATACACCGGCATGACACCACATAACCCATTGGTGTGATATGTGCAGCCAGCTATGCATACAATGGTGGAGGTGTTCTACAATGGCTGCATGTGTAGTATGCATTGGAATGCCTTTGCGGTATGCACACAGTACCACATAGTGAGCTGTGATCTGGCCAGCACACAGGTGTTACCAATGTGACCTATGCCCCTGCATTGTGTGCACACGTTGTGACATGGCACATGACATATCCCATGCACGTGGTGTTCTGTCTGCCACATTGTCACACCATGACATGACCTATGCACGACATAGCAGACATCCACAATGTCTGCATAGCCTTCGGGAATGTGACACCTCAGACTAGTATGGGTGTATGTCACATGGGCCACCACAGGGATGTGTACACGATGCCCATCACACACAATTGTCCATGACCTAGTCAAACATGGCCATGGGTGATACCCACAGGCATGTTGCCACACAGTACATCTGCAGTGGGTAGTCACCGTTGCACGTGTCCACACATAGTGCAATCATAGCTGTAGTGGACCCCCTGTACATCTGATGTGGTACACCAGACAAACGAAATGCCTGTCTGCAGCCACTGGAGGTGCCACCAATGTCTACCATATACGTGCTGTGGAACAGCATGACTGTGTTGCAGACATGGCAATGCAATGCGTCCATGTTATGCATCGCACAGAAACATACCTGTGTCTTGCTGCCATGCAGTGGCACAGTGCCCGTACTCCCCACTGTACAGCTATGTACACAGCTCACACCAACCACACCTGCACAGACATCCGTGTTACACATGCATTCTATCTGTAGCCTGTACACATAACACTGCACTGTGACGTCCAGTTTGTTGTGGTGCATGTGGTGGGACACCATTGTCACATGTCCACATGTTATCGCACATGTTTGCGGTGTACATGACAAAGTGACGCCAGCCATGTGTACTGTTAACCTGCCTGTGGCCACACTGTGTATCACGGTGATGCATGCAAACTACCATGAATGTGTGTACTGCAAGCCTACTGAAATGACACCTGCTTGATGTAGTGTGCACCCCAGGGCAGTATGCATACTACCACTATTAATGTCTGGCCTGCATTCACTGAGCTGTGGTGTGGGAATGCTGCATGCCATCTGCAATATCACATGCATGATGTGTCTGCATGTGTGTGTCTGCGTGTGTGTGTCAGCATGTGTGTGTCTCCGCATGTGTGTGTGTGTGTGTCTGTGTGTGTGTCTGCGTGTGTGTGTGTCTGCGTGTGTGTCTGCATGTGTGTAATGTATCTTACAGTATGTCTTTGTATTCACAGGTGCTGTAGGTGCGTTCCCCTCCTGCGGTCCATCTGATGCTAGTGTCCCCACAGATACTAGCGGTGATGACCATATGCATGAGGCACAGGCAGGGTCGTCACGGGCAGAAGCTGTGCCATTGTTTAACATCCCACCTATGTCCCCTTCATCTCCGCACATGGTTCAGATGCCGACACATACCACCAGGTTGATAGTAGTCTGTCATTCGACACCCATGTAGCTAAAGTAGTTAGGAAGACCTTCTACATTGCCCACCTTATCATGAAGGGATTCTCATCTAGATCAAGGGAGGTCATAGTCTCCCTATACTCATCACTCATCAGACCAATGATTGAGTACAATGCCCCATTCGGAATGTATCTGACCCGACACTTGCAGCAGCTGGAGAGGCCACAAAAGTTCCTCACCAAAAGGATAAAGGGTCTCAAACATCTGTCCTATGCTGCCCGACTGAAAGAACTCCAGCTCTATTCAGTCGCCACCGCTTGCTCAGAGGTGACCTTTGCCTAACATACAAGGCCATGTCAAACCCAGATTTGATGAATATGCTTCACCTCAAAAAATCTAGTTCCGTCAGAGCCACAAGGGCAGGAGACTTAAACCTCGACATGGCTATTAATAGGACGTGCTGGAGGGATAGATTCATCACCCAAAGACTCCCTATGCTGTGGAATAAAATCCCGGTATATGTGAGGCAGAGCACCTCGCTGGCCTTGTTCAAGAGAAATCTTGACCAATGGATGGGAGATCGCAGATATACCCCAGGGATTACCTCAGTGTCACTGCTCAACAGAGGCACAGCAAAATAATGGGTATAGTTCCCCATAATAAAGGGGTGGCGTAAGCCACAAAACTATGGGCTAGGCTTGTAAATGCCCTCGGGCAGATAGCCTAGTATGAACCTATGAACCTATGAACCTATGAACATCACCGTTGCCCATAGAGGAAGGACAGTCAGCGTCTGTTGGCACTGAGCAGGAATGTGTGGTGGCTACAGAAGGTGCGGGTACACGCCATGTTGCCAGTGTAATGATTGGTGATGTGCCACACAGGCATGTGGCTGGTGCTGCTTGTAGGAGGAGCTCTGATAAACATGCACCTGCCATACAGGGTACAGCAGCTGGTATCACCAGATGCATGTTTCAGACTGTAATGGCGGCACAGGCACGTGCAGAACAGCAGAACCAAGAAGGGCAGAGGCTGCAGTGGGCCGCAATCCATTCCTTAAATGAGAACATCCAGTCATTGGCGAATGCTCAACAGCAGCTTGCCGATGTTCTGGATAGGAGATTAGGTGAGATGGTTGGAATCCTCGACCGAGGCATGTCAATCCGCGAGCGTGAGCTGTCTGTGCTGGAACACCTGGTAGGGGTGAGGCGTAGGACATGTGGCCATAGGCCAGCAACACCACCTAGTGCAGGTCGACGTGTGCGTGCCACCTCTCATGCCCACTCACACAGTGCTGGTAGCAGCAGCAGTGCAGCTGGTGCTACACCAACCACACCAGGACACAGCAGGCCACGTGGACGTGGCCCTGGCCGGTCCCAGCATGGACACGGTTCCAGCAGACATGTGTCATTGGAGAGTGGCCACTCCATACCTCCACCCGGTAGTGCCCGTGCGACCCCAGGCAGGCACGGGTCACGTGGCCGCAGGCGGACACAGTGAGCCATACAACCTGCACTGTACAGTCTGGGGCTGCCAAGTATACCCTGTGTAGGCATCACAGATGGCTGAACTGTGTACACACATACCCACACACAGCAGACACAACTGTAGGGCTCCACCACATCCACACGCATTCTGCACAGTCATGCCCAGTAAATGCACCGGCCCTTACACACACACATGATGTCATCCATTGGTACAGCCTATGCCCCTGGCACACATATCACCCTGTGCATATGATGAAGCCTCTGCTGCAGCACCGTGATCCACACCATCGGTGCACGGTTATGCAAACATATTCCGATGCACAGGGTGGACAAGATAGTGAGAGGTGTATGTGATACCTGTGTCCGCATAGTGCGCGATGTGTATGTTGCAGTGGTTGTGTATG
This sequence comes from Protopterus annectens, assembly GCF_019279795.1. Classification (NCBI taxonomy): domain Eukaryota; kingdom Metazoa; phylum Chordata; order Ceratodontiformes; family Protopteridae; genus Protopterus; species Protopterus annectens. The sequence continues at coordinate 226,832,495 of NC_056734.1, read as the reverse complement.
ACAGGTGACAGGTGCGTATGTGACATGGGTTGTGTACTGACATCATGCAGCAGACATACCATGTAGTGCAGGTGCAGCATACATTGATCTGTGTACACGGTATGCGTGGCGGTTACATGTGTAGCACCATGTTGGTTCTGTTAACCTGTATGCCAAATATGGTGTACTTGCATGTGCCTACTGGGAGCACTGTTATCAGTCCCCCACGTGTAGCTGTGGGTTACCCACAGGCACATCTGGCAATATCAGCATACCACAGGTACCCGCAACCTGCATGGACCCCTACATAGGCACATAGGCGCATAGGTACATACCAGGCTATGTGCCCTATGGTATGTGTAAGCCTAGCCAGAGTGTGTGTGGCTTTCACCACCCCTTAGGATGAGGATACTACATCCATCGGTCCGCTGTCCCTCTGTCCAGCAGTGACACAGAGATGATGCCTGGCGCATACCTATGATCACACATCCACACATCAGGATTACTCTTGGACAAAGTCAGTCAGGGGCTCTGCCTCACATGGGCTGGGAATCCTTTCCATGTTGTAGGGGGTCTCTGGGCGATGACCCTGTCCCCCCAGCACGTCCTATTTATGTCCGTGTTGAGGTTTCTGTCAGTTGCTTCTGTGCCCATGTTTGCTTGGAGCCTAGGAGGTGGAACATGTCCATGTCACCCAGGTCGGACATGGCCGTGTATGTCAGGCACAGATCACCACAGAGCAGACGGGCTGAGAAGGTATACAGCCGGAGTCCCCTCGGTCGGGCAGCATGTGACACATGTCTCAGCACCTTTATCCCTGTGTTGTGGAACATTTCAGGTCCTTCCGAGTGCTGCAGGTGTCAGCTTAGGTACATCCCAGATGTGGCGTTGTACGCAATCATTGGTCTGATGTGTGAAGAGTACAGGGGTACAATGAACTCCCCTGATGTGGATGTGAATCCCTTCATGACCAGGTGGCCACAGTGGAATGTCTTCCCAACCACATTGGCAATGTGAGTGTCGACAGAGGTTACCGACAGGTTTGGTACCCATGTCCCTGATCACGTCCACCATGTTTAATGGATTACCACCTATATGGTATGTCGGGGTGAACATGTCTTTCCCAATGGGTAGGTCTACACCTTCCCTGGCATGTAGCATCAGGCCATGGCTCTGGCACCAGTTATCCATTTCTATGAGACCCCAGGTGGATGTCCGTGTCTGATGGGGTGTTGAGTATGGTGGCCGGTGTGCAGTCATCTGCATACCATGTCTGCCACAATCCCCCTATGTTTGCATGCACATTGGAAAGTTGAATGCCGAACAGGAGGGGGCCCAGGACTGAGCCCTGTGGGCCACCACTCGACACCAGCTTGGAGTCTGACATGGCACCAGGAACACAAACCCTGTGTGGTGTGACCTCCATCCAGTTGGCAAACCATCGTGTGACATATGTCTCCACATGAACGCTGGTGAGCCTTTCCATGATGCCCACGTGGAGTGTGGTTTGAATGCTCCCCCCGGTCATGGTAGTCTGTGCAAACTGACGTACCCCCATCAATGGCCTTAGTGACTCCTCCAGACAGGTTGAGCAGGTTTGGGAGGCAGGATCTGCCCTTGACTAAGTCGATGTGGGTATGTTCCGGTATTGGCTGTACACCAATGTCTTTATGTATGGGCTCCAGTATGGACCTCCACACAGCTTTGCAGACAAGGCTTGTCAAGCTGATAGGGCAGGGATGTCTACAGTCCATAAGAGAACTACCCTGGTGTAGTGGGACCACAGTTGCCGTATGCCATCCATCGGGGACGTAGCCTGTAGTAAGCCTAAGATGAAACAGCGGCCTTATGTGCGGGGTGAGGGCCTCAATGAGGTTGTGTAGCACACAGCCAGGTACACCATCTGGTCCCATTGATGCTGTGTTCACTGCTTAACAGATATCAGCTCTCTCCTGGGCATACGGGATGTTTGGGAGGCTAGACTCTGGTGGGATGGATACGTCCCCTCTTGGGGGGGGGTAGATGTATGCATGGAACATGTCCGCTGGTTTGTTGACAATGTCTGTGGGTTCAGTGATCATTGTACCATTCTGAAGTAATTCCGGGCATGACTGTGTGCTCCCACCCATGTTCCTACCACAGCTGAGGAAGGCCCTATGGTTGTCTTATGTGTCCTTTGCAGTACCACTCCCACAGGTGGCCTTGGATGGTTGTATGAGTGATCGTATGTTAACGCCGGTATTAATCAGTGATGCCTTCCCTGGTACTGATATTGCTCTGTCATGTATTAGCTCCACCTCTTGTTGTACAGTTTGTCAATGGCTGGGGTCCACCAGACCATGTGCCTGCCTTCGGTGGACAAGGTCCTGATGTTATCAGGATCGCTTGGTGCAGACATTCCTGGGGGGTGCTCATAGAAGGCATTTGTAAGGGTTTCAGCAGTGTGGCCTGTGTTTACCACTGGCATGGAGGCCTTGTAGGGTACCACACCGGTCATATGACATGTGTGGTTCGCTGTGGAGAGGTCGTCACTGTGGTCTCCCATGCCGGTGTTGGGTGCAGGATGCGGATCTCCAGTGGGTTCACTATACGGTCTGACATCACCAATGAGGGATGTACATCCTGTGTGGAGCATATCGTCCCCATGTGTGATGATCAGAACTAGTATACGTCCCCCCAATGTGGGTATGGTGCATGGTTGTTCCACAGCATTCAGGTGTATGAACACCTGGGACCTTTGGTGTAGGGTGTTGTGTCCTGGGTAATGTTCCCGGTCTATGTATGGGTGGTTGATGTCACCCAATATGACGGTGTTGTGAGAGCATTCACACTCACCAGTGTCTTCAGGAAGGCTGTGCAGGTATCCTGGGTTTGGGTTGGTGGTCTGTAGCATGCAACAAACTGTAGGGCAGTCCTACCCATGGTTAATTGCACCTGGATATTCCCCGCTGCTACGTGCATCTCTGGCAACATGGAGGTGTGTGTACCCTTCATGGAAATGGAGACTCCCCCTCCTTCTGTGTTAGGTCCAGGTTATGGTCCTGAACGCGTGATGTGGGGTATGACCCGATAGTGCTGGGGTGCTCTCAGCAACCCTGATCAATGTTTCATTCACAGCACTGACATCAATGTCCTCCATACTGAGGAGGGCATTTGAGGGTGTGCAGCTTGGCCGTAGACCGCTGGCAGTGAGCAGTATTACCCTGTGTGTCCTCCAGGTTTGTAGTGTAGGGTGGTAGGTTTATCATTCCAGCCGTGCCTGCAGTGGGCACTGTGGGGGTGGCAGATGCCTTAGCCAAACCCTTGAAGACCAGGGGCGACAGGTGCGAGCCATACCATGCAAAGGGGCATGGAGTGCCATACCGGTACGGGTGGACTACATCACACCTGTGGGATCATTGATAGTACATGTGTACTCTGCACGACGGACGTACACCGCCACATAGTCTTCTGGACATATGTCACATGCAGTTGCTGGACCGTGAGGCATACTGCTGCACCGATGACATGGTGCTGGCATAGCAGCTACAGTGTTCACTACGGTGTGTACATGTTCAGCCTGCACCCGTGACGCCTGTGCTGTCATCTGTGTGTGTACGTGTGACTGCATGTGTGTCCACCCTGTGCGTGTGTACGGGTTTACCTGGCCGTGACTTGCGGTGTGTGCACTCCATCTGCATGCCGGACGGCACGTAGCACATACTACGTGTGTGAGCATGGCCGGGTTGCTGTTGTGTGGGTGGACACACACGACGGTCCACATTCTGCCTCCCATGCCATCGCCCCATGTGTATGCATGTCTGCACTGTGCCGATTCTAAGTGTCTGAGCATGCCCAGTAAGCAGCTGTGTAGATGGACACACAGTACAGTGCACACCACGCCCGTCTGTATTGATACCCCGTGTGCATGCCTGTTTCCCCTTCGCAACTGCCACGTCTGTGGCATGGCCGGGTTGCTGTTGTGTGGGTGGACACACACGACGGTCCACATTCTGCCTCCCATGCCGTCACCCCATGTGTATGCATGTCTGCACTGTGCCAATTCTAAGTGTCTGAGCATGCCCAGAAAGCAGCTGTGTAGATGGACACACAGTACAGTGCACACCGCGCCCGTCTGCATTGATACCCCATGTGCATGCCTGTTTCCCCTTCGCAACTGCCATGTCTGTGGCATGGCCGGGTTGCTGTTGTGTGGGTGGACACACACGACGGTCCACATTCTGCCTCCCATGCCGTCGCCCCATGTGTATGCAAGTCTACACTGTGCCGAATCTAAGTGTCTAAGCATGCCCAGTAAGCAGCTGTGTAGATGGACACACAGTACAGTGCACACCGCGGCCATCTGCGTTGATACCCCGTGAGCATGTCTGTCTCCTCTTCGCAACCGCTAGGTGTCAGAGGCATGACCAGTACACCATTTGGGGGTACACACTACCATCGGCACCGATGTCTGCTACTAGGCGTGTAGCCATGGCCAATGACATCCTGCATAGCCATGGTGACCATCCAGGTGACTCATATGTGGCTGTTATGCCACAATGGCTCATAGGGTATACTGTATGTGGTGCATCCCGTATTCATGTCGTGATGTACTGCTCCGTAGTTGGTTGGTATTCCCGACTGCAGCACTACCGTGTTACTGTACAGCCACCTTGGGATGGTAACAGGCTGTGTGACTGCGCATTCTGTCTTCATTCCCTATCGGCCGCCTTGCCTCTGCAGATGATACCACCCACCTAGGGGTATGCCTCCTGACAGTGCTGTGCTCAGTAATCTCGGTAGCGCGTTCTGTAAATGCATCATGCTGTAGTGAGTTCATGTAGGTAGGCGTAGGTTCGACTCCCGGCCCTTCCCTGTGTGTGTGTGTGTGTGTGTGTATGTGTTTCCAGCTGCCTCTGCAGATGAACATGCTTTTAGATGCTTCGCAACACATACCTTGGCTATTGTCAGCTATTCCCTTACGGGTGATGTCACCCGCCTAGAAGTATGCCTCTGACAGCGCTGTGCTCAGTAATCTCGGTAGCTTGTTCTGTAAATGCATCATGCTGTAGTGAATTAATGTAGGTAGGCGTAGGTTCGACTCCCGGCCCTTCCCTGTGTGTGTGTGTTTTCAGCTGCCTCTGCAGATGAACAAGCTTTTAGACGCTTCGCAACACATACCTTGGCTATTGTCAGCTATTCCCTTACGGGTGATGTCACCCGCCTAGAAGTATGCCTCTGACAACTCTGTGCTCAGTAATCTTGGTAGCACGTTCTGTAAATGCATCATGCTGTAATGAATTCATGTAGGTAGGTGTAGGTTCGACTCCCAGCCCTTCTCTGTGTGTGTGTGTGTGTGTGTGTTTCCGGCTGCCTCTGCAGATGAACATGCTTTTAGATGCTTCGCAACACATACCTTGGCTATTGTCAGCTATTCCCTTACGGGTGATGTCACCCGCCTAGAAGTATGCCTCTGACAGCGCTGTGTTCAGTAATCTCGGTAGCGCGTTCTGTAAATGCATCATGCTGTAGTGAATTCATGTAGGTAGGCATAGGTTCAACTCCCGGCCCTTCCCTGTGTGTGTGTGTTTCCAGCTGCCTCTGCAGATAAACAAGCTTTTAGATGCTTTGCAACACATACCTTGGCTATTGTCAGCTATTCCCTTACGGGTGATGTCACCCACCTAGAAGTATGCCTCTGACAGTGCTGTGCTCAGTAATCTCGGTAGCGCGTTCTGTAAATGCATCATGCTGTAGTGAGTTTATGTAGGTAGGCATAGGTTCGACTCTCGGCCCTTCCCTGTGTGTGTGTGTGTTTCCAGCTGCCTCTGCAGATGAACATGCTTTTAGACGCTTCGCAACACATACCTTGGCTATTGTCAGCTATTCCCTTACGGGTGATGTCACCCACCTAGAAGTATGCCTCTGACAGTGCTGTGCTCAGTAATCTCGGTAGCGCGTTCTGTAAATGCATCATGCTGTAGTGAATTCATGTAGGTAGGCGTAGGTTCGACTCCCGGCCCTTCCCTGTGTGTGTTTCCAGCTGCCTCTGCAGATAAACAAGCTTTTAGATGCTTTGCAACACATACCTTGGCTATTGTCAGCTATTCCCTTACGGGTGATGTCACCCGCCTAGAAGTATGCCTCTGACAGCACTGTGCTCAGTAATCTCGGTAGCGCGTTCTGTAAATGCATCATGCTGTAGTGAGTTTATGTAGGTAGGCGTAGGTTCGACTCCCGGCCCTTCCCCGTGTGGGTGTGTGTGTTCACAGCTTCCCTAGTAGAGTGTAGTTATTTTAGATGCTTGGCAACACATACCTTGGCTATCGGCGACTATTCCTTTACGGATGTTGTCACCCACCTGGACATGTGCCTCTGACGGTGCTGTGTTCGGTGGTTCACGTAGCACGTTCCATACCTGTGTCATACTGTTGTGCGGTTGGGTATGTGGGGGTGTGGTCAATCACCATGCCTGCCACATGTGTGTGTGTATCTATGCTCCCAGCTGCATGGGTTCATAGGTTATGGCTTTAGAGTTTCCGCAGAACACTCATATCCTGCCGCCATCCCTGTGTTTGTGGATGGTGAGACTCAGCTCGTGGACTGCCTGTGTGCCTGCTGTGGTTGGCGACCTCCGTAGCGTGTTCTCCACGTGCACCCTGCTATGGTGTGGTGGGGTGGTGCTGTGTACGTTACACTCACGGGCTTGCCACATGTGTCCGTCTGTATCTCTGTCGTTGTATATCTACATACCTATGTTGTGCCCATAGCGCTGCTCTTGCATGGACAGCTGTCTGTCCCATGTATCGCATATTTGCACGGCTGACACATAGAACTGTGGTACGATGCATATCCACTCATTGTCCATGCAACGTCCATATTCCAGAACACCCAAGAGACATCTGCTGGATATCGTGGCAGACAGCTATCCTTGCTGTACTGACACTGTACCCGTACACTCCATAAACCTTGTGTGTAATTGCCTATTTATGGTGTGTGTATGTCTAACTGTGCTGTATGCATGGTTGTGTGTGTGTCCCGCTATGGCCATCTGTGCAGGTGTCGCCACTATGGGTAATCCTTGTGGACCGCTGTTTCATGTGCACTTCTGCACATACCTGCAGACCGTACTACCCCTCCTACGGCAGCGGCCTTAGATCAACTGCTGCCCTAGGCTATAGGGCTCCATGGCACCCACCACCACAACACATGGTGCCCCCATCCTGGTATACCTACATGACATACCTACTAGACAGGTGGCCCTACTAGTGCGGCACCCTAGGCAGCCGCAGGATTGGCGTATGCCTACGGCCGGCTATGAACACATCACAAGGCATACGTCTACATTCAGTGTTTTACGAAGGCTAGGTTATAATACCAGAGGGGGGACCTCATCAACTACGCTTTGGAATGTGGATTTAGATGGGTTATTAGGTGGAGGGTTGACCACACACCAGGGCTGACTGATTAAACACTGATGAAGCCTCTTTTGAGAAGCAGGTGGCTTAAACCCCCGTAACAGGAATGTAGTTTAGGTACAGATATACAGTTAACACACATTAGTCCACTCTTTCAGTTGTGTACCACTGTATTACATTGATATGATATGCATATCTTCTATATATATTGTTAGATCTTTGATTGATGAGTATTAGGCATAGTACAATATCATATAATACATGTGTTAATAGGATGTTTTTGGAGATGTTAATATATGTGTGTGTAGTTAACATTGCGTCTGTGCTTTATATGCTGTGGTTACATGTTCATTGTTTGCTGAGAAATTAACCAATGAAAGTGTAAGGGGGGATATTTAAAGCCTGGATGCTTTTATGTTATGTGTAAGTCTGACGGAGCCTATGGGTGAAAGCGCTTACATGTCTATGAAGGAACCTTTGTATACCATTTGAGACCTGTCCTGGACAATGTCTACGTTGACTGTTTCATCTACCTATGTGTGTTTTGGATTGTGTGCCATAAGGTGCCAGTGATTCTTTGATGTCGATTAGGTGTATTCCATGGTCAATTGACATTAATCCTATTAATTCACTGAAGGATGTTCTTCATAAGTGGGAACGCCATAGTTTGACCATCCTATGACCTTCCTAGCTGACGTTGTTATTGTGCCATTGGTATGTGTTCCACAGGTCGCCCATTTGTTCCGCGGTATGGAAGCGAGTGATCCCCATTTTGGTGCTGGCAGATTGAGTGCTGTGTATGCCGGTATTCGCACGGCAGTCTGACTTTGTATGGGGAGTGTCTACTGTAGTCCCTATCTGTATTTCCTGTGTTATGCCTCACTGCAGCTGTGTGATTCCACCAGGTTTGCAGTTATGGGTGCCATCTTGGTTGTACGCTTGTCCATCCATGGCAATTGCCTACTGGACACTGGTATAGGGCTGTACACATTTCACAGCTGCATTTAGCATTCTCCGGTGGATGATTTGCATTATTAGTGGGGAGTAAGGCATGTGCTATACCCACATCCCTCCCACTGGGCGGGACAACGGATTATCTGCCAAACAACACTGAGCCCCATTTCTGCATACCCAGGATCCCATGGCTGCAACCCTCGATGGTACCCATTACACATCCTTCATGTGTGCGGGACTGGGATGTGGATGCACTTCTATGGACTCGACAATCTGGGGATTTCTGTTCATATGTCCTGCATTTCATGCACACTTGTCATCAACCTTAAAAACGCTGGTGGTGCATATGTCTAGCTGTGCCGTAGTCACGGCTGTTCACTCCTTCTAGGTCGCTCGATCGCAGCTGATAGATGTGGCGTACGGATCAATTTTGGGGGTCCTACAACGGATACCGATGTGCATATGTAAAGTGTAGAACTTGTTGGACTGTGTCCATCTGGCCAGTGGGTTTGACTGCTGCTGTATGTTCCCCAATCGCGGATGACTGTTTGACTACACATATTATGTAGTGCTACGAAAACCATTCTTTTCTGAAATGAACCCACATGGTGTGAATCCGATGATGCAGGTTAGCAACTGGTTTAAATAAACTTCAGAGGCCCCAATGGGAAATATCCGCCACTGTATTGTCATACCTAACACCACCAAAACATGTCGATCCTACTAATTCATTGAAGGATGTTCTTTATAATTGGGAACGCCATAGTTTAACCATCCTATGACCTTCCTAGTTGACGTTGTTGGTGCGCCATTAATATGTGTTCCACAGGTCGCCCATTTGTTCCGCAATATGGTAGCGTGTGATCTCCATTTTCTTGCTGGCAGAGTGGGTGCTGTGTACGCTGGTATTCGCACAGCGGTCTGACTTTGTATGGGGTGTGTCTACTGCAGTCCCTATCTGTATACACATTCCACACCTGCATTTAGCATTATCCGGTGGATGCTTTGCATTATTTGTGGTGAGTAAGGCATGTGCTACACCCACATCCCTCCCACGGGGCGGGACAACGGATTATCTGCCAAACAACACCGAGCCCCATTTCTGCATACCCACGATCCCATGGCTGCAACCCTCGACGGTACCCATTACACATCCTTCATGTGTGCGGGACTGGGATGTGGATGCACTTCTATGGACTCGGGACTCTGGGGTTTCTGTCCATATGTCCTGCATTTCATGGACACATGTCATCAACCTTAAACACGCTGGTGGTGCATATGTCTAGCTGTGCCGTAGTCACGGCTGTCGCTTCTTCTGGTAGGACGATAACAGCTGTATGATATTCCATAGTAATCAATTTTTGGGTCCTACAATGGACACCAATGTGCATGTGTAAAGTGTAGAACTTGTTGGACTGTGTCCATCCAGCCAGTGGTTTTGACTGACCTTCCTAGTTGACGTTGTTGGTGTGCCATTAGTATGTGTTCCACAGGTCGCCCATTTGTTCCGCAGTATGGCAGCGAGTGATCCCCATTTTGGTGCTGGCAGATTGAGTGCTGTGTACGCCGGTATTCGCACGGCGGTCTAACCTTGTATGGGGAGTGTCTACTGTAGTCCCTATGTGTATTTCCTGTGTTATGCCTGACTGCAGCTGTGTAATTCCACCAAGTCTGCAGTTATGGGTGCCATCTTGGTCGTACGCTTGTCCATCCATGGGAATTGCCTACTGGACACTGGTATAGGGCTGTACACATTTCACACCTGCATTTAGCATTATCCGGTGGATGCTTTGCATTATTAGTGGGGAGTGAGCCATGTGCTATACCCACATCCCTCCCACGGGGCGGGACAATGGATGTTCTGCCAAACAACACAGAGCTCCATTTCTGCATACCCAGGATCCCATGGCTGCAACCCTCGACGGTACCCATTACACATCCTTCATGTGTGTGGGACTGGGATGTGGACGCACTTCTATGGACTCGACAATCTGGGGATTTCTGTTCATATGTCCTGCATTTCATGGACACTTGTCATCAACCTTAAACACGCTGGTGGTGCATATGTCTAGCTGTGCCGTAGTCACGGCTGTCGCTTCTTCTGGGTGGAATGGTAGCAGCTGGATGATATAGCGTACGGATCAATTTTTGGGGTCCTACAATGGACACCAATGTGCATATGTAAAGTGTAAAACTTGTTGGACTGTGTCCATCTGGCCAGTGGGTTTGACTGCTGCTGTATGTTCCCCAGTTGCGGATGTCTGTTTGACTACCCGTATTATGTAATGCTACGAAAACCAGGTTATTCAGAACTGAAAACAAATGGTGTACATCCAAAGATGCAGGTTAGCGACTGCTTTCAATAATCCTCAGAAGGCCCAATAGGAAATATCCGCCACTATATTGTCAAAATAACATCACCAAAACATGTAGATCCTATTTATTCATTGACAGATGTTCTTTATAAGTGAGAACGCCATAGTTTAACCATCCTATGACCTTCCTAGTAGACGTTGTTATTGTGCCATTGGTATGTGTTCCACAGGTCGCCCATTTGTTCCGCGGTATGGAAGCGAGTGATCCCCATTTTCTTGCTGGCAGATTGTGTGCTGTGTACGCCGGTATTCTCATGGCATTCTGACTTTGTATGGGGAGTGTCTACTGTAGGCCCTATCTGTATTTCCTGTGTTATGCCTTACTGCAGCTGTGTAATTCCACCAGGTTTGCAGTTATGGGTGCCATCTTGGTCGTACGCTTGTCCATCCATGGGAATTGCCTACTGGACACTGGTATAGGGCTGTACACATTTCACAGCTGCATTTAGCATTCTCCGGTGGATGATTTGCATTATTAGTGGGGAGTAAGGCATGTGCTACACCCACATCCCTCCCACGGGGCGGGACGACGGATTATCTGCCAAAGAACACCGAGCCCCATTTATGCATACCCAGGATCCCATGGCTGCGACCCTCGACGGTACCCATTACACATCCTTCATGTGTGCGGGACTGGGATGTGGACGCAGTTCTATGGACTCGATGATCTGGGGATTTCTGTTCATATGTCCTGCATTGCATGGACACTTGTCATCAACCTTAAACACGGTGGTGGTGCATATGTCTAGCTGTGCCATACTCACGGCTGTCATGTCTTCTGCTGGAACGGTGACGGCTGGATGGAATTCTGTAGGGATCAATTTTTGGGTCCTACAATGGACACCAATGTGCATATGTGAAGTGTAGAACTTGGTGGACTGTGTCCATGTGGCCAGTGGTTTTGACTGCTGCTGTATGTTCCCCAATCGCGGATGTCTGTTTGACTACCCATATTATGTAGTGCTACGAAAACCAGTTTTTTCAAAACTGAAACCAAATGGTGTACATCCAGAGATGCAGGTTAACAACTGCTTTAAATAATCCCCAGAAGTCCCAATAGGGAAGTATCGCCACTTTATTGTCAGAATGACACCACCATAACAGGTAGATCACGAGCACTTTCGCCCAGTCTTACCGGGCATTTTCAAGTGTAATTAGCAGAAACATATAACTAAATACATAATAATACATATTTTAATAATAAGGTTAATACTATGTTATTTGGACATTAGCTTCTGCTATTGTCATACAATGCTGTGGGTGGTGCCGGTTACCATACATATGGCTTTCTCATAAGCCGACTTCACATTTCTAAACACTAGTGTGGCCTCCTTTAAGGCCCCTGAGCCAGTGGTGAACATTACTCAAGCCACTGCATGACTTACATATGCCTTCTACCAGCACCTACAGGACTGCATGGATCAGGCAATCCCTTACCCAACTGTGGGTCTTTGTACCAATGCCAAGCATCCAGTGTGGTGTACCCCAGCCATACACAAGCTCTACAACGAGAGGAGGTAGCTACTACAAGACAGAGCAGACTCCTTGTGAGGTATGAGACCCTTGCTCATTATATGTGAAGGAATACAAGCTCTCATGACATCATCTGGGGCAGGTCCCACAGATATATCACCAAGGACTCGACAGACAATCATACGGCCTTCTTTAGCTATGTTGGACACCTGGGAGGAAACTCCCAGATATGCTGTCTATGGGTTCACAATGATGTGAGGTTTACTGAACATACACACATTGCCAACATACTGGTTGACAGGTTCGGTGAAGGCATCTCCACCCCCCCCCCCACATGGAGAGATGTCTGTACCAGAAGATTGTGGCCCCCGAATGTTCTGTAATGCACAGGTGGGACATGGTCTCTCCAAGGTAGTGAACTCAGCATCCATGGGACCGGATGTTGTCCCGGCTGTGTACTCCGCGATCTCATTGAGGAATTAGACCCACAGTTAGGACAGCTGTGTAATCTTAGCCTCACCTCAGGTAACGTACCCAAGTTGTGGCGCACGGCGACTGTAGTCCCACTTCACAGGGGCAGTGCCTCCACTGACCCTGGTTATTACCATCCCATTAGCTTGAGAAGCCTTATCTGCAAAGACATGTGGAAGGATCATACTGGAGCTCATAGATGACGACATAGGGGACCTGCATACTTTGCATCCAACCCAGTTTGTCTTGGTCAAGGGCAGATCATGCATTTAAAACTTGGTTGACGTTTTAGGAACAGTCACCGAGGCCATTGATGAGGGTCAGGCAGTCCATACAGCCTACCTTGACCTGGCAAAGGCCTTCAACACAATACCCCCTTCGGGTATCATTGATGAAACCATCGGCTTGGATGTGAACCCGTACATCGCGGGATGGGTTGCAAACTGGCTAGGTGACACAACCCACACGGTCATAGTTGCTGGCACCATGTCAGACTCACTGCTAGTCACAGGCGGTGTCCCACGGGGCTCTGTCCTTGGGTCCACTCTTTTTCTGCATCTACATTTCCAAAGTACAAGCAAACACAGGGGGGTTATGGCTGACATTGTTTGCAGATGACTGCGAACTGGGTACCATAGTGGGACGGACATCTGACACAGATATCCTTCAAAGGGGCCTCACAGATATGGATATCTGCTGCCAGGGACATGGCCTACAGCTGACTGCCGGGTAATGCATAGTCATACCCATCAGGAAGAACAAGGTCACTCCTAGCCGCCATATGGGTGGCAGTCCACTGAGCACAGAGGGAATTACCAGGGATCTGGGGACCCAGGTTGTCAGTCACCATTCGTTCGACACACACGTTGCTAACGTGGTTCGGTAGAACTTCTACATTGCCCACCTGATCGTGCAGGGATTCACATCTAGATCAGGGTAGGTCATCGTCTCCTTGTACTCATTACTCATTAGACCTATGATTGAGTACATTGCCCCGTTTGGAAGGTATCTGACCCGACACCTGCAGCAGCTGGGAAGGCCCCATAGGTTCATCGTCAGACGGATGCAGGGTGTCAGGTATTTGTGTTACGCTGCCTGACTGTAAGGACTCCTGCTCCATTCAGTCACATACCACTTGTTCAGTGGTGACCTGTGCCTGACATACGAGGCCATGGCGACCCATATTTGATGACTATGCTTCACCTAATGGATCTACATCCCTCAGAACCACAGGGGCAGGTGACGTGAACCTTGACACGGTCATTAATAGAATGTGTTGGAGGGACAGATACATCACCCAGACACTCACTATGCTGTGGAACAACATCCCAGTACATGTGAGGCAGAGAACCTTGCTGGCCTTGTTCGAGGGGATCTTGTCCAATGGATGGGGATTGCGGATATACCCCAGGGATTACATCATTGTCACTGCTTGACAGAGGTGCAGCAATATAATAGGCATTTTATCTCCAGACTGGAGGGTTGGCAAAGGCAACATAACTATGGCCTAGGGTTATGGCTGCCCTTGGGTAGATAGCCTACTATGTACCTATGGACCTATGAACCTATGTTCATAGTTTGTCCCATTCACACTTGTCTATCCCCTATCCTCATTCATATGTGTATATTTCTGTGGCACATGATTGAACTATGTATTACCTGCAGGTATGCTGTCTACAGTGCACATACGTCACGGTTGATTACAGTGTATCTGTGTACCTACCTCTGTGATACTGAGGACTACCACACATCCTTCACAGCATTACATGCATATGTCCACACTATTATTCTTTGGCCTGAGAGGGGTTGTTAGAGCAACGGTTACACGTGTCCCTGTTTGTGCACGCGTCATGGTGGTCTTTGACCAGCCTCCATTGCTATCGTGGGATGGACGGTAGTGTTGGTGTGTGTTTGGGATGTGTTTTCACTGCCAGTACATCTGTGGGGGGTGGGGTTGGCACATGTTCCTATTTGCAGGGAGCCCCGTCCTGGACATTTGTGTCATGCATCAACACTTGGCATGTGCCATATGTCCTGTGCTATTCCCACAGTCGTGTATGCCTTCCTGCATTACTACTGCGTGTTACTGGCTGTTTGTATCTGGTACACATGGCTATTATGGTTGATAGCTTGGCCTATTCCCATGCTATGACATACCCATTCATCCAGGCATATACATGTTATTCCATCCTTTGCGTTGGCCATGGGTATTTGGCCGTCCGGCAACGCTATTCTCAATGTGTGATGTCCCACCTTCACTTTCTGTGCCTGTGGCACCCTGTTGGGGCGTCCTGCTTGGTGGGCAGATGTTCCGCCATATGTGTTTTGTTTGACATGTGTGAATAGCTAATCATCAGTACGGTGGCTGAACATACTGCCCTGTCCAGATGTGCACAGTTATGGGCACCGTGGCATTTTGACAGGTCCATACCACATGCGGGATGTACACATTCTGCCGACACATTCACATGCAGCCATTTGGATATCTGTACCTGAGGTGGGATGTTAACATGTGGGGTACATATTTGCCCATGTGGCACTGCCTAGGACAATACTTCTTACTACATTTCAGGTATACCCATTGTGTGTAGGTGTGTAGCTGCGCAAGGCTGCTAGCTGGGTTGGGTGCACGGTCGTACATGGGTGCGGGTTACATGCTATGACGGGGCTGTTGTGTATTACATTTGCATGCATGGGTTCTGCTTCTGGATATTACGCTTAGGCATACGCCGCCCTATGTGTATGCGACGGGCACGTTGCTGGGTGTAGTACATGTTGCTATGCACATGTTTGTCTGTGTTTAGGGTATCTAGTTTCCTTCTTGTTGTTATATCGACACGGCTACCCGGCTGTGTACTCTCACTACTGCTGGTGACCATGCCCATGTGGCTACTTCTATGTAGGTGCGGCGCGCTGACATGCTGCGGTACACCTTCACTGGGTATGCCCACTGACAGTGCATTGCGTGATGGACACGGTATTACGCGTATACTTTGTTCCTTGGACGGGTACACTTTGGACTTTGTGGGTTAATATTTGGTTCTCCGTTTTGTGTGAACGGGTACTATGTTGCATAGTCTGCGTACGTTTCATTATCCACGGACCCTGGCTGGTGTGGTAACTATTGCAGGCGGCCTGTGGAAGTCAGCACTTTAGGTTGCTCATGGCCTGCCGGCTTGGCCACGCCTACGGCCACATCCTACTTGGGCTCGCTCACGTGCCCTTCGCACGTGTCTGTGGTTGCGGTGGGCACTCATTACTATGCATATGGCGCTGCTACACCGATTATTCACTGCACTGCCAGCGCAAGCCTTACACCGGCCTTGCGCCGAGCTTCATGAATCCCGGGGAATATGTTTGAGATAACTTTATAAGGTAAGGTACTAAATTATTTCTTGTCAATAGACTGTAACACAGAGCCACTAAAAGACTAGCCAAAATGTAGTGCTTTATAATTATAGTCCATTTATTCTTGGTTCCATTTACACAACTGCATAGGAATGTTTTGTTGTGATCTAACCTAACACTTTACAATCACTCATTCTTTATCAGTTAGAATAATCTTTCTTTGTCTGGTGTTGTTGCAGCAATAGTAAAAATCTTTCTAAATGTAAAACATCACTCGGGTTGTAAGTAAATAAAATGCTGACACAAAAGAAAAGCAAAAAAAAAAGATTCTTCTTCTCATGAGAAGCAAGTGCCAGTCAAGCTTTCAGAATAAATGGCATGGTACTATTTATTCGGAAATTATTTTCAATAACAACAAAGACCATTGGCATTGTTGACTTCCAAACCTGGTATAATGACATGCAGTGAGTGTGGTTAAAAAAAAAAAACAGAAAAGCGAATCACATACTTATGTCATGCAAGTGTACACCATGGATAAACTTTACTATAAGCTACCATTTGTTTCCTTCTCAGTAACTGTGCATTTATGGTTTCAATAAAAACAGAACCAGAGTAGAAAAAGCACAAGCAGAAGGCATCTAGATGAAGCAAACGAATGCTAAAAGATTAGTCCTACCAGGGCTGATCACAACAGTCGAGTTTTTCTAAAACGTCTTTATTGCTGTCGAAGGGGTAATGGCTGAATATTAAATGGACATTTAAAGTTCTAGGCACAGAACGACATTTCTTGAGATTTGTACATTTTAAAATGTTCACAGAAAGGGTAAGGGAATGTTATGAGGTCCGAATACACAACAGAGATTTTTGCTACAGCACTTATAATTTGCATTTCACAGTTAATAATGTTACAACACTGTGACACGTAGCCACAATGCAGTTATTTGGTTATGAGAGTTTCACTTCCCACCTCTACCATTCATTTCATTTGTGTTTTTGTTTTGTTTTGTTTTTTTTTATGTCCATAAAAGTAGTACAGAACTAATAATACAGTTTAATTTCTTCCAGTGGACCTATTTGGATAGTCCAAATCATACCTTTTTTGCTCTTCAGCTACAAGTGTTATATAATAATTACATGTACTGCAGATTATCTACATTTCTATAGCAGCAAAGCTTATTTATTGATTTATTTTATTAGCATTTGTTTACCAAGAAAGTCTGATTGGGTGAAAAAACCCTCTTCGGTAGAGGTCTATAAAGAACAACTCCACGTGAAGCACTAATAACACTTTACATGGCTGACATTAACAAGTAAGCAGATAATCATAACAAAAAAGTAGGCTCCAACTTTAAACATATAAGGGTAAAAAAATCCTACTAATAAAATGAATAATTTGGACATCAAGTATAAATGCAGGAGGAAGACAATGGTAAGATTACCAAAGAAATCGAGATCTCATTAGTTGCAGAAGTCGTTTAGGAGTAGGGGGTGATACAAGCAGACTAAAAGGAAAGATAAATCAGGGTGCAGCAGCCAAGATGGGTCAAGGTGGGGGCCTCAGGGTCATGTGATACTTGCCATGAATATAGAAGAAATTATAGGTTTAGAGCATGGTATAATTTCAAGGGATTTACAGGATATGTGTAGGCAATGGAGAAGCAGGTTATAGAAAGGACAATATGAGCAATGGAGAGACAAGTCATAGAGAGAGGGAAAGGTAATGATACATGGGGTAGGCAGTATAGGAAAGAACTGAAACAAGAAATTTCAACAAGATGAATGGCTTGACTTGTGAAAAAAGCTAAGTTGTTATATAAAAGTGCTCATTAGATAGACAAAAGCATTATATAAAACAATATGTGAAAGCAGCATGATTGTAACAGTGGAAGCTGCAAAAGTTAGCTAGGGGATTCAGAGCAGAATGCATTGAAGAGGAGTGATTGAGAAAGTTAGCTAGGAGGTGTACAACCATGTCATGACTGTGAGTCATTCTGGTAGGTTTTATAAGTTTGTTCAATGTCTTTTGCCGGATTTATTTGGCAAAGGGTGGTACGAAGAAAGTTCCATATTCTGGCCACATAGGTAGCATAGTGTGAGTATCCATGGAGTTATGTGAAGACTTAATATTTGCAAGGAATTTGTCAGTTTAAAATATAATTTAGTATTCAATGGATTAGTCATTCCATAAGGAGGGGGTATTCAGA
The DNA here is from genome assembly GCF_019279795.1 of Protopterus annectens. Taxonomy (NCBI): domain Eukaryota; kingdom Metazoa; phylum Chordata; order Ceratodontiformes; family Protopteridae; genus Protopterus; species Protopterus annectens. Next base: position 226,814,294 of record NC_056734.1, on the reverse strand, counting down.
TAAAGGTATAATGTGACTGCACTGCACTTGCAATTTGAGAAAAAATTAATTAAGTACAAGATCTTACAACTTTATAATTTTTACTTAAGACAATGTATCACTAGGCAAACAATTTCTAGAGGCCTTAGGGTATGGAAGTTCCCAAATGGGCCTGTCAATGATAATGAATTTTATAATACTTTGCTTTCAATTTTTGATGATTGTGGTTATCATATAATGGAAGATTTAATAGAGCACAATGAGAAACTCATGGCTGACTTGTTAAATGATATCCACAAATTAGTAGTGTCTCTGAAAAAAGATTTATTGTTTGAGTATAAACAGATATTTGGCCACATTGACACCATCACTGAAAAAGTGAATGAAAGGAAAATGGCCAAACTTAACAGGGATAAAAGACATTATATTAGTGGGACTGCTTATCCCAAACCCTGCCATGACAATAAAAAACTACATGGTGATATAAGTAATTTTACCAAGCAGCAGCTTGTGGTTGAGGCTTGTGCTTTAGACTGTGAGATTAATCCACCAGACAGTGATGATTTTTTGGGTATGGATAATTTTCCACCACTGAGACTCTCCAAAAAGTTAGAACAGAGGAACTGGAACTAGTCGTCTATGGCTATAAATAATCTGGACAATGCTCAGCCTTGGCCAAATCATGGCAGGAAAACTTGGAATCAGAAGAAATGCTGCAACCAATATTAGAAAATGAATCAATGTTAACCATCAGATTTTTGTCAATGATTCCATTTGTTCTATAAACCTGATGCTGCAAACAAATGCTCTTGGTGAGACTTGTCTGACATATGGTTTGAGAACATAAGACAATGCACATTGCGTATTAAACAAACATAAGAGTTTTATCATCTACAATTGTAGCAATGTGAATATTGATTTAATTCACTATTATTTGTTTTCTGAAGTTTTTTCTTTTATACCCAATACTAAAATTAACATTAGTGAACTGTTATTTGACCTGACACTTTATATGAGGAAGCTTAACCTCAAAATGGTATATGACCAATCTTCTATGAATAATGATTATAGAAGGGGGGTTTATAGGAAAAGCACATATAACCCACCATTACACCCTACCTTACAGGTATTCAAAAGACTCTGTGAAAGAGATATTCATAACTTAAATAAAAAAAAACTTTAGTAGAGCTTACAATCTAAACAAGGACGAGTTTAAATCGTTGATTGATTTGAGTAGAGACAGAAAATACAGAATTATGAAGCTTGATAAGGGAGGTGGCATTGTTCTTATGAACACTAAAGATTATGTATCAGAAATGTTTAACATCTTGAATGATGGCGAGCAATATAAAAGGGTTTCTTCTAATGACGTCAACAGAGCTTATTACAAGCTAGATATCATTTTGCAAGACTTATTTGACTAAGGTGGTATAGATTACAAGTTGTACATGTTTTTTAAGATTTATTCCTCTGTGATTCCAACAATTTTTGGTATTCAAAGGATTCACAAGTATCTTGAGAACCCACCTATGTGCCCCGTAGTATCTGCTGCGATTTCCAAAATGCACTCCCTTGCAATATATGTTGATGGTATATTAATAGGGTCTACTTCAACCCACTGAAAGTACACTTCTACAAAACTTAAATAAGTGAGCTGAGTTCTGTGAAAATGTGTTTCAATGAAAATGTACTTTTGCAAAACTCAGTGCACCAAACACAAGCACAAAAGACACACACATAAAAAATAACATGAAGCATTTATGAAGGGGGGCAATATCCCCTACAACCCCCCTGCTACTTATATATATACTAACTTCAACATCGCACAACAGTGGGGAAAAGGGAATATTTCCTTATCCTCACTGTATTGTTATTTATGGCAACTCCTCGGTGTACTGAGTTTCACGAAATTGGGTTTTCATTGAAACACACTTTCGCAGAACTGAGCTTGCTTATTTAGGTTTCATAGAAGTGTACTTTCAGTGGGTCGAAGTGGACACATTAAAAAAAAATTAGTAGTGACTATCCATATATATTGAGAGATTCATGGGACTTTCTGAGGAATATTAAGCAGGAATTGTCTGATATGGATATTTTACTATGTACGCTTGATGTCATAAATTTATTTTCCTGCATTACCTACAACTTTGGGATTTCCTGGTTCAGGGAGGCTTGTAACATGGGGGAAACTTTATCTAACTTTGACATCAACCTTTTATGTGAATTTATGGACATTATTTTGCACAACAATTTCATATATTTTGAAGGAGAGCAATATAGACAAGTGAAAGGATTAGCTATGGGCATTGTTTGTGCCCCACTCTGTTAACCTAGTGCTATGGCACTGGGAGCAAAACTGTGTTTTCAACTCAGATTTTCATTAATACCTAACACTATATTTAAGATACATGGAAGATATTTTTGTCCTATGGAAGGGTACTGTTGCCCATTTCAATAAATTTGTTCAATTTCTAACCAATACTGCCAAATGTTTAAGTTTTGCCTCCCAACAATCTTAAGCAACTGTCAATTATTTGGATGTAACAATCTTAAAAGACTTAACTTTAAACAAATTGTGCTCTAAATTATGCAGAAAGCTCACACATTCTAATAGTTTCCTGCGCTATAGTAGCAACCACCCAATGTTCCAAAAAAAGGTATTGGTTAAGGGCCAGTTAGTTTATGTTTCCAGGTTAGCATCTGATAAAACAGACTTCAATGCAGAAGTGGAAAATGTATTTAAAATGTTTTTGGAAAGGGTTACCCCCTTGAGATGCCTATGAACATAAAAAAATGAGATTGTGCACAAAAAGACTGATAAGATGTTTTACCGCTCCTAGACACTAGCGATTCAAGTGATTCTGAATGTAGTGACGTGAGTGTAAGGATTTCTTTTGGTGTTGAACCATGTTTTATTTATAGGAGACATTTGAACCTCAAAGAAAGGTTAGAACTAACTACAAATTATACACTTGATAGTAAAATCAAGAATGAGAACTAGAAATGTAGGGTATGCACCCAATATGTTGCTCCCATTTTTGTAGGGCCGAAGGTCAAGCTTAAAACTATGAATGACAAATTTATATCAAAGAACACTATGATTCTAACAGCTGTGGAATGGCTTTTTGTGACTTCTGCCACTCAAACTATGTGGATAAAACTGAGCGTGCCCTTAAAAGGAGCATTTATGAATGCTGCTATGATTTGACTAACCAAAATACCAGCAAGCCATTATATAAACATAAATTGTCTTGCCATGAAACCAAAAAATTCCTTTTTTGTGTTGGAAAAAGTCCTTGCTAATCAAAAGGATTGCCCTTGGGATATAAGGTTGGAGTACAGGGAGGTTATATGGCAAATTAAACTTAATGCTAATACTCCACTGGGTTTAAATGATGGATGCTGTTTCTATTAGTAGCATTTTGAAATTGAGATCTGCAAGTTTTAAGTGTTGATGAGGTTTTAGTGGTCTCACTGTACTTTAATGCAGAATTTGGTAATGGTCATTATAATTTTTATCAGCAGCTTCATTTATTTATAAGTTCATAGGTTCATAGGTAGGTACTAGGCAATCTGCCTAAAGGAATTTATAAGCCAAGACAGAATGTGTTGGCTTTTGTCCCCCATCCCCCCCTTAGATGGTGTGCCATGGCTTATTTTAATGTTTAAGTGACTGGAGATTTATTGCTTTTAAGACAAGCTGCATTTATAGCTTCTTAATAAGATTTTTAAAATTACATCATAAATATGTTGTAGAAACTACTTCTTAAATATGTATTTAGAAGTGTTTCCTATTTATTGGACTGGGTCATGTGATTTTAATGGGTGATTATTTAATGAATGTGTTCTTATGATTTAAACTAGTTCAGATGAAGTCCACTCATTTGTTTTGGATGAAAGCACTCAACTCAATTTTCGATAAAACGTTTTATTTTTCTTCAACACGTCTGCCTTGAATGCTGTGCCATGGCTTATTTTAATGTTTAAGTGACTGGAGACAAGGTGTGTACTTCGCAGTTTTTGTTTCATGGTTTTGTTTTTGCAAGGACAGCTCTCTTTTCTTGGGTGTATAATGTAGATATGCCAGGGATATTTCTGCAGAATGGAGCATCATAGTCATGGAAGTGTCAAGCACTTGCACATGAGTAGCCTTGCTATGTGTGATATTATGACCTGGGGACATTAGCAGGAAAGTAGCAAGCCCATGTTGAGAGGATTCAGAAACAGGGTCAGCTGTGAGTGGAAATCAGATATTTGGAGACACATTAGCCACAATGATGAAGGAAGACCTCATTGTCAACAAACCAGCTAATCTGCTTGTCTTTTCTTCACTTTGCTGCAGTAATTTTCACTAGCAGCCCATGCATTGCTTTGGCAGAGGCATCCCCCTCATTCACTTTCATGCACACATACACACATACATCCAGACATAGTCACACATACTCAAATACATCCCTATATGTCTCATCTGCCTCTACTGTCAGAGAACATCCATGATTTTGCCTGTCAAAATAACCAATCCCTTCTTGTGTATCCTAAGTCAGTTAATACTGTCAGACCTCAGAGTGTTATACTTCTTAATTTTCATTTGCAGTATTTTGCTGCAAAAGGAGTTGCTCTCTTAACCTTTTAAGTAATTTCAGTAATATTTAAAAAGAGTCCCATTTTTCTAGTGTTTCACTATATGCTAGTCAATGTTGTTTAGTCTAGAGGGAGTTAGGAGGTAAAGAAGCCTGCATCACACACACACACACACACACACACACACACACACACACACACACACACACACACACACGCACATACATACTCAATTGAGACCATTCATACATCTGCATGCAGTCATACATGCAGCCAACCACGTACACATGCATACATCCCCAACACTACCTGTCTGCTAAACTCACTGATATTAACCTCCAAAATAATTATTCTCTTTGGAAATAATGTGTGAATGCAAGTTTTCAAGTTAGCAGTGTTGATTCACACAGCAGAGCCATTATCTGAATTGCTCAGATGTGTAAATCACTTACTGCAGGCATTTCTGAGGGATAGAACATGATTCATTTTCATATGTCTCTTCCCCCAGCTTGCCTCACTAGCATCTGTAGTAGTCCAAAGACTCTCAGTGTTTGGATATAACCATATTGTGCAACATGGCAGACATGGTGACCATTTGTTCATGAGAGGATGTGTCCAGATATCTGAATCTTGCTTTCAGCATGTCAAACATTTGTTCAATGGTGATCCACATCATGTTGTGTGCTCTGTTAATTGCATTCTAAGCAGGTATGAGTAGGACAGTGAATGGTGTTATGCAACAGGGTTCCAGTGGATAACCACAGTCACATTTTAGTATTTATAAGACAGAATATCTACAAGGCAGCATCACACAGTACCACAACACAGAACAACATTTTCATGTTCAGCTACACCTACCAAGTTGTAACATCTCAGGGGTATCACCCTCCTAGAACATTAACCTTTAGGGCACTTTCTTTCCTAATTGCAGCACCATGTGCACTATCAGGGTGCACTGTGATTAGGTTAATGGTGAGGCCATGTGCCAATCACACTTCTTGATAATTCAGTGATGGCTATTCCTTTCTGTTGCATTGCAGTTATTCACCTTCTCCAGTAGGGGGTTTCATTCATATGTGGGTGCAATCAGTTGTACTCTGGATATGGGGAAAGGTGGCTGTATCATAGAACCTTTCCATGGTAACCTGGCACTCCTATGCTAGACATGGTGGACATGAGAAGTGGATGTAAACATCAGCCTTCCTGCATATAACTGCAAAGAACTATCCTTCTATATTAGAAAAACTCACTAAGCTAGGCATCAACCCCTATATCACTAGGTGGGTTGCAAACTGGCTCACAGATAGAACCCACAGTGTGAAAGTAGCTGACGCCAAGTCAGACTGCTGACCAATAATGAGTGAAGTCTGACATGGTTTGGTCCTTGCTCCTCTCCTGTTTAGTATCTACTTCTCTGAAGTCCAGGCCAACACAAAGGGACTCTAGCTGACAAAGTTCACAGACGATTGCAAGTTGGTTGCCATAATTAATTCCCCAAGTGATGTTGACATCCTACATAAAGACCTCAAGACCTCACTGAGACCAAGGACTGGTGTCAGAACCATGGCCACTGTGGTCAGAAAGTCCTTTTATGTGGCACATCTCATTACTAAGGATTTTGCATCCAGGAAGAAGAGGTCATTCTCTCCCTCTCCTCTTGCCTCATTAGGCCAGTCATCGAGTATAATGCCCCATTTAGCATGTACCTCACTAGACACCTGCAACAACTGGAGAGGCTGCAAAAGTACTGCATAAAGAGGATCCTAGGCCTTAAACACATGTCCTATATGGACAGGCTCAAAAAACTCCAACTATTCTCTGTCTCATATCGCCTACTTAGAGGTGATCTATGCTTGACTTACAAAGCCATATCTAACCCAGCTCTGTTAGAAATGCTACATCTAAAGAAATCCCAATCCCTCCGCACTACACACTTCAGAGATCTCAACCTCATTACCACAATTAACAGAACAAGCTGGAGGGACAGGTTCATAACACAGAGGCTGCCCATGCGATGGAATAGACTTCCCATACATGTCAAGCGGAGCGCCTCACTGGCCCTCTTCAAGAGAAATCTTGATGTGTGGATGTGAAATAGAAAATTCACCCCAGGGATCCCTGCAGTGACTCTTCTAGACAGAGGCACTGGGAACTAAGGTCAGGTGGTGCGATGCCAGGCTAATCCTATGGGCTAGGCTTGTAAAGGCTCCAAGGCCATTAGCCTAGTACACACTAATGAAACTATGTATAGGATGCTCCATCAGTCTCACTCATGTGCAACTGGGATATCTCAGAGGACAGTATATCAAGACACATTATTTCTTTGGGGCAGGGTTAGCCCACAGGCTCTAAGGGAACAGGCAGAGTGCAAACATCCCATACACAATCTGCACCAGCTCTCTTTCCAGCCTATATCCGTCTAAGATTTCTTGGTCAGACAACTTGCTTATTTTATCCTGCCTTGCTGCTATTCTAGTTGTCTATGGATGATTTGACACGTGTACAGATCCTTCAGTGTCATCCGGAGAACCCCTGCCTGCTCTAGTACATTCAATGCATTCTACTAAAGGTGAGTGATCATAGATGGTTCTGCAAGAACACACTTGTACAACTGTTCTGAGTTGTCAGCAATCTATGAAGGGAATCAATCACATCGTCCTGAAATATTAACATCTGCTGGAGGTGTTAGGAGGGGCACTGCTATACTTGAATGTGAGATTATCATCACTCTAGGCTAGTTGACAGGTGTGCATGGCATATATATGCAACAATTCACACTGTCACAAATGTAACCAATGCCATCAGTGTTGTCAATTAGCTATGTATGTACTTTGTGCATCACCTGAACACACATCACACATGCATCTGGTATAACAGCTTGATGTGGGTTCTGCAAAGTCAGATATGCATCTAGTATAACACCTTGATGTGGATTCTGCACTATCAGACACAACTGTTTATGCAACAAAAAGAATACTTAGGTATGGCCAATAAGATGTGGGGACCTCACTGTGGTAAATGTGGTATACTTGAGTTATGCATCACTGGAAGATGTGTATGGAGGTACATGAAAAATGCTGCATTGTACTCAGTTGCTGGTGTGATGAAAGCTGTGAACTATGGAAGCATAATGGTTTTTAATGCAGATGTCCTGCACATACTCAGGAGTTGTGTTACATACAAGAGAGTAGTCATCACTGTGGGCATATGCTAGTGGATGTTCTGCATAACATCTATGTGAGTACACAGGTTTCATACCACTTGGTCTGTTCAAAGGGGTGTGCTGTCTACATTATCATTAGGTTGTGCATTTGCTTTTAGAACATAACAAATCCCCTCATAATTTTATTTCATCTCATGTGCATTCATGGCTGTGGCAGCAATCCTTTGTGTATGTTAATACTGTCTGCATTATACTAATATCACACTTGGATTCAATGATTGCCCAAAATCTGCAGTCCTCCAAACAGCTGTTTGGACAAAGGGTGTATATGTCATTCTTGACATCTGTGGCTTAAATAATGGGCAGGAAAGGGCCTGCCCTGTGTTACGGACCTGATCACTAGACTCTAGACATAGGTCACTTCATATACTTCATCATATTTAGATGTCATGTATGTGAGCCAGTGGTCTACCCATTTGGTGAGATAGCTGTTTATGGCCACTTGTGACAGTGTTGCAGTAAATAGTCACTGTGGATTTGTGTCAAATGCCTTGGCCTGGCCAAGTTCCATAGGTGTACTGTCATCATGCCTGCCCTTGTTGGCCTTCTTGAGTACATCTAACAGATGTAACAGACATGGATGTAGCCTGAATAAATCACACATGTCTTTGGCACACAGCTGGGATATTACTAGTGTCCATTTAGAAAAGGTCAGTGATGACATGTTGGCCTATCTTACAGATGAGGAGAGTCAAGATATGTCTATGCATGTATGCATCAGGTGCCCACCCCACCCCAGTCAGATGGATGCATGTTGATGTACATCCTTCTGCAGGAGCATATTCTGTCTGCAGGCTTATTGAAGTATGGTTACAAGTGTTTCTGGTAGATCCCATGTTTTGAGTCATGCTACTGGCAATCTGTGATATTGTCACAGTCCACTGATTCAGTGTTATGAGCTATACAGAGGACAAAGATGTGCAACCCTTCTTAGAATCGAAACAGATTAATGTTTGCATGTATACTTTGGCTGATGGACAGTGGTGATGGGGGGGTGATGTGAGACAAACTGTAAAACTGCCAGCTAGTGGATTGTCAATTTCCTCCAGCTAGGTATGTTTGGTGGCATCCACATGCACATTTGTGCTTAGTTGTGTATTCCACTTAACATTTCAGTTGTATTGGAATAAATGATTTGTAAGAAGACCTACAAATACAGCCATGGTCATTCATCACATTCCACACATTGGTACTATGCAAACAATCATACAACTTTAACAATGTCATGTACTTACATCAATTACACAGCATATGTGTTTCATGGACAAGCTGTATTTGAGCAGCCTGATGCCATATAAGGATACATTACAGATCAGTTGTTTGTGGCTCATGCAGAACGTTTCCTGACACAAATGCTAATAGTCACACAACGGTGCTGCTGACCACCTTAATAGTCTTTGGGTATAGCAAAACAACTGCACATACAATGAATTCCACAAGGTTGCAATTGTATCAAATCATGTGATATATTTTTGTGCATATCACAGCATAACAACTTGTGTATGACTCAAGACGTATGTAACCATGTAATCAATATGAATTTTTACTGATGTGTGTCACAGAGCTTTTAATGATGGCATATAGATACTTGCACACCTATGCCATACTGCAATTGTCACTGTGATGGTAAAATGTAAACTGTGTCAATGGTTGATCTGCTCCACTACAACACGTGTCCCAATATGCCAACAATATACATACAAGTGTATCATACCATGTTACTCATGTCACTCAGCAAAAAGTACTGTTATGACTATAATAGTTAATGTTGGGGTGAATTACTTGAGATGTATCTCTCTGGACTATATGAAGAGACACATGACTGAACTCTCAGATTATGTGTCTCAGGCAGGTATGACCCAAGCCCTAAGCAGAGTTTTACCTTCACCCAGGGTGATGCTACAATATTAACAAAAAATGACTGACTTCAACAAATGGCTTAGCATTGTGTGTCAGTCCAGGAGGATCCAGTATCTCACAGCCTGGGGTGGCATGGTTGACATGCTACACTGCTTTGCCAGAGATAGTTTGCACCTGTGTCCTCAAAGCTGTCAGATACTGGCAAAGATGCTTGCCTCTCCCATACTGCCTTTTCTAGACAATGTCAAACCAACAAAAGTTCTGATGTAACAAAATCCACTGAAGATAAACTCAAAAGTTCTGCAGCTTAATACTATGAGTCTAAACATGGAGCTGCACTAGAAGAAAATGGGCAGTCTTCTAACTGACAGATTTGACAGAAACGTCACCCCGCTGGGTCCACCGGACATACCCTAAAGTGCCACCTGACACTAGTCCTCTGCCTAGTGTCTCTAGATATGAGGTCATATCTGCACTCTCCAAGGTTAAAAGCATGACTTTAATGGTACCAGATAGCACCCCAGTTGCTTACTAACCAATCTAAAACAGGACCTACTGGACCTACTTAAGGTCTTATTTAACCATAGCCTGAGAACTGGCTTTGTTCCATTAGAGTGGAAGACAGCAGCAGTAATCCTCTTGCATAAAAGGGGGTCATCAACCAACCCTGAGAGCTAGAGACTGATACGTCTAACCAGTCTCACCTGCAAGGCCATGGAAAGAATCATCATGAACCTTATCAAGAAGGACATTTGTGACATTCATACTCAGACCCAACCCAATTTTGCTTCATTAACAGCAGACCATGCTTATGGCACAGTTTTAAGAGCTGTACACAGACTAGAGTGCACAGTACTTAACACATGTTCCATGAAACAAGTCTGACTTTTACAAGGCTGCAGGACAATTTATAGTTAATGACATCATCAGTGGAAGTTTCAGAGAAGTTGTTGGGGAGCCTGAATGAAATGGATTTGTAGGCATGTACAACTATCAAAATATTGTGATTATAGTGATGATTGCAGCATACGCAATTATGCTTTTCTGACTAGACACACATACACATTGACTGCAGTAAGATTAGAGCTCATAGCTATCCAAGTACACAGGCCAGAGAATTCAGTACTTAACACAAGCACCACAGCACAGGTCTGACTTGTACCAGGCTGCAGGACAATTTATAGTGGATGACCTCATCACTAGATGTTTGAGATAATATGTTGAGAGGCCTGAATGAAATGGATTTGTAGGCTTGCACAGCTGTCAAAATATTGGTAGTCCATGGGATTGTAGTGTTGACTTCAAGATACCCAATTATGATCTTCTGACTAGACAGACTCACACACATGCATGTTGGCTGCAATGAGTTTATAAACCCTACCTAAGTATTCAGACTAGAAAACTCAGTACTTAACACAAACACCACAGCACAAGTCTGACTTTTAAAAAGCTGCAGGGCAATTTATTTCAGATGACATCAGCATTGGATATTTGATAGAAGATGTTGAGAGGCCTGTCTAAAATGGATAGTTAGCCATGTACAACTGTCATGATGTTAAAGATATGCATGCTACCAGAATGATTAGAGTGCAAAGTGTAGCATTCCAAATCTGCAGGTATGCCTTTAAAGGTCAGCTTTGCAAACTATTTGCAAACACCTGTCCACATTACTACACGTATTGGAAAATCTGAATGTGCCTTATCAGTTTAAAGATATGCATAGTATATCAGAAAGCATTTTTTATTTATTTCTGCAATCATGTTGTATAACCAAATGGACCAAATCAAGTATGTCAAAAAGGCACATATGCAAAGTGGAGAGCTATGTCTGGCATTATAGGCTATATATATATATATATATATATATATATATATATATATATATATATATATATATATATATATATATATATATACACATAGAGAGAGAGAGAGAGATTTTTTTCTGTGGGACAGTTGCCATTTTTTTACTTCAGTGAGAGAGGAAAGTTGGGTAAGGGAAGTAGATATTTCTGGGACAGGTAAGTTGGGTAGGTGAGGAAGCAGATGCAAATAAACAGGACAAACAAGACACAGGAATGATGAAGGACACAACAGGCAGGTTGGGGGACAGCATGACTGGGGTTAGGGAGGAAACAACAGATGCCCATGCCCATCAAACGTAGGGACAGTGGGAATCTAGTCTTCACCCACAGGACTGTCATCACTGTTCCCTTATCCCACTGGCTGTTGGAGTGCTTGACATCTTCTCCTATGGACCATACATGAGATCAGCCTCTGCATCACCCTACTCACCAACCCCGGCATCTTCTGGCAGGTGATAAAATCCTCATCTCTGCCATTACTCAAGGAGGGTAGCACAGTACCAGTTGCTGGGGTAGTGCTACCTGATGTGGAGGGCCAAGGTAGTGCAGGGGCATTAGAGGCACTACTGTCAGGTTAGGTCCCATGTGGTGAGCATTGGTGCAGGAGCAGGTGGAGTATGGAATGGCTGAGACATGGGGGTTAGCCTACCTCACTGTATTGTAAAGAATGCTGTGATTTGTCAGAGATGGATGATATGGAAATGTTTTGACAACCCATAGAAAAAAAGAGACATAAGGGTCAAGGTAAGAGAAAAAATATATTATTAGTAACATCATATGTGACATTCAATGTATTATCACAATAATAATGTAATCTATCTGTATTTTAACATTTAAGTATACTACTTAACATCTACAAACTATAAGTAAGGATTGCTTAAAGTAATCCTCGCAATGTGCATATATTGCACATATGCTTGGCCCATTTATACAGATTAAGTTAACAGCATGGCATTTATGCCACTGGTGTTGAAAGCAAATTCTGTAAAATATTTTTAAAGAATATTACTATATATTTGTTACTTGTGGTATCTGAACCCACTTCTGACTACAATATTCAACTTAACTCCTACAGTTGGCTTATGCTACAGACTGAACCATGCATGCTTCCTTTTACAGTTAAGATATGCATCCTTACTTTGCTAAAACTGTATAGAAGAGCAATACTTTAGCTAAAATAATAGTTTTGTTGCACTGCATAGATATGCATTGCTTCCCTTAGTCTCTGTAAATGCTCAGCATGGGAATCTCTGTTCACCATAATCTCTTGGGTGGCTGTGAAATAAAAAAGAAGAGATATGAACAGTATTACACATACCAGTTTTGCATATATGCAGCTGCTTCTCTAGTTTTCATTCTCTGTATCTGTATACTTATACAAATGAGGGATGTAAGCAGTCCTGAACTCATTCAGTCACTGGTTGAATGTAGACTTCTTGCACCTTTTCAGCTCATTAAAATGATCTCTGCTTTGTTCTCCAGTGCATAGAACACCAGTCTAACTGGAAACAGCCTTGGCCAGACTATTATAGGTTCATAGTTTATTAGGTAGGTACTAGGCTATCGGCCCTGGGGCCTATACAAGCCCAGCCAAAAAGGTACCCTGGCTTTTGCCACCCAAGAAAATTATTTTCCTGTGCCACTGTCAAGCATAGCCACAGAAGTGATCACCGGGGTGAATTTCTTATTTTCCATCCAATCATCAAGATTTTTCTTGAAGGGTGCTAATGAGGAGCTTTGCTTGATATAGATAGGTAGTTTATTCCAGAGTATGGGAAGTTTCTGGGACAGGAATCTATCCCTCTGGCATGTTCTGTTTATTGTGGTGACAAGGTTTAGGTCCCTAGAGTGTGTAGCTTGGAGGGATTGGGATTTCTTTAAGTGGAGCATGTCCAACAGCTCTTGGTTTGACATAGCTTTGTATGTTAGGCAGAGATCACCTCTGAGTAGGTGATATGCGATGGAGTAAAGCTAGAGTTTTTTGAGACGGTCTGTGTATGGCATCTGTTTGACTCCAGTAATCCACTTTGTGAGGTATTTCTGCAGCCTTTCCAGTAGATGTCTTGTGAGGTACATACCAAAAGGGGCATTGTACTCTATAATGGGTCTAATGAGTGATGAGTAGAGGGGAACAATGACCTCTTTTTTTCTGGATGAGAAACCTTTTGTGATGAGGTGTGCCATGTAGAAGGATTTCCTGACTACTGTGGTGATGTGATTATCAAACGAGAGACTACTGTCCACCTGTGTCCCAGGGTCTCTTATCACAATTTCAGTGTTAAGTATACAACCGTCTATGTTGTAGTTCAAGGGCACAGAGTTTTTACCAAAGGGGATGGCAATGCACTTTTTGGCATTGAGCTTGAGGCCATGGCTTTGACACCAGGCATCTGTCTCAGTGAGGCCCTTTTGTAGGATGTCCACATCATTAGGAGTTTCGATTATAGCTCCTAGTTTGCAGTCATCTGTGAACTTCATTAGCCAAAGACTTTCTAAGTTAGACTCTACTTCAGAGAAGTAGATACCAAACAGGAGAGGACCCAGGACTGAACCCTGTGGTACTCCACTTGTCACTGGTCTGAAGTCAGATTTGGAGTCTGCTACTTTCACAGTGTGGGTTCTGTCAGTGAGCCAGTTGGCAACCCATCTTGTGACATAGGGATTTATACCTAGTTTAGTGAGTTTATCTATAATTCCAGAGTGGGGGATGGTGTCAAAAGCCTTGGCAAGATCTAGATAGGCTGTGTGAACCACCTCACCTTTGTCTACGGCTTTGTTGACTGCTTCAAAGAAGTCTATCAGGTTTAGGAGACATTATCTGCCTTTTACAAACCCGAACTGGGTGGGGTCCAGAGTTTGGAGATTACCAATGTCTTTGTTTATAAGTTCCATGATGATACATTCAATGGCCTTGCAGACCAGGCTCATCAGGCTAATGGGGTGGTAGTTCCCAGGGTCCGTGGTGGCTCTACCCTTGTGGAGTAGGATAACCATCACTGTGCACCATTCAGCAGGCACAAAGCCTGAGGTGAGGCTATGATTGAACATGGTACTTAGGTGGGGTCCAGTTCATTCTGTAGTTCATGTAGAATGCAGCCTGGGATGTTGTCTGGTCCAATGAATGCTGTGTTCTTGGCTTTGGAGAGTGTGGTTTTAACCTGTGCAGCCATGATTACAGGAACTTTGCATTCTTCCAGTATAGAGATGGGATCTTTAGGGGGGTGAGAGGGGGGTAAAGTTAACACTGAACCTATCTGCCAGGATGTTGGCAATATCAGTTAGGTCTGTATATTTAGTGCCATTGTGCTGTAACTCAGAGCAGATCTGAGTGTTGCCACTGAGATTCTTGACATAGCTATAGAATGCTTTGTGGTTGTCTTTAGAATCCGTGGCGATTTTGTTTTCATAACTAGCTTTGGAGGATTTTATCAGCGATGCAGCTTCTTACTGAGGCTGACCAGGGAGATCCTCCACTCATGAGCTTTTACTCTCTATTGCAACAGTTTCTTCCTTCTGTTGTACACTTTGTTTATGGCAGGGGACCACCAGGTTGGCTTCCTGTTTTTGGAGGATAGCTTCTTGGTTCTGTTTGGGATAGCATGATCCATGCACTCATGTAAGTGCTTATAAAGTGCAATTGTGTAGGATTCAGTAGTTGTAACTGTATTGTCCATCTACATGGGTGTCATGAAGTTCATCACTTCTGTCTTAAGAAGCATGAAGTTGGCTTTAGAGAAATTTTTTGCCATGGTTTTCTTAATGGGGGGTGGGGGCAGGATGTGGATATCTAGGGTAATTAGCTTATGGTCGGATCGGACCAATGAGGCATTGATTTCAGGTGTGGACCACTGGTCACTCATGTTGGTAATGACTAGATCTAGGATATTGTTGCCCCTGGTGGGGGTGTGGATAAGTTGATCGAGGGCATTGGAGTTTATGAATTCCAGAAAGCGTTGAGTGAAGAAGTTGGTACATGAGTAGTTTTTCCAGTTAATGGTGGGATAGTTGAAATTGCCCATTATTAGGGTGTTTGGTGAACCCTAATATTTTCCAGTACATCAAGAAAAGAGGAGTGGGAATCCTGGGGCATGGTGGGTGATCTGTAGCAAGCTACAATTTGGATTGCAGTTCTGCCCAGAGTTAGTTGCACTTGGATAATCTCGGCTGCATTATGCTGAGCAACTAGCCTGGAGGTGTGGATATCCTTAATGAATATGGACACACCTCCGCCTTTGGTGTTCTGCTCCAGGTTACATGGCCAAAAAGTGTGGTATGAGTTATAGCCTGGTAGTGCAGGGGTGCTCTCTGGATCCTTGAACCAGGTCTCAGTCACTGCACAGATATCAATGTTCTCCATTTTAAAGAGTGCCTCGAGTGAGTGTATTTTGAGATTTAGGCTTCTAGCATTGAGTAGCATCGCCCTCAGTTTTTGCTTGCCTGTTCCTGTTACAGTGGTGAATTTGTCATTTGAACATTGCCTAAAAATGGCACTATAAGGGCGGCAAGATCCTTAGCCAGTATCCAGAATCCCAGGGGTGACAGGTACTGTCTCTGGCAAAGCATCGTGGTCTGTCGACTATGTTATCCTGGGCAGACAGATACTGGATCCCTTTAAAATGGCACCAGAAACTTAGCCAATTGTTGAAGTCAATCATTTTGTCCTTGTACTGCGGCATCATTCTGGGTGATGGCAACATGCTACTCAGGGCTAGGGTTATAACTGCCTGGGCTACAAGATCAGAGAGCTCTTCCATGTCTCTTTTCATGTAGTCCAGGGAGGTACGTCTCAGGTCATTCACACCATCATGGACAATGACAGAGTCATATTTCTACTTGTTGTGGAGTGACCTGAGTGCGTGGGTTATGCGACGGATCCTGGCACCCAACAGGCAGCTGACAGTAACCTTCTCCTTGTTTAGCCTGGTGAGTGGGACATCAGTGTGCCTGACTATAGAGTCACTTATGACTAGTGTGTTGGTACGTTGTTTTGCCTTATTGGCTGTGGTTGAGTGGCACACTGAGTCTGCGAGCTGTGTGTCATTCGGGTTGTGTTGGGGGATGGAGGTTGCTTGCATTTCTGCTTTGGAGGTCTCTGTTGCTTGAGAAGATTATTATTGAAAGCCTCCGCGAATGTTTTTGTGTTTCTATGTGTGGATTTTGGTGGTATAGATTTAGTGAGACTATGTGATGAGTGTGGTGCGGTGCAAGTGTTTACCTTCTCCTCTTGACTGTCAAGTTCAGTCTTGATCGGAGAGATCTTTACCTCCAGTTTGGCTAGATAAGTGCATCTCTCACAGGTTGTAGTGTTGGGTGGTAGGAGGAGAGGGTTGTCTGTGTACATGAGGCAATTTCTACATTGCCCCAAGATGCCCAGATTCATCAGATAGACAGGAGAGAAAACTGGGAGCTGACCCTTGGACATGCCTGAATAAAAAACTATTTTCCTCTAGATAAGTGAGGAAAGTGAGTACAAGAGCTGTTTTTCTCTAAGCAAGTGAGGAAAGTAAGTACCAAAACTGTTTTCCTCTAGGTAATGAGGAAGGTTGAGTGCTGTAGTAATTAATAGGTTATTTAGTGCTTACAAGTTCTGAACAAGTGCTGATCACGAATAAGCAAATTCAAGTGCTAAAAGTAAGAATCTGTATCTGGACTAAACTAGTTACAGGAAAGAGAGAAAACAAGTGCAAATGTGGGCTTTTAAATCAGAAAGTTGAGAGAGATGGAAAAACTGCCCAATTGGCCAATAAATACAATTTCTCGGCAAGAACCACTCCTTATGTGGTATAGGTTACCTAGTGCTTACCAATCCCACAGATTAACCAGAAGGCTTCCCTCCAACACAGAAAGCTTGGGGGGCTCAGAAGCTTACATACAGTCCTGGATACAGCAAATCTGAATCTGGACTACACTAGTAACAGGAAAGGTATTTGTTTTATATATATATATATATATATATATATATATATATATATATATATATATACAGAAAAGTAGCTAAAACAGCAGTCAAAACAATTCAAATGCAGTGCAAGCTAGCACACTTGAGAATGTAGCAATGTTAGACCAAACAGTTTAAAAATGCAATTAAATTAAAAATGACTAAAAACAAGTGCAGAAGGAGTCTATTAGGTAGAATGAGGTAAAGAGTGTCCCAGATCAAATCTACAGTGGGGGCAGGCAACTGCACAAGCCTTCAAATTTAAACAACAACACAGGAATAGAGAGGGTGGGTATGGGAAAACCAATACCTTCAGCAGAGATCTGAAAAACTATACAGTGAAGCAAAAATAACAGTGCACAATTCTGAAGTTAGCCAGCAATGATATAAAATTAGTCAAACAACAATTACCAGTACACAACTCTGAAGTGCCAGAAAAATATACTCATCTCTGTATATCTCCAGATAGTTTGAAGAGCACCCTGTCAGGACACAGGAAGGCTCCAGATATGATATTCAGACTTTTACTAAGAGGATCTAATTTTATGCAAGTAATCCTTGAGATGGTCAGATAACACACAGGATGTAAAACCAGTTATACCAACATCAGACACAGAGAAATAGGGGAAGGGGGGAAAAACACCTTCAGCAGAGATGTGAAAAACTATAGAGAAGCAAAAATAACAGTGCACAACTCAGCCAGCAATGATATAAAATTAGTCAAACAACAATTACCAGTACACAACTCTGAAGTGCCAGAAAAATATACTCATCTCTGTATATCTCCAGATAGTTTGAAGAGCACCCTGTCAGGACACAGGAAGGCTCCAGATATGATATTCAGACTTTTACTAAGAGGATCTAATTTTATGCAAGTAATCCTTGAGATGGTCAGATAACACACAGGATGTAAAACCAGTTATACCAACATCAGACACAGAGAAATAGGGGGAGGGGGGAAAAACACCTTCAGCAGAGATGTGAAAAACTATAGAGAAGCAAAAATAACAGTGCACAACTCAGCCAGCAATGATGTAAAATTAGTCAAACAACAATTACCAGTACACAACTCTGAAGTGCCAGAAAAATATACTCATCTCTGTATATCTCCAGATAGTTTGAAGAGCACCCTGTCAGGACACAGGAAGGCTCCAGCAATGATAAGCAGACTTATAAGCCTCAGACTTGTATTGGGAGCTGGTATAATCTACTTGCAAGAGCCTTTGGCTGTGGTGCTTCATAAGAAGTCTAATGAAGATTACAGACTCCACAACACCCCACCGCTGCAGTCTAAACTGGGCACCTTTCCTTATATCACCAAAAAACGTCTGACCAGGGAAACCAACAATATTTAAAAATGATTTCCCGTCAATGCATATTATTAAGTTTACGGCTACTCCACAAACTCGAACAACAGTGCCAACCAAGTTTGCATGATGGTAAGCAGAGAACACCAGTGCCAAACAAAGAGCAAAGCAGGTTTTGAAACTGGAGGGTTACTCTAACACTTTGCATTAGCCCGAGGCTTGTTTACTGCTGTAACTGTTAGGTGATTTAATTTTGCAGTTGTACTGAGGGCATACATTTTATGACCTGGCATATGTTTTGTGTGGCTTTTACACACTGACAAAATAAATTTTTACAATGTGGGATTCAAACCTATGAATAAGAGGCAAAACATTTTCTTCTGCTGTGGTGATTTTTCATCCTTGCCACTGGAGGAGTGCTTCTCAGACATACTCATGAATTATATATAAATACCCATGCCAGACTGAAAGGTTAACCATGTATATGTATGACCTAACAAGGTCCTGGTTTACATATTCATGTGAGTATGAGTATTATTGAAGCCTGTAGGCCATCCAGGGCCAGAGAACACAATTATAATTATAGAAAAATAATAGTCATTATTCCATCAGTCACAAAAATGATTCATATGAGCTCCACTTCTATATATACTTATTATTTATAATTATGTTTAAATGTTTTATGTGTTTATTAAAATTGAGTGTACAACTCTTAAAATTGGGAGTATGTAATAATTTTTTTCATGTGAATTTTAATATACAGTGAAATGGAACAACAGTAAAAATATGTGGAATTTGCTGTATTAGAACCCAGGATCATCTGTATTACAGCCCTACACTTACAACTGCTGCCCCAGGAATAGGTAAAACATTTCCATTATTAACTTCTGTGTGTTAACCGCCACGCAATACCACTTATTATGTTTTTCCACGTACTTGATAGAATGCATCTGTTTTGAAATTGTCTACGTCCTGCTTCCTGTCTGCAGGTGTTCTACACCTGCAGGTGAAGGGGGAGATTGCTAACCACCACACAACACCACTTAGTGGATTTGCACGATGTAAAGCAAAAGATGCAACAATGTATCTTTCTGAAACTGAGAATGTCTGCAGGTGTTCTGTCTGCTTCATACCATTAGTTCCAGTATGAATGACAGTATGTGATGCGCAAACATGACGGTTTCCCACTTAGTGGGTTTGCATAATGTAAAGCAAAGGATGCAATTATATAAAACATGATATCACAAATTGGCAGGAAAACATTACAATTGTTGATGGAGGACCTTTGCAGACTTGGCAAGAGAAGGGATGGATGGAAGAGTCAAAAATATTAGCTACACTCCTCATGAAGTGCTACAGCCATAGGCTGCTGTAGGGGGACTATACCAAGTCTCAGTACAAAGCTGAAACTTGAAACAACCTAGCCAAGGTTGTCTCTAGTGTGACTGGCATACCCTGCACTGGCAAGCAGTGTAGGCACCTCTACAGTGACCTGTAGAGGTGCAAGCAGGTACAGCTCAACCAGTGGCTGAATGAGTTTAGAATTGCTGATACCCCCAGCAAACTGAAATGATATGGAATGCTAATGATAGCCAAGACTGGTATACATAATGCTTTAATGTTTCTTCTTACATTTTCTATTTTACAGCTGCAGAGGAAATCTTGGTGAAGAGGGAGGCAAATGTTGAGATTTTGGAGCAACTCAGAGAGGCAAGGGGTATGAATGCAGCACAACTGACCCTGATTGCAATAAATATATTGTGATTCCCTAGATCAGTATCAAGTTCAGCGTGCATATCTTAACTGTAATAGCAAGCATGCACACTTTCTTCTATAGGTCTTGGTAATTACATTAGGCAAGTATAATAATGTATTCAGATTATGTGAGTTAATTTCCTACAGGTAACTTGTAGATTAACTTTCAACAAGTATCATTTTTTTACATTTGAAATTCAGCAATATTGGTTTTAATGCCGTGTTGTTAAGTTAATCTGTAGCATCTTTAAAACTGTATATGGAGTATGTGCATATTCCAAGGATTACTTGCAGCAATTCACAGTAATTTTTTGGATTGTGGAAGCTCTATAGCTAGTATAATAATAAAAGGATATGTATTGTAATAAAACAAGAATGTGACATATAATTGCTCTAATCATTTATTTTCTTTTTTTTCTAAGCCCTCCCCTTTTTAGCACAGGGAGGTAGGCCAACCACTGTGGTTCAGCCTGCCAACCCTCCAGTGCCTGTCGCACCAACAGCCAGCCCCTTTGTGACACAACCTGGCAGAACTGCCTCCGCAGCCCCTGCACAACCTGGACCATCCTCATCAGGTAGCATTGCCCCAGCTTATGGTGCAGTGGTACCCCCTGGGAGTATTGGTGGAGGCAGTGATTATGTCACCCACCAGGATCTATCAGTGATGTTGTTTGATCTAATAGAGACTGAACTTGGTGACTTCTTCAGCCACCTGAAGAGGATGTACATTAAAATAGAAAAAGACTCCCATGTCAAGCAGTCTCACAGGCAACTGAGGAAGGGGACAGTGATTACAGTCCTGAAGATGAGGACTATAGTCTTACTGTCCCCATGCTTGATGGGCATGTGCCTCTGATGTCTCCTACGTATCCCCAGTCACGGTGTTCCCCAAACGTTTATGTCCATCACCATCTCTATGTCTGTCATGTTTGTCCTGTTAGTCTGCACCTGATTCCTCATCTACCCTACCTACCTGACCCCCATATTCATATGTCCCTTCCCCAGCATTCCTCTCTTTTTGAAATACAAATGAAAAAAATGGGCACCTGTCCCACAAAAAATAAAAAAATAAATAAAATAAATAAATAAATAAATTGTCCCACATGTAGCTCTCCACTTCACATATGTGTCTCCCTGACACACTTCATTTGGGTCCAATTGGCTATACAACATCATTGCATTGTTGTCACTCATCTGTTTTGTGGTAACAGTCCAAATTCGTCAAATATTCTCTACATGTGCACATTATTGTGTTGAAAGAGTGGATATCTATGTTTATTGTTTATTTATTTGACATTTGTTTACCAGGATAGTCTGACTGGGTCAAAAGAACCTGTTTTCAGTGGTGGCCCAGGGAGAAAGCCTCCAAATACAGACATATGTAGCAATTCAAATGGGTCTATATCAGAACATCGAAGTATTAAAACTTCTAATGTTCTGATATAGAACACTATTCAGCGAACACTAAGAATAGCGAAGCTGCAGAACAGCAAATTCTTTCCTCTGGAAAGAATTTGGTTGGCCGTTTCTGTGGCTTCGTTATTCTTAGTGCTGTGGTGGAAAGTTATGGGTTGGGTAAGTGTGCAATTGTTTGCACATTAGGGTTAGGGGCGGGTTAAGTGAGTTAGGG
This sequence comes from Protopterus annectens, assembly GCF_019279795.1. Taxonomy (NCBI): domain Eukaryota; kingdom Metazoa; phylum Chordata; order Ceratodontiformes; family Protopteridae; genus Protopterus; species Protopterus annectens. The sequence goes on along the minus strand of NC_056734.1, from coordinate 226,792,156 downwards.
TTAGGGCGTGGGTTAGGCGTGTGTGTGATAGTGACATACTTTAGGGTTAGGGGCGGTTTAAGTGAGTTAGGGTTAGGGCGCAGGTTAGGTGAGTGTGCGATAGTGACGGACCTTTGGGTTAGGGTTTGGGTTAAGGTAAATGGGTAGATAGTAGTGTATGTTTAGTTTAGTGTAGCGTTAGATGTAGGAATTTAAGTGTATGTGTGTGGTTGCTTTTTGTTTGATGTGCTTGTGTTGTGTGCATGTGTTTCGGAGCAGCAAATTTTTTCCATTGGAAAAAATCCGCTGTTCTGAATGTTCAATATTTTCATATTTAGATGTTTTGGGGCCGATGAAATAGCGTTCGCTATTTTCATCTTTCGATAACATGATATAAATGCATTCAAACATAGCTTTTATATCTTACAACATCATTACATAGGCTCAATATAAAGACAAGTGTGGACGTATGTAGCAACTTACAAAATAGCACACATATTTAACAGTATCATGACATAGGTTCGAATGACAAAAAAAAAAAAAAAAACAAACAAACAAATATATATATATATATATATATATATATATATATATATATATATATTTAGGAACACTTTGAATTATAGACTTTCAAGCCTGTAAAGTCGAATGGACGAAGATCACGAACCTGGAAATGTCGACTGCAGAATGTCAAACCCACAGTATGGCTAGCGCGTTAGGTAAGTGTACTTTTTTAGTGTTTTGGGGAGGGTTTGTGTGTGTTTAAGTGTGTTGGGATGTTTGAGGTGTGGGTTAGGGTAGGTGCTGTGCAGTGTGAATGTGTTAGTGTTGGGAGTGCTGGTGTTCATGTGTATGTGATGTGTGTTTGTGTGGGGGTGTGTGGATTGTGCGGTGCTGGGTTGTGTGTGTTATGGAGTATTGTGTGACCTCGGAGTTAGTATATATATATATATATATATATATATATATATATATATATATATATATATATATATATATATATAAGTAGGGGGGTGTGGGGGGCCCTGCTCCCCACATGGGGGGGTGCAGGGGAGCTTGCCCACCTGCATATACTTAGGGTAGGTGTGTGTATGTGTTTGGTTGTGTGAGTGTGTGTTATGTTTGTTGTAGGAAAGTGTTGGGAGGTATGTACGTTCGTGTGCATATGTGTTTTCTAGTGTGCGATGTGTGTTTTTTGGGATTTTGTGGATTCGTGATTTTGGGTGTCAGGTTTCTGTATGTTCGGTGTTTAGGGTATTCAACTTCATGGTTTCGAGATACTGCAATTCGATATTGCAGTATTTCGAGATTATGAAGTGAATATATATATATATATATATATATATATATATATATATATATATATATATATATATGTATATATATATCGGATGAACAGGTGTTCAAACAAATAGAAAAACAAGCAGGTATCACTTTATTATAAGTAATATAATAGTGTAGAATTAAAGTGAAAGTTGAAGTAAAAATCAGTTGAAATATAGGAGAAAAAAAAGGGGAGTTGTATAAAGAAGTAGAAATGGGATTAACCCGGAGCAGAGTAGGTGCACAGCCAAGTGTTATTTAGATATTGTTTCAATGAAGCTTTGAAGCCTGTTACACTGGAAATTGATCTAATAGCTAGGGGGAAGGCACACACTTTATTGTAGTCACTGGTTGTCACATTTGCAGTCCTGATCACATTTACATGACATCCTGCCACCATTTGTAAAAACAAAATAATAATTTGGATTTGAAGCTTGAAGCTTAGCGTACCTTTGCTCTGACCTGGAGCTCACTGCTTTTACTCCCTGTTGCTTAGAACAAACTAGGCAGCAGATGTATTTTCCACACTGAGTACTGCCAGAACACAGAATGCTGCACATCACCTCTGAGTCTGTTTGCGTGAAGGAAGGCAAACCAAATAAAAATTGACCAGAGACCTGTGTTTGCTTGGCACTTAATGTTTCACAAATGGGGAAGGCATGACCATCAGTTACTTATGTAATAACATTTTGGCACCAGTATTTAAAAGATGGACTACAGCATGCCATATCTGTCATCAATCCAGATTTTCTCAGAATGTCTAGATTTTTGCCAAATTTTTTAAGTTTGTTCCTCATGCAAATTGTGGTTTTCTGCCAAATCACTGAAAATTGAATTCTCTAAATAATGACACACATCTGAGTTTCAGACTTCTCATCCTTCAGAAAAATGCATAGAAATACAAAGCCTTTTATTCTAGCAAGTTTTTAAGTTTATAAGAGAAATGTTCAAGATTTGTCCTTGGTTTTATGTTTTTGTCCCCCCCATTATTTTTGGCTTTGTCCAGATTTCTTGCACTAAGAGGTTGAGAGCAATAGAGCATGCACATCCCTGTATCTGCCAGAAATTTCTTCAATAATATATCTTGCCAGCCTGACACATGATACACTATCAACAAACAGATGCATTTTAGAGTTAACCCCAGTCGGGTCATTTACTGCATGCCCCTATTTGGGCACAGTTTGGCACACAGCACCATTGGATACTACCACTGCACAAGTCCAAGTTGAATCACTGTAAACAGACCCATGCTTCTGCTAATACTTTGTCATCATCCGTGCAAATCCTTTTCTCCATGATGCACTATTTGAACAGGCATATAGCACAGCTAACTCTGATTACTGTTCTATAATTCTCCACTGCATGGTGCATTCATAAACACAAGAAAAGGGCAGTGGCATGTGTGCTTCACTGAATGCATACTCTCTGATATTCATATGTGTCCTGCAGCAATGCACTTCTATGTGATATATCAGGACTTGTGCCATTGTCAAACAGACTTCTGCATTACAGAGCATAACTGCATTGTTACATTTGGTATGGGTTTGTAGTGACACTGGACATCAGTCATTCATGACCATATCCCATTGATACTGTCAGTAACTTGTAATAATATGGACAAGCATTCATCCGAATATGAAGAAAGATAACTCCATCATTGCACTACTGCCATTTCCAAAGTGTGTGTGTGTGTGTGTGTGTGTGTGTGTGTGTGTGTGTGTGTGTGTGTGTGTGTGTGTGTGTGTGTGTGTGTGTGTGTGTGTGTGTGTGTGTGTGTGCGTGTGTGCATGTGTGCTTGTGTGTGTGTGTGTGTGTGTGTGTGTGTGTGTGTGTGTGTGTGTGTGTGTGTGTGTGTGTGTGTGTGTGTGTCATCTACACAATATCCTGAGAAACAGGTACATGTCTGTCTCACTTCTGCAATATATATTCATGATAGCTTCTTTCATCTAGGTTACTATGATATATTTATATGTACTTTTCCAAATTGTGTTTACCCAGTCATATCACAAGTCTAGGCTTTGCAAACAAGTCTCATAACATTGTATGTTACCTGCAATGCTTTGATGACGTCATCCTCTAAAAAGTGCACTCTGGCAGTGTTAAAATTAGATGTTTGTGGTGGCCATCGTGTTAAGTAATGCACTCTCTAGCTTGTGTAATTGGATAGGTAGGGATTCGAATCTCATAGTACTAAACTTGTCTGTGTCTATGAGTTAGTATTCAAAAAAGCATGAGTTCCAATCGTCTCCATACCACTGGATGTGTGATTGCTAATTCTGTCATGGGGTCATGAACATGTCGCATATGGCAGAGGCAGTCTGTATTAAATCGAATACATACACACATACCCCAACTATCTTCCATCACATAGCCATAGCGATTTGTGTTAAAATTATATACTAATGGCTAAGATTTTATGTGCTCTTGATCGTTAGCCTGGTAATGTCCTATGACCCTTTAAGAACTGCACATGCCAATGTTGTTGTCATCCACATCTGCTATGTTGAGATGTGAATATACTGTATCCTTATAAAAAGGGAATTCCAATCTGTGATTTGAGCTACTGTATTGATAGCCACTGCTGTCATTTGGTTATATGTGCCTTCCATAACAGCTGTAGTGATATGCCTCCTGAGCACTGTTGACATTGGATGATGCTATGTATATTGTTGCCTTACTAAGGCACATGCTTTCATACTGTAGTATATCAACATTCTACACATCTGTCATGTAACCATCACAGTGCAAATACAGTGTAGCACTGGTATGTATGTGTACACCTAGCCACTGGAAATGTTATTGACAAAGAGCAATATTACGTCATACTGATTACACGGACACATACACCTGGGTTCATTCACATGTTGTACTGATGATATATTACACTGGGATTCACTTGCAACCTTGGGGAATTTATTGTATGCACAATTGTACTGCTATTCACAAGGATTATTCAGGTGTCTCTGGCAGCATTGTGTGATTGCCAACATTTGTGTCATTAGGTTCATAGGTTACTACTAAGCTAATTGACCTTGTGAGCCATTTTAAGCCTAACCAATTACCCCATGTGAGAATCAAACCCTGCACCTTGTGTCTGTAACATCACATTAACAATTATGCCAACCTCCCAACCCTAGCTGTTCTGTGTGAGCTGCATTCACCTCAGTTATGTGTCCATATATGATGTCAGTGCCTTCAACCACACATTTCTACAGATAAACATATAGGCATATAATGTACAACTGATTTAACAACATGAAACAGGTAGCGTTGTAAGACTGTTAACAGTTCAACTGTGTCACATGTGATTCAAGCCAAACATTTTATTTGTATGTGATATACAGCTTGATGTCCAGTTGTGGCATAAGTACAGCTGTAGTGTGACTGTACTGCATCACGGACATATCACATTAGTATTACACTTGATAGTTTGCATAAACACATATGGATGTATGTCAGGATTTCATGGTAGTATAACATTTTCACTGGCAATATAAGGGGATCAGTGATCATGTAGAACATGTGCTGAGTGTTGACATGTACTTATAAAGTGTGCTCTATGTATTGTTTGGTATGTGAACAATATCACAGTGACAGCTTCCATGCTCATTGACAGTAAACGTTGTACTGCTGTACTTTCTGTGCACCATGGGCATATTTGATGTAGTCTCTCTTACTGTTGTAACATTCATTATAACAGACCACTTCTTAATTCACACATCAGTTGCAGATGATTCCGACAATATCCATTGCTATTACATCCTATTACATGTGGCAGATGTTATGGGTTTGACTCCTGAAGGTGTGGATTGTGGCTTATGTGTCATGCAAGCCTTTCAACTGGCCAGGATTGCCCATTATTTCAACTCCAGCTTTAACACTGTCCCTCTTAACCCCTCCAAAAAGTCATTATTTTGAGGAAGAGGTGGTGAATTCCCTGATAGCATAATGACAATCATTACAGTTTATAAGTTTGTCTGTGCCTTCAGAATATGTATGATAACTTACCCTCCTATATTCTGTCAATGCCATAGAATAATGCTCATAATATTTTAAAATTGTCCCTGATTGCACTTGTTTTTGTGTACATTGTTCAGGTGTCTGTTGCTATGTGCCCACAATTGGTTGAGAGGTATGTTGAGATGTCAGTCATATTCAAGCAAGTCATTTTGCATATCTTTATACTATGCACATACCTCCTATTGGTTATACTTTCCTTGTTAAATGCCCTCTCCAGTGAACATCAGTGATGTTTATATCACAACCATTCATCTCCATTGACACATTACCTTGTTTGACCATCACAGTGTTGGGTTGTTCAGGAATATAAGATTTTTAATGGACTCCCGGTACAGCACCATGGACCCCAGCTGCTGCAGGAGAAATATGTCATCTGTGACTGGAAGTCTGAAGCCTGAGATAGTTTGGCTGGGGACCTGACTAGTTAGACAGGTATCCTCCACACTTGGGAACAGTGTCATCACCATTTTGATGGCATCTGATGAAGGAAGCAGGATACTTTGGATCAGTGGATACAAGCAGCACAGTTGTAGAACACGCCACATAAGTATACTTTGGATAAGTGGATCCAAGAAGCACAGGCGGAGAACACCCCACAGATATGTAAGTATATTTTCTAGTAATTTATAAATATATAAGCTGAATCTGTGCAAAACTAGTATGCATAATAGTTTCCCCTCTCTTACCACAGCTGCAGAAGAGAGGGCTCGCAATCTATGGTTCCATGCAAGACATTTGGCCAGGATGAGGCAAGCACGTGGTATGTAAGAAAGTCAATAAAGTAATTAATGAATGAATAAATTAATAATAACATTTTAAAAAAGTATGGATATTGCAGTCAACAGTCATGTATGAAACACCTGGGACACTATACACTTTCATTAATGTGACAGTGCATATCTGAACTGTAAAAGCAAGTAAGCATGCAGTACTACGTAGCATACCTTTCAACCATCATTTAATGTTGCTGAATACCCAGATTAAGAGTTAATATTGGGGTCTGCTCATTGTCAGAAATATGCTGTAGATTGCAGTCAATAACTGATTAAGGTAAACATGTATGTTAACAGAAGTTCTAGGTAGTTATCCATGTATGTAAATGTAAAATTTGAAACGTGAATCAATAAAGTGTAAAAGGAAACAGTGCTGTGATAATGTTGTATTTTAAATAAAATGTTCAGTATTACTGTAGTCACTTCTTGTGGGTTCTATTCTCACACTAGACAACTGAAAAATTGTGCTGTTTTCAATACTGTTTTAGCATTTCATCAATAAAAAATAACCATGCTTGCATGTGAAGTGCACACCCATAGACCTGTGCCTTGAATGTCCAGCTGTCACGTGTAATCTGTGTACATTCACATACCTCGACTGTCACAATTTTTGCAGAATGTACTGAATATTGCCCCATATGTGGGGTCAGTCTGATATATGATCTTGTTTTACTGGCCAGTCTCTGGCAAATTGGTGAGGATCAATGTCAGTAAATAAATGTCAGACCTCTGAATTGCAGATATTACACATCTCTGAAAATGCATTTTAATGCCAAACCTATCATCCAAACACCTTGCTACTATTGTAAGAGCACACTGTGTAAGAATGTTTCATATGGCTGTGCCATTATACCACCATTATGTATGGTTTGGGCTTGAATGTCTCATGCTAAGAGGTTGAGAGGTATGTATGTGGAACATCGTATATCCAATATAAGCAGCATTGCTGAATGCAATATGATCTGAACTATAGTGTTTATGTGTAAGGAAAAAGGTAATATTTCAAATAACAGTGTTACAAGTAAAATCTAACATATATAAAAGTACTTATTTGTACTATATTTTGTTATAGTATCTGTGAAGTTACTAATGTTGTCATATTATTTTGTATTACTTCTTATGTTGTCCTTATGTATTATTTAATATTGCTTTGTTGTTAAATAAATTTTCATTTACATTATTTATTGTTGTGTTTCTCATTATACTGTTTTTAATTTTTTCCATTATTCATAATAGTTTTCTTTTATCTTATTCATTACATTTGTTTGGGCTACTGTTTTATTTCCTTTATGTTTCTATTTTATTTACCACAGCACAACAAGGTAGGCCAGTTCCTGATGATCCACCTGCCTTGGCTCCCCCGGCTGAGGCACCAAGACCCAGCATGTCTGAGCTGCAACCTGGTGGCACCACCATCCCTGATGCTCCTACAATACCTGCACCTTCAGGTAGTTCCACCCCGCAGGCCAGAAGTTTGCTCCCTCTGGGAGCAGAGCCAGAGGGGATGCCAATGTCAGCCGTGCACAACTGCCAGACATGGTACATAGGCTTGTGCAGCAGACTGTGGATAAACACATGTGCCAGATGGAGAGCATGCTGTCCATCCTGGTGTGGCAGGTGGGCCGCAGGCACTGGAGTCAGCCACTGCCTCCACAGGAGCAGTGAAGGTGCAGTGCTGACAGTCCCAAGGGTGAGGACTTGAGTCAAACTTTTACAATGTCTGACATCCATGGGAACTGGATCCCCCACCCCCTCCTAAATAAGGTGTTCACCCTCGCTTTTGTTCCTCACCAACACTGTGGGCTGTCTTGTATGTCTTGTCTGACTACAAATGCTTCCTCACTGTCCCAACTTAGCTTCTCCACACATACCTATGTCCCTTCCCCAACATTCCACTCTCTCCTTAAAAACAAAACCTGTCCCAAAAATATTATCCATACATAGCTCTCCAGTTCATACATGTGTTGACTAGACACTCTTAATTTGGTCCAATTGGTTGACAATGCACTTATGGAGGTGACAATCCAAATGCAGCTAAACATCTTTGCAATTACACAGTTGTTGCTGTTAAAGAAATGGATGGCTATGCTTCTTTCCTACACCCTTTCTGCACATTCTCACCTGCATTTCACTATGTTTCCCCCTGCTTGCACCCTATTTCACCACTTTCCTATCTCTCCAATTTTTATTTTCTTTAAAGAAAATTTGCACAATACTGTGTTATGCACAGCATTGCTAAGCTAAGCTAAATGGTGTATTAGTATATGTAGATGAAAGCATAATAAGCACGTTCAAAAAGTTCACCTACGCTCTAGTACCATCTGACCTGAACAATAGTGCATCAACTCGCCAAGCCATACAGCTAGTTAATAGGCACATGTGTTGTATACAAAACATAGTAATTGTCATTTTCTCATCATTAAGCATGTCTGTGTGATGCTGTGCATTGTGCTGCATCATGCAGCAAGTCTGCTAAAAGAGTAATGCAATAATAGGAATTTAACTTAGAATCTGGTAGAGATATACATTACTATAAAGCCATACACATAGTAATAGGTATAAGTGAGCTATGTTACATCAATTCACTGTGGAATTATTTGTACAATATTTAAAAACACACCTGCTGTATCACTGACTCTGTAGCTCAATTTGTGAAATGCTTTGCAACATTTAGTTTTTTGGTTGACATGGTCTTGGGTTCAAACACAGCTGTGTCTAGCATTTAAAATACATGTATGTGTACAGCATTATAAATTCTGATATGTATGACCGTGTCATCACCTATTTATCCAACCAATGCAACACAGATGGAATGTCTGCTTCTAAATAATAGAGGTCAAAGGCCTACAGATAGCAACACATTTTAAATACCGCTATTACAAGCCTAGAAAGTGCTTACAATGTCAGGTTATGCATTGACATGAATTGCCAAAGGAATATGAAGTATGTAATTCAAATATAGACCAGTAATTCTTGACTGCAGTCCTCAATGATTTGCCAGTGATATTTCAGACAGCCACAGGTATAGAAGTAACAGGCATATATGGAAGTCATGCTAGAAGCGAGGGTTGCCAGTGCACACATTCCAGATTACTACTATGACATTACACATGTCTTGGCAGTTGTCCAAGTGGTTGACATTATGGTTAATGTACCCCCTACCTTGTTGTAGGACACACCAAGCATGTTGCCTTTTACTTTGTTAATGATACCTTTGGCTAACATACTTACATTAAACACATACCTTAATTCCAGTAGGATGGGTTTCCTCAATCTGACTCTGGCTGTTCATCAAGGCTGCCACAGGTCTCATAACTACTCTTCTGTGTTGTCATCCTGCAAAGTCTTCAGCCTCTTTGTCTATGCATATTGCCAGCAACAGCAGCTTCCATCTATAGCACACTCATCTGCATGTAACAAGCACCTGCTACAAACATTCACTCTGTGCTGATGTATCTTTACCCCACTAATCTTCACCTCAACATATAAGCAAGGATATGGAATTTACAGTGATGCCTTATATCTTGTTGAGTATTCGATGGGATTGGCTGATTATACTGCAGATCAGCTGTATAGGCTTGCATTTAGCATTTCTGAAACACAGATTGATTCAGATGCAATCAACTGCTAATGAGAACCATCATAAAAAGGGAAATAGTGCAGATGAGAGTTACTTCTTATGTCTAACTAGTTGACACATTTATTGTAGAGCAGTATCTTTCAAGAAAGGAATATTATACTCCATCAGGTATGTATCCATTTTGTTTCCTACATGATGCATATGTTTGAATATACTTAGGAAGAATGTGGATTACATCAGTGAATCTTTGTTAGAACTGTACTCATGCCAGGGCATTGATCTCCAGCCCTGTTAGACGTAAAGAGGATGTAGAGTACACCATGGGTATAATACTGTATGATAACTTGGTGCACATGTCCCGTCTGTACTTATTTTGATAGCAGATGTAATAGTACACTGCTGTTTTGTTGGTACCATAGTTTATTTTTTTTTTTTTGTGGGGATGAAGTATATTTCCTGGTATGGGGCACACTACAATGGACTGCTATGTTGGGTATGTGAGCAAACGTGAGTATCTGTCATGGCACAAACAGGTATAAGTCACTATTGCTACTATTCTAGTTGGCATCCACAACCTTTTTATTTTTGGCCCACTGTTGAATATAAGATGTGTAATCAAGCAGTGAATACTGAGAGCTTTACTTTACTGCTGTATCTCCACATAGTTTACTCGTACATATGTGAGCCTTATATGTGTTCTCATTTCTTTGTATTTCAGTAAATATTTATGCATGCACGTTGCAGGACACCATTTTCTGAGATGGAAAACAACCTCATTATTGAGGCATTGTAACAACAGTATCAAGTCATGCTGTCCGGAGGGAGGGCAAATAGGTCAGAACATGCAATCCTGTGGGATGAACTGGTATACAACATCATTGCCGTGGGTCATCAAAATCATAGCTATGAGCAGGTGCAACACTGTGCCACAGACATGATCCATGCAGCAAGGATGCAGCCAGCTGAAGTGGCCAGGGATCATCAGATCACTGGTGGTGGGCCTGCAGCAGAGCCTCCTCTCACAGCCACAGAGGAATTCCTGGCAAACCTTGCTACACAGGACAGCTCCCAGGCATCCATCAGCCAATATGTTGTAGAAGTGGGTGCCACCCATTCCTCTCAAGAAGAGATTCCAGATATGCTTAGTTAGATTAACAGTAGAATGCTATTGCATTCATTTCTTTCAAGGGATATATAGTTTTACATGGGTGTCAGGCATTTTTTTTTTGGGGGGGGGGTACATTAGCTGCAATTTTAAGCTCATGTGGAGATTGTCACCCACATACCTTTTAACATTGCAGTTATTGTAGATATGAGATTATTGGATGCATTACCCCCTGTTATACTATAACATGTGGTGTTGTTGCTATTACCTCTCCCTCAACTGTTTTCAGGACCATCAAGAATTAAAAGGGGACATGCTCCTGCTGCTGGTGAGCAGAATATTGTTATGTCAGAAATGTAGACATATTTCAATGTATTAGCTAAAGTGTCACCCCAGGTCTGCTGGTTGGATTGATGTACTGTCTGCATAATTGTCAACTGTACAGATATTTTCTGAATCTCCACAGTTTAGACTCACACCTCTGCCTCGTAGGTATGGCCATAGTGATTGACTTGAAAGCTATTGTCAGGACATTAAAGATTGACATAACTGTCAACTGTACAGATTTTTGCAGAATGCCCACAGTGTACATCATTTATTTTTGTTTCATAAAATTGTTGTTTTCTGACTAATTTTTTCCAAATCATTACAGATTGGGGTTAGAAAATAATGTCCGCATGCCCTACTCTCTGACGTTGGGAGGCATACAAGTCTGTAATAGTGACAGCAGTGTATGCAGCTTAACATATACTGCACCATAGTACTACAGAGAATAGTAGTGCAGGCATTAATGCACTGCTTTTTCCTTTTTATCACAGGTGACCAGAGAGGTTGGTCTGTGTCCTCTGCACCACCTGATGTCAGTGTATCTTCAGACTCTGATGATGATGGTGGCCAAATTGTGGCATGGCTGGGGGTTGTAGAGGCTGAATCAGAGACAAAGGTTTACATCCCTCTGTCACCCTCATTATCACCATACACAGCCAGTATGCCTACATATACCCAGTCCCCTGCAGTCACAGATATTGGACAGTTGGAGGGTGGGGACATTGAACAGGGAAGTGTGGCTCCTGTGGGTTTAGTGACTACTGACACTTACAATAGCCAAACAGTTGGCAAGGTTCCACACAGACGGATTGATAGGGGTGCTTGTAGGAAGTCTGTTGTCCTTCTACCACCTGTTGCAGAGGTTTCATCACGTGTTACTCAGCATATGTTTAGGGCCATCATGGAGGCACAGGCACTTCGGAAACGCCTGATGAATGCTCAGGGTTATGGATGCAGCATGATCTGACATCCATGACTGCTTCCACCATGTTGCTAATATCCTGGATTGGTTGACTGACACAGTGGAAAGAGAGACATTTGAGACAGATAACAGACTATCTGTCATGGAACCCACATTGTCTGTGATGGAACATCTGATTATAGTTGACCATCGGCATCGTGGGCGTAGGTCATCAACTACATCTACTGAGGCTCAACATGGCCATGCCCAATCACATTCCTATAGTGGCAGTACATCCAGTCCTCCAGAGTGGAGTGTACTGTCCACACCAAGAGGTTGCTGGCCATGGGAGAGTGGTTCTGGGTGTTCGGCTCACAGTTGTCCAACATACAGACATGTAAGGCTAGTATTGAGCTTAGCTGTGTTCATGCAGACACTCACACACCAATGTCACATTGAGGGCACCTACAGATGCACACACATTTCCATGATCCATCTTGCCTGCTTCCCTTGCCTACTCACACACATGCTTGCCAATTGATTGGGTCAGCCTAGGCCTCCTGCATCCCCACACAACAGCCTGTGCAAGTGATGATAACTGTACCACATCCTTATCATCTTTTTCATAGATGCAGAGAAATAAAGCTATGCATCTGATGCACATGGTGACTATTTACATTAGTATGAATTCCTTTCATCTGTTGGTGCTGTTGACATGCTGCTTGTACTGGCCATTTATAAATATTGCACTTTGTCATTTATACTGTGAATAGCATAATAATTTGGGCAGGATTCACAAAGGCTTGCACGGAGTGTAAGAGACGTGTAACACTCCATGCAAGCCTCCCGATCCAGGAACAGCCCTAAACTCCGTGTAAGAGACCAGCTAAAACGTCTCTTACACGGACTGGGTGTGGATATGCTAAATACCTCACTTGCAGCCAAAAGGTATGCAAATGAGGTATATTAGTGATCCACGAAGCAGAAACCAGCCTGTGTAAGAGACGTTTTAGCTGCAGAAATGTACTCAGTTGACAACTGAGTACGATTCTGCAAAAATCACAACGGAGCCATGTCAGCTCCAAATAAAGGGTGCATATGTGTCAGGCAGCATGCCAATGGCAAAATATGTGGCCATTGGCAAGGTAACCCAATGCAAAAATTATAAAAATATATATATTTCCGATTTAAAAATGAAGAAGTGCAGCCCGCTAACGGGGTTGCGCTGTATAAAACATAAAAATGAAGGTTATAAACCCACAAATGTGGGTTTTATGCAATACATGGAATGACAATGAAGGGACCAGCAGACCAAAAACAGCATGGCCACCGTGTAGTGGTTGCTAAGGGGGGAAGCTGAGTCTAAGACATGTAACTAAGCATTAGTAGGCATTCTGATGTAAATGAGGGTTAGGATACTGATTCCCACAGACACATAGCAAATGAGCACAGTCTGAGTAGTGTAAGAGATACATAAGGGGGAGGAATAGAGTAGGAGATAGGAGACATCACAGGGGGGAATGGTAGAAAGAAATGCAGTTCATTGGAGGTCAGTGTAACATGACAGATGACAAACACAGATCAGGGAAAGAGGAGTGCCACAAGATAAGTCTGGGAAAGTCAAGAAATGAAAGGTGTACACTGTTACTTACACCAAAGTTTCTTACTGGGCATGCATGCGCACAGGTGTGCACCATGAAGTGTGAGTAGAGCAGTGTGTGCGTATGTAAGGCAGACTGAGCATGTGGGAGCGTGTTGGTAGACTGTTTGCGTTGGTGTGCAAATGTGTGGGAGCCTCTTGGCAGACTTGTAAGACTGTTTGTGCTAGTGTGCACGTGTTTTAACCCAAATAGGCAGATCCTGAACAGTGTAAGCATGTGTGCACGCGTGTAAGCCACTGTGAGCATGTTTCTGCTGGTATGCATGCTGCCCCCTGAGGAATCAGAAAGGAAAAAGGAAGCAACAGAATTAGTAGGAAGCTAGCAGGGAATACTGCTGGAGCTAGCAGGTGAAAACAATTAGAAACAGGCAATTACACAGGCAGAATAGTAGCCCAGCCCAGCACTTAAAACTCTGAAAACAGCAGTGCAAGATGTTTCTCTCAAGAGACACTGCAAGACAGGAGTAAGCTAATAGAAGTGAAAACTGAAAAAGCTTCACTCAGAGCAGAAATGTTAGGGGCTGCCATAGCTGTCCTAATGAGACATAGGCGACTTGCTGAGGGTGGTGACAATGCAGATGGTGCCAGACAACCCACAGTGAGGAGACAGAGAAGAGTGTATAGGCCCAGGGTCAGCTACCACAGGTTACATGAGCTGGAGATAGTAGAGCGCTATAGAGTGGACAGAGAGCTCCTGCAGCAAATAGTTGAGCTGTGCAGGCCATGCCTCACACACAGAACCAACAGAGGGGAACCCATCCCAGTGGAAACCAAGGTATGTGTTGGCCTAAGAATACTAGCAACAGGTACCTTCCAGAGACCAACTGGTGATATGATGGGGATATCACAGGTATCAGCCTCCAGGGTACTGCACCAGTTCCTGGATGCCATGTCAGCACATGTCGGTGATCATGTATATTTCCCCAATGCCCGTGAGGTATTGGCCAGCAATATGCATCTCTTCCAGCAAATAGCGGAATACCCTGAGGTAGTGGGTGCAATAGACTGCACGCACATATGCATCAAAGCACCAGCCAGTGAGCGGGGTAGGGTCTACATTAACCGCAAGGGCTTCACCTCCATCAACTGCCAGGTCATGTGTGATGCCCAGGGCATAATAATGAATGTGTGTGCTGGCTGCCCTGGGAGTTACCATGATTCTCACATCTGGCATTTGGCGCAGCTGTATCAGACATTTGCCAATGGGGACATCCCACACGGACACCTAGTGGGGTATGCAGGTTATGCACTGGAGCCGTGGCTGATGACACCCATCAGAAACGCACACACACCTGAACAGGAACACCATAATGAGGCACACACACAAACACGTAATGTAATAGAGCGTGTGTTTGGGCTGCTCAAGTCACAGTTCCAGTGTCTGGACACATCTGATGGAGCCTTGCAGTACACAGCAACTACATGTACCCAAATTGTCATGGTATGTGCTATGCTACATAATATGATCTTGCGAAAACAGCCGCAGCAGGACCAGCATAGGGCTGGGCCAAACAGCCCCCCACCATTGCCAAGACCATCACAGGCAGAGCGTGACTCGGAGGAGGAACAACCTGAGCCTGCCCCAGTAGGCAGAAGGAGGCGTGGCCAGTATGCCCTAGCCTTGGCAAAGAGGCAACGCATAGCACATACACTGGCTCAGTAGGAACCCTGGGAATGATACCCCCTCTGACTCACTCAAATAATAACAGGGATGCCTAAAATGACATGACCTGCTCACAAACATGTACAGGGAGTGTAATATGCGCATCCGACAGAGGCAGCCCTGCAGCATCACCTGAGGCATGAATGCCATGTGTTAAGTAATGTAACACCATGTACTATATGCACACCTGAGGACCCTGACTAACATCCACTCTCACCAAGCATGAAGCCACAAAATGACGATGGGATGATAAATTGCAATAACTGGCTGAAGTAATGCAGTTAGTCAAAGGGGAGCCAATGTGTTCCAGCCTGGGAAGACATGCGGAGCATGTCATGATGCACCACCTGCTAGGGGTGGTGTGCACCTATCAGTCCAGGCCCCATGGATATTGGCAAAGGCTGTCAGTACCCACAGCATGCCCTGAATAGGTAAGTCTCAAAACACAAACCCACCTTCATAGGTACCACAAGGGATAGGAACCTAGATGCAATGCTACCCAATGCCAGAAGTCTAAACAGCAAGATCTGTGCAGTGTAAATGCACACAGTATTGAGAATGTAGATATCAGTCCTGTAATAGAAAACTGGGTCAAGGCTCACATCAGCATCCTAATACTACCAGGTCACACCTCATACTGTGCTGTACAGCTGCAAAACATGGAACAAGCTACAAAAGGAGGGTGACTAGCAATAAATGTAAAGGATAACCACATCCCCATGTTGGTACCACAACAAGAAGCAGCATGGATTAGCCATGGTCAAATACCGATGGCTAAAACCGCCTCCCAGTATATAGCCTGCTGCAGACTACTGTCCTAATACCAGGAACTGCACCTGGCCTATGTTGGAATACCTGAATATATCAAGCTCCCCAAACCACATTATATTGCTTGACTGAAAATACCCAGACATACACTGGGAGCATTATACTAGCACCAACACAGTAGGAGAAAAGTTCCCAGAATCCATAAACCAAAATGCCCAGGAACAATGTACCACTCCCACAAGAGGGGTAAGCATACTGGATGTGATAATCAGCAACATGTGTACTGGATGGCCAGATGAGAAGTGTATCCCTCACTGGTAAGACCAGACCATAGAGTAATCACACTGGATATACACATCCTGACCACAGTCCCTGGCCAGAAAACCACAGTGAAAAACATGTGTAAAGCATAGGTTGCACCCCTCCAAACCGATGTGCAAGCCACGAAAGGCCCTGTGCAAGTGCAGAATATGGGACACACCGCAGAACATGTTATACAGGCATTCCATGAACACAGCCAGGAATGCTTGGAGAATGCAATCACAAATAACAACAAGACACCATGCCATACACGCAGGCATCTGGCATGCTGGACTCCAGCCATTACCAAACTATGCAAGAGAATGAGGAAGCTACTACATGATAGAGCAAACATAAAAAGGGAAGTAATCACTGATCAGTAGTATGGCAATAAAATATGTCCACACATACAATCCACTAAGGCCAGCCACAACAAGTAGAATCTGTGAATCCAGAGGCAATGTGACACCTGCCCCACGTACACAGACAACCCACAACTCCCCGCAATAAATACAAATATATGTGAGAGATGCAACCATGTATCCAAACCGGAGGCTGAGCTCCCCCAACGCAGCACTGTCAAAACTAGTAAGGAGGAGAAGGTAACCACATACACCACAAACCCAGTCCCACATAGACCTATCACAACTGTAAACCAAACACATAAACACAGAAAAACTTTCCCGGAGGCCCTAATTACAAACACACCACACCAACAGAAGCCTCCAAAGCAGATCCCAAGCAACCACAACCTCCAAACATAGCACATGCAACACATTGTACACAAAGCTGGTGTGCCAAACAGTCACAGGCGAGAAGGAGAAACAACATGCCTGATACAGTTGTAATAGGTGTCTGTATAGGCAGACACACTGCTGTCCCACTCACCAGACTGAACAAGGGAAAGGGTATAGTAAGCTGCCTGTAGGCTGCCACAATATGCCACAAAACACAAGTATGCAGGTCACCCCAAAGCAAGCAGAAATATGATGCACTCATTGTCCATGCTGGTGTGAATGACCTGAGATGCACCTCCCTGGACTACATGAAAAGAGACATGGATGAGCTCTCTGAGTATGTACCCCAGGCCGGTATGACACTGGCCATTTGCAGCATCCAACCCTCACCAAGAATGTTGCCACAGTACAAACACAGAATGATCAGCTTTAACAGGTGGCACAGTTACAGCTGTCAGTTTAAGAGGGTCTAATGTCTTTCTGCTTGAGATGTCATGCATGACAAGCCATGCTGCTGTTCCAGGGATGGCTTGCACCTGTTACCCCTGGGTGTCTGGATACTGGATAAGGCCTTTGCAACCTCCATAGAGCCATACGTAGGCAAGGCCAAAAAGACTACTCACCACTCTAGAAAACATAAGTGGTAAGAAACATAAGGGTAATGCTGACCAATGCCAGATGTGTAAACTGCAATATGCATGCCCCTGAGGCACTTCCCAGTATGGAGAACATCGATGTCTGTGCAGTGACAGAAGCCTGCTGCAAGCCTACTGATAGCACACCAGCACTACCAGGTTATACCACATATCATGCGTTATGGCCCCAACACCTGGACCAAAACATCAAAGGAGGGGGAGTATCCATATGCAGCAAAGACACCCATACGGCCAGGTAACTGACAATGCACAAAGCAGCGGAGACCACCCATGTGCACCTAAGTGTAGTCCAAACTGATGTACAGTCTGTAGCATGCAACAGACCTTACTCTCACACACAAGAACTCCACCCAGACATCCTGAAGACACTGGACAGTATGAATGTCCCACCAAATACCAGACAAGGTACTCACAAATTACCACATATGTGGTAAACCATTATGTATGCAAGGAGTAATCAGGGACCTAGGGACACAAGTCGACAGTAATCTGTCATGTGACGCTCACAATGCCAATGTTTCTAGGAAGATTGACGATATTGGACACCGTATCATGAAAGGATTCACATCTACATCAACAGAGGTCACTGTGCCCCTGTACTGTTCCCTTATCAGACCCATAATCTAGTACAATGACTCATATGGGATGTACCGTACGTGACACCTGCAGTGGTTCGGAAGACCTCAAAGGTACCCCACCAAGAGGATAAAGGGTGTCAAATATATGTCATTTGCTGCCTGGCTGTAGACACCCCAGCTGAATGCAGTCACAGACTGCCTACACAGAGGCATTGTATGTCTGCTGTACAAGGCCATGTCCAACACAGGAGTAATGGACATGCTCTACCACAGGAAATAAAAGCCATTGGAGCTGTGAGAGTGACAGATGTCAGCCTCAACACATAATGAAATAGGATGTGCTGGAGGGACAGATACATAACCCAGAGGCTCCCCACACCCAGTAACAGGATCCCAATCCATGTTAGGCAGAGCCCCTCACTTACACCCCTCAACAGGAATATTGCCAAGTGGATGGATGATCGTACATGTACACTGGGGGTCTTCACTGTGTCACGACCAGACAGAGGCACAGTAAAGAAAATCATAAATGGCCATAATAGTCACTTAGCAAGGGGCAGCGAAAGACACACACAATCTGGCTTGGCTTACTAATGGCCTAGAGTGGCTAGCCTAGTATGAACACATGAACCTATGAAGATACAAATTGTACAGGACACTAAGGATAATCACAAGGCTTACTTAACTGATGGTAGGAACCATGTTGGGAATCCACAGATATGCTCCGAATCACACAGATATTACAAACAAAATACCAAACACACACACATATTGCCAACATGCAACCTGACAGGTGCAGTGCAACCCCCCCCCCCCCCAGAATGCAAAATATCTATTCCAACAGACTGCTGGTCCCCTGACATTGCAGATGCTGAGGTAACAGCCATCATCTGCAAAGCAAAACACACAGCAGCAAAGGTATGTGATGGTGTCCTGGGCTGAGGCCAACATGGACTCCAAGAATAATGAAATGCCAAATCACACTACTGCCCAATGTCAGCATTACCACAGGATATGTACCCAAAGAGCAGTGTACAACAACAGTGGTCCCTCACAACAAAGGTGTTGCCTGAATGGATACTGCAAACTACCACCCCAGGATCCTGACAAGCTTGGTCTGCACAGCTATGGAAAGGATCAATATGTACTGCAGACATAAAGCTATCGTGGACCTACTGATACCGGATCCTACACAGTGTGGCTGTCGTAACTGCAGATCCCGCCCCTAAACATGTCTGACCCATTTGAAACAGTCATTAAGGTCATTGATGAGGGCAATGTGGTCCACACAGCGTAGCTGGACCGTGCATATGCTTCCAGACAATACCCTACGAGTTCAGTATGGATATGTTCACCAGCTTAAATATATACCCCTATGTCAGTAGAGGGGTTGCAAACAAGACCAAGGACAGAACTGACATGGTCAGACATGCTGCATCCATGTCAGACTACAAAGCAGATATGAGTGGCATCCCACAAAGCTTGGTCCTGGGACCCCCCCCCCGTTCCATTATATGTCCCATAGGTATGGGCCAACATGGAAGGACTGTGTCTGAACATGTATGCAGAGGAGTACAAACAGCCCACCATATCCGACCCCCAGCTGACACAAGCAACCCACAAAAGGGCCACCTAGAAACAGACAACTGGAGCCATAGCCATGTCAGCAAGCTAATTGCAGAACTGTGTATAGACAACCACTGTGGATATACAGTAAGTGCCCACAAATTACCACACATGTGTTAACCCATTACATACCTAACATGTAATGAGAGACCTGGGGACACAAGGTGATAGATATCCTGCACTGGACAAACATGTGGCTGTAGTGTTTGCAGAAACATACCATATACCCACCCAATCATTAAGGTTGTCAGATGTAGATAAGGGGAGGTCACTGTGGCTCTGCAGTCATCCTTCATCAGCATCACAATTTACTACAATAGCCCCTGTGGGATATACCTCAGCAGACACCTCCATCAACTGTAAAATCCACAACAGTACCCCACCAGGAGTAGCAAAGAGCATGAACAGATGCCATGTGTTGCCTGAGTAAACAAACTGCAGCTCCACACACTGCCATACTGCCCAGCCAGAGGCATGCTGTGCCTGATGTATGACGCCATGTCCAAGCTGGAATCAGTGAACATGCTGCACCTTGTACAATCTGAATGGCAGTGAGCTATGCACATGAGAGACCTGAACCCCAGCACTGACATACATAGGACAATATGTACAGAATGATCCATAACACAGAAGGCACCCCCACTCTTGAGTAAACACCTGGTACAGGTTAGCCAGAGAGTCACCTATCGATACCCCTCAAGAGGAATCCTGATGAGTGGATGGGAGATGGTAGGTTAACCCTGGGTATCACTGTTATGTCAGAGGTAGACGGAGGCACAGTATACTAACCATGACATATGTCATGGCAAACTCCAGTTACAATGTGTGTCAAAGGACAAACACACCCTGTGACTAGCATCAGAAATGGCCTAGGGAACATCGCTAGTGTTTGCCAATGTCCATCTATGTTGTGGAATACACTACCAATGTTGGACGAGTCTGGTGTAGGTAGTCCATATCTGAACATAATGCAACATGGTCATATGTGCACAACTGGCCCCTACACAGTCTGTTGTGCTCACTATGAAGATGTCAAGCAGTGATAGGACTAAAGATCAGGATACTGTCCACCACAGTGAAAGTACTGAACCAGTACACTATACGGTACTACAGTGTTAGGTCATTATGAAAGGATGTTGACAACTGTATGCAAAGTATCCCATGCAATCCCTGCAGGCACAGTATAATCCTTGTTGTGGCAGACACGAAGCAGTTGGCCAGCTAATACACAACATGACACCCAACACACAACCATAAACGTGAGATATTGTTGAAGTTCACACACACCCAAATATGTGGTGGACTTCAGAGTGCAACATATGGAAATCTCACACTGGGCATGCTCGCACACTTTGATAAATGAGGCATATGTCAGACAACATGCCATGGAAAGGCTGAACTGGGCATGCTCACACACTTAGGCCATATCTCCATTTAGCAGTTGGCCACACATATCTGGTATTTGTACGTGTCATTCCAGGAACCAACCACAACACAGCAATCTGCCCAGTGCACACAGTAAATGACTACAGAGACATAAGTGATATAGTGGATCGCCCTCATATTCAAACATCTTCCACAGATACACAAGTTGTTCATAGGAACAGGGAATGGTATGGCAATCAAGACCTGCAAACAGTAGAACAGCACAACAACTGTTGTGCATCTGACAATTGAACATATGGGTGTAGAGGTCAATACTAGGCTTGTTGCCCTAGGGAATGACAGCTTAGCCAGAGTGTGCTTGGCATCTGCATCCCCAGTACAGTAGGCTACTGTGCCACTGTAAAGTAGGTCACATAAGGCAACGTGTGAGGCTAGTGAGCTGTGCCTCTGTCAAGCAGGGGCACAGTGGAGATCCCAGGGTTTGAGTGTGCTAAGCCACAGCCATGTTGTTGGTGTGTGCTGGAAGAGAGTTGCTGAGGACCTCTAACAGTAAGTGGCCATCAATAACAGACTGAGGGGAGCCCTATCTGCATTGTCTGGACAATTCCACTGTCAACACTGTGTTGTGATGATTATGTGGGAATGAAGTATCATGCTGGAACTGTTCACAGATGTCCTCCCTCTGTGGGCTACAGCTCTGCAACGTATTAGCTCACTCTGTCTGTTGGACGGCACATATATGGCTGGTGTACATCTGACAGGTGTCTTGTTGTGGAGCAGTCATGGGTATATGTGGGATAGCACGATCAATGCAAACCTTACACATGCTCATAGAATGCAATTGTCAAGGATTATGCAGAGTGGCCAGTATAGTCCCCCAGCATGGGTCCTTTGAAGTCGTCCACCCCAGTCTTCACAAGTGTAGAGTCTGCTTGTGCTAAACACAGTTTGTGTGCAGTGACAACCTTGCCTGGGGGTGGGGATGGGATATGGATGTCCAGGGAAAGGTGGGTATGGTCAGATATCAACAATGGTGGTCTACCTCTGGTGTGGAACAGTGAGTACCCATGTTGCAGATGGACAGGTGCAATATGTATTCCCCCATGTGGCTGTGGTGTGTGGTTCTGCCATAGCACATGGACCCACAACTTGTAGTGGCTGTAGGGTAAAGTGGTAGAGGCCTGTGTAGTTCCCACACACAATATGCCTGTACCTGATGTTAACAACTGGAATGGTGTATGTGAACACCTGCATATCCCGGCACTGTTCCCAGGGAAGCTAAGTGTGTGTCTTGGATGTGGGAGTGGTGTTCTGGAATGGTTGTGTTGTGTGTTACAGGTCCTGTGGTCACGAAGCATGGTATAGAACATAACCTGCCAGTGCGATGTGCATATCTGACCCTGACGTAGGTGGCTGCAAATGCATATATATATACTATCCCCCACCTGATAGGTAGTACTAGATGTACATACCTCTGTAGAAATAAAGATGTCAGCACCCTATAAATACTGCAGGTGCAGACCAGATGCCCAGTAATTTGGTTAGTGCACTCTGCTAATGCGTCACTCTCAAGTGTCATAATATAGGTAGGTAGGAGTTCAAACTATGCAATTGCTCAGTGTGTGTGTGTGTGCGGGGTTGATGTGTGTGCAAGTCTGTGTGAGGGAGATGTCCCTTTTTGCAACTGTGAAAGTACTCTACAGGATGCACATTCCCCTATCTAAGCACGGATGATGTCAGCACCCTATAAGTACAGCAGGAGAAGGGAAACCACACAATAATTCGAATAGCGTGCTCTGCTAATGCATCTGTCACAAGTGTCATAACATAGTTAAGTAGAGGCTTGAATCCTGCAACTGCCCAGTGTGTGTGGCGGGGGGTTCTTGTGTGTGTGAGGAAGTTGTCCCTTTTGGCAACTGTGAAAGTACTCTACAGGATGCACATTCCCCTATATACGCACGGATGATGTCAGCACCCTATAAGTACAGCAGAAGAAGCGAAACCACCCAGTAATTTGAATAGCATGCTCTGCTAATGCGTGTGTCAAAACATAGTTAAGTAGGGGTTTGAATCCTGCAACTGCCCAGTTTGTGTGGAGGGGGGGGTAGTGTGTGTGCAAGTCTGTGCAAGGAAGATGTCCCTTTTGGCAACTGTGAAAGCACTTTACAGGATGCACATTCCCCTATCTAAGCACGGATTATGTCAGCACCCTATAAGTACGACAGGAGAAGGGAAACCTCCCAGTAATTCGAATAGCGCGCTCTGCTAATGCTTCTGTCATGAGTGTCATAACATAGTTAGGTAGGGGTTTGAAACCTGCAAGTGTGTTTGTTTGGATGTGAGGAATTTGTGTGTGTGCAATTCTGTATGAAAGACGTGTACTTTTTTGCAATCAGGAGATCACACTACATGATGCACATTACCCTTTCCAAACACTGATGATGTCAGCACCCTATAAGTAGAGCTGGAGAAGAGACACCTCCCAGTAATCTGAATAGCGCACTCTGCTAATGCGTCTCTCTCAAGTATCATAACACAGTGAGGTAGGAGTTTGAAACCTGCAAGTGTGTGTTTGGATGTGAGGAGTTTGTGTGTGTGCAATTCTGTATGATAGACATGTGCTCTTTTGCAATCAGGAGATCACACTACATGATGCACATTACCCTTTCCAAACACTGATGATGTCAGCACCCTATAAGTACAGCCAGAGAAGAGGAACCTCCTAGTAATCCGAATAGTGCGCTTCGCTAATGTGTTTCTTTCACGTGTCGTGACATAGTTAGGTAGGGTATGAATCCTGCAAGTGTGTATGGGGGTAGTAGGGTGTGTGTAAATGCAAGTGTGAAAGAACAGATCCTTTTGGAAAATACTGCAATACAGCAGATGCTGCATATTCCCCCAGTAAACACAGGGGATGTCACCACACTATCAGCACAGCCAAACAGGGCTAGTTGGCCAGTAATGCCAATAGTGCGCTCTGCTACTGGGTCTATTACCATTGTCAGAGTACAGATAGGTATGTTTTGGAAAGCCACAACTGCCACGTGTGGTTGTGTCACACATTATGACCTTTTGTGGGTCTTTGTGCATAACAATGCATGCCATTGCCTAAACCAGCAATGGCAATGCACACATGATGTATGTGTGTGACACATACACATAAATACCTGTGACCTGCAGTAGTTACCATGTCTGACACGTGCCTCGAGTGGATAAATGGTATTTGCAATGCATAACAATATGACTGTGTCTTACTGTGCAGGGGCTGCACGCGGTATGTGTCTATACAGTGTGGGTGTATATGGTAAAATACCTACAGCAGGGGATACACATCTGGTCTGGGCCATATAGTCTACATGTAGTCAATGTACAGGTGCTGCATGTTCCCACCTGTTGTGGGAGTGGTAACATGTTATTTCACTGCATGCATTAGTATTCCCATGAACCAAACACCCAGATATTCACACCATTGAACAGCGAGCATAACACATGCATAATATGAACAGCAATACACAGTCCAACAACATGCAGGGTTGATTGATGGTAACAGGCCATCAGGTTTGGATGTATGAACAGGGCAGATGCATCAAAGGACATGCAAATATTTATGACCCAACAGTACAAATGTTCAGGGGTGTTAATTGTGATTGCACATACCATTTTCACGTGGAATGGGTTATATGTGGTTATAGGGTGGGGTGAAGAAAATAATATTAACACCTTCGAATACCAATACATATGCTGTACATTTCTAATAGCTGCACATATATATATATATATATATATATATATATATATATATATATATATATATATATATACACACACACTACTGTTCTAACTACAGTTTCCTATATGATAACTACTTCAGTTTGGTGATAGGACTGTTACTGCTACATCAATATACATTTTATTGTTCTTCATACACATTCATATCTGGCTTTGTACAGCTACATCATCCTGCTACATTTGCTTTATATAGCTATAGACAACTGTGGATGTTTGGTATGTCAGACAATCATACTATCTGCATATTGCAGACTGAGAGCAACATATCCAGATTTTGGGATACACATTCCAGCTGCAGCAACACTTTGAACAGATTTTGCTGTTTGGTTTTGCTTCTCACATGCATTTCATTCTGTACTGACTGCAGTATACTTTATTCAGGGGTTATTACTACTTTATTGGTGGATTCATAACACTTTCTCACACTCTCTCACTTGTTTTCATTTTACTATTCAGGATGGTACTGACTTCTAGGCTTTATTGACATGTTTTACCTGTAGTTATTACAATCCTTTCCAGCAGTCTCACTTCTGTCATGTTTCAGTATTTCGACAGGGGTATATTTCACACGTGTGATTTGCTCATCTTCTGCAGCTGCACTTTTCAGACTGCTGCAGGTTGTGTACTATTATATTACAGGTGGGGCATCTTTATTTCAGACTTTATTTCAGACATTTTCATTTTTCTGTTTGGATTACAGACTGCAACACACTTTTGTAATCAAGCAATACTTGCAAACACTCTTACACTGTTACTTGCACATTCTATTACTTAGTGACTACACTGCACTCTTTTGCTAACTGTCATACTTTTATATTTCTTTACAGTTACTGGGAGATGATTACTGACCTGCCTGGTGGCGCAACAGCACCAGCCTATCGCCATAGGCTCTGCGGTTCGCAGAACAGACACCTGCAGCTGTAATATAAATGAAGTAATATTGGAATACACATCTCCATAATATCAGCTAGTTTAATTTCTTACATACATAATTACATGTAACTTACTCAGTAGTGGGGCATTGAGCATTTGCCGGGCCTCCTGGATCCAAAGGTTCAATTGGTCCTGCTTGCATCTCTTCAGGTCCGCATGGTGGTGACGAACCTGCTCACCAGTGCTTGGAATCCCTGTGGCACTGGTGAGATCATGAGCCAACCGGTCCCACGCCTCAGCCTTATATGCTCCCCAAAGGACCTGGCCCTGCATGAGTTGGGCCTCATAATTGTGGACTAGGAGCCAGACCATGTATCTGGACTCCTCAATGCCCCACCTCTGCGCTCGAAAGCAACTTCCCTCACCTACTCATGTCATTCTGGCTGCAAGTCAGTTCTACAATTGTTTATGCTGTGTATTCCCACCTATGGGGCTTATATATGCCGTTTTTCCCGCACATATCTGTGATTGGCCATTTTGGAATTGTATCAACTTCACAAAACCTGCTTTGTCATGCTCCACTTTGTATTCATTCCTATATATTTGCTATTACTGCATCTATAGGTGCTGCTGTCATGGCTTAGTGGTTCAGTACCTTGACTATGGTGCATAGTATCCTGGGTTCGAACCAGGCCACTGCTTTTTATTTTTTATGACTGTCTAGACAGGCTGAGGGGTGTGTCTGTTTAAAGGCAGTTTTGATACAGCTTGCTCAATGTTGCCCGTCGGTTAGCTTGTTGGTGCAGTGCGCAGCTCCGCGCAAACGGGTTACGCTGGTTTATGCTTCATTTGGCTGTTAGCACGCATATTACGCTCAGCTCAGCTAGAGGCACACAGTTCCAGCATGTTAAACCACTGCTCACCTACAGGCACTCATTTTACACTTGTTAAACCACTGCTCACCTACGGGCACTCATTTTACACCTGTTAAACCACTGCTCACCTACGGGCAGATGCACTCACCTTGTTAAACTGTAGCTCAGCTATAGGCACATCTCGCATTTTTTATTATTTTGTTATCTCACATTTCTTCAAAATAAATGGACTATTTCATTACATTTTACATAAACTATGATTTTATATGTGTACAAATTTGTCAGGGATGTGTTTTGTGCTTATTTTACTAAAAATAAAAACTGATGTTGTGGGGGCTCGAACCATGAATGCCTGCTCTTCAGCCAACGTCTATACCGCTATGCTATTGCTTCTTGGCTTACTTTGCATATTTAGTTCTTATATCCTTTTCCACTGACTGCTAACTGTGGCTAAGCTACGGGCATGCCAGCGCAAATGAGCGCACTCACGGGCAAGCATCTTTACGATTTAAAAAAAATATATAACATGTCCATTTATATATTTTATGTTCATAGTCTGTGGGGGCATGTGTTGTGTTGTGTTTATTCACATTTCCATGGCCTCTGTCGTGGGTGTTTACTTTGGGCAATTTTACTCTTCTGGGGGTGTGTCCGCTTGCAGGGCTCGGCCTATGGACACGCCCCCTACTGTCTTCCATGGACTGCGTTAGCCTTCGGTGTGATTCAGCATGCCCTCATGCATATGCATGACATGCTGACGTCACACCGTTTAACTGCAGCCTCCGTGTAAGCCATGTATCTCTTACACGGAGGCTTCGTGAATCCTGCCCTTGTCTACATTAAAATGGATACTGTTGTAAGTGCTGTGGAGTCACACAATGAAATGTGTCTCATGGAAATATCTACATTTCTCTATCAGGATTGTGTAGGACACACCTACGGGTACACATCTACAATCAACCCATCAACTTCAGACCTCAGAATTGTATGTCAGCACAGCAGACAAATGTCATCAGAATGGTAATACTGTATAAAATTCAGTTTGGCATGTATTTTGCCTTGGGTTCCGAGATTCACTTCATAGGATGTGACTAGGGTAGTGACTTGATAGTGATTAGGAGCATAACTGTTGCATCGCAATATAATGTTCAATGTCAGATGACATAGATGTTCAAGGTTTGTCTATCAAGGTCCACAACAGCAGTGATACATGTTAGATAACATTTTCACAGCAATTCATGCAGCCTGCCTTTCAACAGGGTACTGGAGTTGCTCTGCTTGACATGGATGTGAGGCCTACTGCAGAGGAGCGTCAACCTTTGAGAGATGTCTTATGTATGTCATACTGTACATTTAGGTTTCTGGAACATGTATCTGTAGTACCACATTAGTTAACACAACTTCCATTTGCTGTCTGTTTGAAAGGCATTGCAGCCTTGCATGGCCAAAGTTCTTACTGAAAACTTGAACAAGTTTTCTGTGACTGCATAGACATCCGCATCTTCACTGCAAAGAGTGCCTACAGAGAGTGTGTTTTACTCTGTGAACCATGACGATTTAGCAGCATGACTCTTACTTTGCTGGAGTTGTACATTGTCATATTTGTAAGTCTGCTCTTGAGACCATGACTAATAATGGGATTATGGTTCAGGCAAGTGCCATATGTGTGGCAAAACAGTGTACTCAGTCCACCATGTTATCTCACACTTTCAGGTACTGTTTTACCTTAGAATGACACCATGAACTTAATAACATCTTACATGTATGCATCTGTCAGGCCACTATGTAACCATGGCCTGTCCTGAAGTACATACAAGCAATAATCTATTGTTAAACACATTAGCAGTGTCTGCTGAACAGAAGTTGACAGCATCCCATAGGGTGATGTAAAATGCTCTGAGTAACATCCACTAACAAGTCACACACACACACACACACACACACACACACACACACACACACACACACACACACACACACACACACACACACACACACACACACACACACCAAGCTGGCTGCAGTGAGAATAGAATAATACCTATTTAAGTTTACAGACTACAAAACACAGTACTTATCACATGCACCAGGGCTCAAATTTGAAATTAACATGACTTTAGGTAACCTTATAGTAGATGACGTCAGTAGGCCTTGTAGAGGACAAGAGTTTGAAGACCTGCATCAACTGCAAGGCCCAAAACAATGCAAAACCATGCCATTGTGGAATTCATACTTACATACACAGTTGGGCTGCAGGGAGAAGAAAACCCCTACCTATCTAAATTTACAGACTACAGAATGCAGTATTTAATCACATGTGCCATGGCTGAAGTCTGATATTAGCATGATTTTAGGTAATCTTATAACAGATTACATCAGTAGGCCTTGTGGAGGACAAAAGTTTGGAGGCCTCCATCAACAGCAAGGGCCAAAACAGTACAAACCTATGTCAGTTTGGAATTCACACTTGTTCTTCAGGGAGATGCACACACACGTAGAACTTGAATGGGCTGGAATGAGATGAGAACCCCTACTTATCTAGGTTTATAGGTCACAGAATGCAGTACTTAACACATGTGCCCCAGCTCAAGTCTGATTTAGAAATGACTGCAGGTGAACTAATCCTAGAGGACCTAACCAAACCCTGTGATGAACAGCTTGGAAGGCCTGCAGAGTCACATTGCTTCTTACTGTCATCTGTGGCTAGTAGCCTAGCAGTCAGATAACTGTTTAGTAGCCTACCTATGTGACAACTGTAAACGTATTGGGAATATGTGTCTGTTTGCATTTGGATGGGCACCTGTGGTCACAATCAAGTTGCCCTGTCCATGATTGAGCACACAACATTATACATTGTACAGCTTGTTCAGTTTTTGATGTATGTGTGGTATAATCCAGCAGACATGGGGTCTGTAGTGAATGAGGGTGTTGTTGCTAGCATAGATACAAACAGATGGCTTCACAATATACATATTCTTATACTGTGCTATACATTTTCAAGGTTTCCACATGCAGTCTTAGGGAGACATTGTCTGGAATAGTAGGGCACTATAACTCTCCACTGTCCAGATGTTTGCAGTAAGTCCATAGGTCTGACTAATATTTATGTGTGTTTCACAGTAAACTGTGGTTTGCTGTGAAATGTGGCATAATTTAGGCACAAAGTGAGAGAAGACAGTCAAAGATCTGAACTTCAGACTTCACAATATTCCTCAAAATGAAACACATGTTATGCTATGCACTTACATGTTTTGTAAGTGCATTATTTACAGTAGAGCCCTTACTTTTCATCCTTTGTTCAACATTATCTGTAGCTTAGTGCAGCTTTCCACACTATGAGTTGGGTATGTAGGGCATTACAGACATACACACACAGATATATATATATATATATATATATATATATATATATATATATATATATATATATATATATACACACACACACACACACACACACACACACACACACACACACACACACACAGACACACGTGTGTGTATTATATGTATATGTGTATCTATACATAGAGAGACATATATATATATATATATATATATATATATATATATATATATATATATATATGAAATTGTGCGCTGAGCAATGGATTTGCACTCTGCTTAACTAAGTGTATGGGCATGCACATTGGCATTTTTGGACCTGTTTGCATGTTGATAAGCAGTGCTCAATTAGGAGGTGCATTGCTTACATCAGAGACTTGCTATTACATAACCTAAGACTCCAGCCCATTGCAAGCTGTACTCCAGGCAGGGATTTGTTTGTTTCGCAGTCTGATTTATCTCCGTGTTTCTGCATTGTTGCACTTCGCACACATTCGCTAAGACATATTGAATTGGCTGTACATGTGGTTGGCATGCAAATGTGGAATTAATATCAGAAAGATGTTAATAATAGTATAGCACACACAGAGTTAGTCAGTAAAACACAACTTATTACTAGTTCACATCCAAAGTATTTGTTTATCTCCAAATTAGAACTCTGAACACCATCACACAAGCTGACTGCCTTAGTCCTTTGAGCCACAGAAGCAACTTGACAGGAAATGGACCATTCATTACAAAATCACCTGCATAAATATGTACATTGCTATTCCTCATTTACCTAACACATACAATGTTAGATCAAATTTAATATTACTGTCCTGAGACTGTGTGGCATGCTAGCTATGTCAAATCCTCATATAGCATAAATGAGTTACTGTTGTGGCAGTTGCAAGGGGAAGCTGCTGTTTTGAGAGGTGGGGGAACAAACCATACATTCTGTTAGGATACACACTAGTCTGACTATCATTTAACCTCACTTTCTAACTTCTCCCTTGAATGATGTACCAGTAATCTGTTGCAGTAAGACTGCATGAATATTTCATGCATGAGGCTTACTGATTACAAATGCAGACATGATAGTGAAATGGATATAAGTTCTGTCCAAATACCCCATTATAATTACCTGCATAATGTACCAGGTCCATAGCTACAATGACATAGCATAATAATCAACTAGAATACTATATAGGTTACGGACTTACCTTGCAAATGCAGCAGTTGACACAACTGTAGTTCATGGTGAACTCTGTCTGATGCAAGCAGTACACAGGCAATGCATGGAAAGGTACAGGATGTGTAAGTTGCCTGGCATCAATTTTAAAATATGTATGTGAGTAGAATAAAGGTATTAGTCCCTAGAGCCCTAGGTTGTCAGTGAATGTGCTATGTGTTATCTCTTAACCAAAGCGAGGGCATACAGTGCATGCCTACGTCTACCTACAGGGACATCAGCAGGGAGTTCCTCCTTTGAGTCCTCCTGTGACTGTGGCTGTGGTGATCTGGGCATTGGTGGGGGGCTGTGTATCCATTCCCTTTCCTGATCCTGCTGCAGCTGTTTCCACAGGATCAGATGTGCAGCATAACACATACTGTGAATATTTGTGGACATCTGCATGGAGTATACTGCAAGGCTTCACCAGATATATAAAGTCACTGGAACCGTGACTTCAGAAGCTCAGACACTTGCTCTATGATGTTCCTAGTTTGTGCATGTGCCTCATTATGGCATTCTTCATTTGTATGTACATTTCTGAAGGGTGTGATCATCCAAGGTTCCAGGGCATAGCCAGCATTCCCCAGTAAATGGCCCTATGGGATGTCCGCCCTAGCAAATATGTGGTACAGCTGTGATGTGTGCCAGTTATGGGAGTCATTATAACTGCCAGGGTTTCCAGCACACACATTCATGATAATCCCCTGGGCATTGCACATGACTTGGCAGTTGATGGAGTGGTATCCCTTGCAGTTAATATAGATTCTACTCTACTCACCAGGTAGTGCCTTGATGTGTACATGAGTGCAATATACAGCCCAGTACTTCAGTGTAGTGTGCTGCATGGCAGAACTGTTGCATATTGCTGGGCCTCACCTCAGGGGAAAGGGAAAAATATATATGCTCACTGTCATGTGGGAGCATAGCATCCAGGAAATGGTGGAGTATCCTGGATCCTGATATCTGTGGCACCCCCATCATGTCCCCAGTTGGTCTTTGAAAAGTACCTGTAGCTAGTATCCCAAGGGCTACACATACCTTAGTGTTTGGTGGAAGGAGGAAAGGGTTGTCTGTGTACATGAGGCAATTGTAACATTGCTTCAAAATGCCCAGATTCACCAGTTGGACTGGAAAGTACACCTGAAACTGCCCTTTGGACATGCCTGGAAAGGTACAGTGAACTGTTTTACTGATTGGCTGGTAAGGTCGAATAGAGAGCCTTGTCCTTCTCTACAGTATGGGAGGGTCTAGTGCTAAGCTTTATTAGTGCTTGCTATGAGTTTTGAGCAAGTGCCAGGATGAAAACTGAATGGTTTGAATGCTTAAGTTGAAAGTTTGTCTATTTCCAAGGGAAAAATTGAAGAGTAGACTTTATGGTGCCGGGAATAGTTATACCCTAGCTAAATGGCGCTGCCTGGTGCACAAAACCTTGTAAATGAGGATTGTATAGCAGGGAAATGAAAGAGATAGAAATTAGCCCAAAATAGCCAATAAACTACTAATTTCTGCACTGAAACCACTCCTCCAGGGACAGATAGGCTGCTCAAAGTTTCCTCTCTCACAGTGAACAGAGAAACTTCCTTCTATCCAAGTAAGGTATGGGCAAACACAGAAACTTGTAACAGCCCTGAATTCAGCACTAACCTGAAAACTGGACTATACTAGCTTAGAAAGGTGGGAAAACAAGTATTTTTTTTTTTTTTTTGTTTTGTTTTGTTTTTCAGAAAATAAAGCAGATGCAATAAAGAAAACACTTTAAATGCACAGAAATGGCTATCACACTTGAGTGTGTAGCCTACAACAGTTAAACAGGTAATTTAAACCCAAAAACGACTTTGTTAAAGAACAGGCAGTAAAATAAGTACAATATACACCTGAAACAAGCTTTTTAAATGACAGAAACTCTAGAAAATCATAGTTTTAGGCAGAATTAGCTAAAGGCAGAAAGAAAATGCAGAAAAATTATATTTAATCACTCTAAAGTCTCTCTTTTGTCTTTCTGCTGCTGTAGAACTCTGCAGGGGACCAGGCAGGAGCTTGCTTAGCTGTATACTAGCACAAAAACCTTGCAAATGCTGGTTTTATAGCAGAGAAATGAAATAGATGAAATTAGCCCAAAATGGCCAATATATTAATTTCTGGGCTGAAACCACTCCTCCAGGGACAGATAGGCTGCTCAAAGCTCCCTCCCTCTCTCACAGTGAACAGAGAAACTTCCTTCTATCCAAGTAAGGTATGGGCAAACACAGAAACTTGTAACACAGTCCTGATTTCAGCAGTAACCTGAATACTGGACTATACTAGCTTAGAAAGGTGGGAAAATAAGTATTTTGTTTTTGTTTTTTTTTTTTTTTTCAGAAAATAAAGCAGATACAGTCAAAAAACATTTTAAATGCACAGAAATGGCTATCACAATTGAGTGTGTAGCCTACAAATGTTAAACATGTAATTTAAACACAAAAATGACTTTGTTAAAGTGCAGGCAGTAAATTAAGTACAATATGTAGCTGAAACAAGCTTTTTAAATCACAGAAACTCTAGAAAATCAGCGTTTTAGGTGGAATTAGCTAAAGGCAGCACGAAACTGCAGAAAAATGATACTTAATCACTCCAAAGTCTCTCTTTTGTCTCTCTGCTGCTGTAGAACTCTGCAGGGCACCAGGCAGCAGCTTGCTGAGCTATACATTTGCATCCCTTTCTTTCCATGTAGAATCCTGTACATGGAAAATTTCCACATACTCTACTAACGTGGGCATGGAGTCTACATGGATACAGTACTGGTTGTTGGATTGCTCCACCTGGTTAATTTGCATAAAATTCAGCTACTTAAGCCAAAATTTGCATTGCACGAAAGGTTCCATAGTTGCTCATGCATGTGTATGATTGTGCACTACTACATGTAGTTTATTGACTGTAAAATTGTAAGCACCCATGTGCGCATCATAGCGCGATGTGCACATGGGCAAAAAATCTGTGTAAGATTTCTTGAATTTGCACTCTGTTCTTAATGTTAAGATACTAACTTGTCCCGGAAGTGTACATAGATTAACATATCCTATCTTGGGGACGTTGCCACATTTTCCATGCCCACTTCCTCTTTCTTCATTCCTGTTATTCATGCCTGCGCCCATTTTCATCAGTATTCTTTCCCTGCTAAGAGTATATTTCACTGTATTGGCCCTTGCTGCCCCCCATTATTTCATTCTGCAAATAATTGTTGTAGGGTATATTGCACTCAGTACACATTTCTTTACTGTGTCAGTATTGTTGTTATTGCAATATTTTCACCCCTGGTAGTCATTTTGTCTGTCTGCATAATCTCACTTAGCAGGTTTGCTCATAAACAATTTTGCGTGCTTCTTGACTCTGTGGCCATGCTGTTCTGCATGGTTTTCTAGTGGCAGCACTGTTGCTGGTCACGAAACTGTGCTTGTATATATGTAAGCATGTTGAACAGCATGCTCATCGCTCTAACACATAAACTCTGAGTAGGATTCGCACAAATCCTTGAATTCCTGGGTGTATGTCAATTGTTAAGAAAAATAGAAATGACAAGATATATTTTATGACTATGAATATGGAAGTAATCTAAAGATGTGTAATAACAGAACAACATAAGTATAGCACATAAATATAGCAACGCCTACTCTTTTTTCTGTTGGCAGAGATGGAGGGCAGCTGCAGGGAAGGATTCAGCATAAGGGAATAATGCAAGCAAACTACTGGCACATAGAATGAGAATGACTCATTTTCTAATTACAGAAGCGGAGAATATGGTATTAGTTCTGTTGAGACATAAATTGTTTCTTTATTATCTCTAGTGTTACCTGAGTTACAAACTAGACAAACACAAGAATGCCATTTGGGTGATGGTGGCTGATGGTGGTTTTCATGACATTACACTTCATACTATGCTTTCTAAGGAAGAACCAAGTGGACTTTCTTGAACTGATTCTATAGAAATGTTATTCACAAAGTACTATGGAAAAACTTCCCCTGTTTAGCTAGGAGAGGGCACCGACAGCTTCTACTGGTAAGGCAACAGCAGTCCTTGATGTACAACCTTCTGACCACCCACCATATTTAATATATATCAGGAAGCTGTGTTAGCAGAGAGAGATCATTGTGTAGAATGGAGAGTAGTGAAAAACAACTGCCTACTTTTTGTATTGCTTTAAAAGTGTCTGCGCCATCAACATGTGCATTATCTGGGACAGTAATTGCACCTTCATGTTTCGCACCTTCTATGAACATCACGCATTATCATTTTGGATTTGAAAAGTTCTGTGCCTTAACTTTTGAGTTTATGTATAAATTTATGACTGTGTTTGAAGCAAATCAAAATGTTTATCTTTGTAATTCTTACAATTTAAAGACTAAAAAATAAGGTTGTTTAACAGATTACATTGGGCATTCTTTCTTAAGAGGAAATTGTATATCATTTTCCACATAAATATTGACTGTTTCATGGCATCCAGTGGCGGCACACAGGGGCACATGCTCCAGTCCCTGGAGCAGTTTTTCCTCTGAGAACTTTCATCCCTCTGTCATATGGA
The DNA here is from genome assembly GCF_019279795.1 of Protopterus annectens. Classification (NCBI taxonomy): domain Eukaryota; kingdom Metazoa; phylum Chordata; order Ceratodontiformes; family Protopteridae; genus Protopterus; species Protopterus annectens. The sequence continues at coordinate 226,756,120 of NC_056734.1, read as the reverse complement.
ATCTCATTTCCTTCTCAACATACGTGCATGTACATGTTAGCTTGGGGAGTAAGAGCATGTGTATTTGTGTGTGTTGGTGAAATGCCTCCAGTCACTGTTATTTTTAGCTAGAAGCTGACTTGCTTGCTCAGACTCACACAGTAGACAAATGTTGAGGTAGAAATAATCAATCCCTGTACCCTTGCTCATTAAAAGGTTGAAGCCTTTATCCTCCACACCAACTGGCAGATCTCCATTAATGTCTTTCTTTTTTTTGTTTTTGGTAAGTCAGTGAGGGAGTTTCACAGTTCTCATTGTTCAAAAAGTGCATGTCTATGCAATACCTATTCTGTTAATGTTTTAATTGAAATAGAGTTGTCTGGCACTGAAGGCTTTGTGTTGTTAAATTAACTGCTTCTTGTATTCAAAAGTTCAGGGTTTGAATCCTCCCACATCAATATGACTAGCTCAGGCAGTACTCCTTAGTTACCCTTGAAAAGGAACATTTGTTCCTATAGGTTTATCTGGTTAACAAAAAGCATTTAAAATTTGTCCCATTAAAGATCTTTGCCCCCCCTCCCAAATTATTTTAGATTTGCCAGATCTCATGAGCTTAGGAAGTCATATTTAGTGTATTCTTGTACATTGTTGCAAATTGCAGTCACTAAATAATGGCACGCGTGAGTTTCAGACTTTATATCCTTCAGAAAATGCTTGATAATGCAGAGCTTGTTTATTTATCAACTTTTTAGGTATATAAAAGAAATAGTTAAAAAGCTGTTCCTGATCTTGAACATTATTTCTGATTCTTGAGTTAAAATGTTGAGAGGCCAGTGGAGAGTCATACTGTATTGTTCTCACATTGGCAAGATGAGATACATTTTTGGTCCACTATTTATGAATTTATTCATTCAGTTGATTTCAAGTAAATATTTGAGGTGTACAGTTATACAAGTGGCTGGAATTGAAGGGTGTGTGCATATGTGTGTGTGTGTTCATGTGGGTCAAAGATCACAGTTTTAGCAATATGGGCAGAATTAAGTAATAATAACTAAGATGGGGAGAAACATTAGAGTTGTTTACCACTGAGGATTTTAACTAGAGGTGCTAAGAGAAAATATGAGAGTACTTTGCTTATTTATTTGTTTGTTTGTTTGTTTATTGTAGGGGGTCTGGACAAGACTCTAATGTTTGAAAAGCTCGGTGTGGTAAAAACAATGTGCCAGATTGCAGAAGAATTGCTGTCAGTGTAACTCTACCCTGATTCCTGAAGACTTGCTCTCAGTGTAAGTGACTTAGTACAGTGTATGGCCTATATATAAACTGACTTGCTACTGGGGTCAGATTCCAAAACATCTGCTCTTAGTCTGTTCTCAGTTTAAATGGTCACATAAACAATGAGAACAAGTCTTTTAGAAATAATAAATCACAACTGATGGATAACACTTTTTTTTGTCTTTTAAATGGTATAAAAAAAATTCAGTGTTGTAACCAAGTGACTGTTCTGGCAAGCAGAGACCAGGATATTAAAAGAACATTTTAAGTATAAAGTCTACAGTTTAACCGTGGTGTGAGCAGCTCTTCCTAGTTGTTAGTCAAAGTATCACATTTTGTCAGATAGTGTAATATTCTACATTTTTAAAATGGAAGATTGACTATGGCTGTAGCTGATTTATTTAATGTGCTTGTTGGTATCATGGGTGGTATGGTACTCATGATGTAGCAAGCCAATTCTTACCTGTATTACCAGATGTTAACCAGAGATGGCTGTGCTTTTTTGTGGGGGAGTGGGATTCTTGGCATGCCCATCTAGGGCTTTGGACTTTGCAATTTGAGTTGTTTCTTCCATGGTAAAAAACATGGAAAAACAGGTATAAAACAATAGTTTATCCTGACTGTGAGCTCTCTCCCTAGTTGTTAGTAAATGTTCCACGGTTTACTCATTTGTTCCACCTTATGACTTGAAGTATAGACTTCCATATTTTGAAGATGGGACATTGGCTGTAGCTGCAGTTTCTTTAATTGTTTTGCATGCTGATGCTATGGATGCTACGGTACTGTCAAACCATACTAAAGTGTTGAAAAATGAAGAAGACACAGCTTAATAATTTAAGGATATATAGCTTTAATTACATCAACCATTACAACTACAAATACTTAAAGATTTCTACTGAGGCCACTTCACAGAGAGTTATAATAACATTGAAAAAATCATAACTGCATCATTTTAAAATCCTGCCCCCCCCCCCAAAAAAAAAAAAAAAACTGGAATGATTTATTGTAACCAGCAAGTTCCCATTTCAGTGCTACTAATACCGTTCAACTGTCCCTGATTTTGTAGAATGACTCAGATTTTGCTTCAAAGGTTTGTCCTGACCTGCAAAACATTTTTAATTTTCTGGTAAATTACATGATTATAGTCAATAATGCCGGTCATTAGCTTTACACTTCTTGCTCTTCAAAAAATGGATATTGATGCACAACTTTTTCTTTTAACTTTTCAAGTCAATAAGAATAATATTTAACATTTGTTATTGATTTTATCTCCCTCTTAGTTTTGACTTTGTCCAATATACTTGCACAAATAAGTTGAAAGTTATGGTGCTATCCCAATGCATTCAGATCTAAATTGTTTTGATTGGTGTTATTTCAGAAAACCAGAAATAGGGTCCAAAGTAGTTCATGTTGCTGCATTATCTCGGTGCAGGTTTTGTCTTTATTAGTGCTGTTTCTTTGGAACAGGCTGGAAAACTATTTGCAGTCTAAGATCAACGGGCAGCAAACTCTACTCTGTTGTAGAAGGCTATGATTCTTTTTAAATACCAGGTACTTGGACTGATTTTGCAAAACTGACACTGCAGTGCAGCATGGGGGAGGGCTGTACTCCTGTATGTACTGCCCTTTGCATGAGATGTTGAACTGAGACCCTATCTGTCTGAATAAGTGGTAACTCAGTTGAATGTAAAATATTACAAGACACTTATCAAAAAGAGTAGGAGCTCTCTAATGTCCTGGCAAAATTTTCCTTAGTCAGTATGAATACCACCTCAGATTTCCCCTGAAATGAGGATGTTGGCCTAGTACGACTAAACTGGTCAACAAAAAGTATGTACAGATAATCAGTTACTATGGTTGGCACTATAGCTCACTGATATCTTTTTCTCTGTTTAATGCATTATAATCATTAAGTGGTTATGGTTACTATCTCAATGGACCTACAGCTGTAAACTGATCTTGGTGTTTTTTTCTTAGACTCCACTTAAAGTTCCCTATATATGAGTCATACTAGATGTGTGTCAAACCTTTTTTTAACTTTCATGTAAATAAAATGGCAGTAATGTTAGTCACAGGCATCTTGCTTCTTCTGGAACATATTTTCATTTTTTTGTTTGAATTATTCTGATTTGTATTCTAAGAATGACTCTTACTTCTCTAACAGTAGTTGTAAACGATAAACCAATGATAAACAAAATAATTTATCTGAACTGCTTGTTTTGAGGCTTCCAGTTTTTAGTCAAACTACTGATAGATCTTCTCCCATACTCTTTGTGAGATGTCAAGACTGTCATTGTACTGCTGGCGCTTTTAACTCTTACTTCTAATGCAAAGAACTATTAACAGATATTTAAATTACATTGTTATTCACCAGTGTCCGCAATGCGAAGATATGTGTTTTATCCCAAACATTGGCAAAATGTGCCATATTTAAAAATATTTTCATTGCACTTGTGTATTGATAGCTTTACCCCTGACTTGTTAATTTGTATCATATCAACACTCCATTCAATCCATAATCCTTGAGCATGACATATTTGGAGTTTTTTCTGCATTCTCAGCATTTCTAGGATTTGTAAGATTTGATCTTTCATTTTTAACAATGGATTATGGGTGAGTTGTGCAGTCTATACTTAATGGTATGGTGTTTTTTTCTTCATGTGTCTCATGTGCTCCACCTTGCGTGTTCCTGTTGTGCCTCAGCAAACAGCGAGCCTGGAGCCCCCACTGATAGCATCAAGAAGATTTATGATGATAGGAAGTCCCAAACTGGTGAATGATGAATGAGTGATATAAATGACTTTACCATGTCATGGAAAAAGATACTTATTTACCTGCATTATAACGACTGATAGTACAAATGGGACTGCAAAATGTGTGGGACAAACAGAATGTGCTTCTTTTTCTGGAGATGATACTCATTTAATTAATGTTTGTCCTAAAAGGAGGTGTACTACATGTGGTGAGAAAGGTGATACTGCTAAAAACTGTCAGCTTCCCTGTAGAAAATGTGTGTGCAGATATTAGAGAATGGACTGTACTTTTGCAGATGCTTCCTTACAGGCAGATAACCAAGACTGCTTGTGATAATACTACATGATTATCAGTACAATCTGCTGCTACTGTATTAAGTGATTCTGAAAAGGCGACAGTGGAGAAGTTGTCTAGTCCTCTTAACAACACAGTAATTGAGGTTTTAGTTGTAATTATTGGAGATCCTATAGGCTGTTATCTTTCATTATAGGATAAAGGACAAGGTAGTATACCTAATTGCTGTATATTACTATAGTTCTCTAAAAGCCGCTTTTCAATAAGATAAAAAACTTTTTTGTTAATTAATATGTATATAGTCATCAGAGGTGATGTTAATTGTGGCATTAAGGACAGAAAGAAGAAAATAAGGTCAGATATTAAGCTTTGCTCTCAGCCTTTAGATATTTTAATATTTAAATTGGTAAACTAAGACCACATACCTGCCATAGAGCTGGCAGAAATTAATTTTGTGATTTGTTCTAGAGCCATCTAATTAATATCTAGCAGGACTATTACTGCAGAATCCCCAGATCATACAGCAGTTTAGTATCTTTTTGGAAATTATAGCACTAACCTTTGGATAGGAACAGAGCCGGCTCATGGTCAAATGAGGCCCTAGGCAGAGTAATAGATTGGGGCCCCCAAGAGCAGCACCTCCTGCAGCAACCCCATACCTCTCCCCATAGCAGCCCCCTCCACAGCTATTCCAGTGTTCCATTATATAGTTGTTTCTCACTAGTTACCATAAACACTATTCAAACCTGTCAGTGTGTATAATGTGTTTTTATTTACTTCTACAATGATTACAGGTATTGAAATAAAATAGCACAAACACCCATAGTCATTTACTAAACAAGCAATGCAGTCTCAGAATGAAAACAGACTTAGCATGAGCCATAAACGTCTCTGTCATTGAAGCTCACATTCATTGAAATTGCATTAAAACCCACATTCAAATAAAATGCATCATGGCAGTAGAAAATTAAGTTTACATTTGGGTTGTTTTTAAAACATAGGCTCCTTGCACACATTTCTTGGGCATGCATACATATATGTATTCTTTGATTCACCTTCCTGATTGTATAAATTATATTCCTCATATAATACAGCACAATTTGTTAGAGTGTGTTTTAATTTTGTAGTTTTGAACATTTTTGGAGTAAACAACGGAACAAAATATATGACCCAATAATGTCAAAATTGCCTATTTCAGAACATTTTAACCATAAAAGCCCACTCAAACTTCTGCCATTGCAATCCGCCAGTATAAGTCAATAAGCAGAATCTCTGCAGAAGTAAAGGTCATCCAAATAATTCCACATTAAAGATATCTGTAACTAATGAAGAGGTTGCTACTGGGAAACAACTTTACATTTCAGTGTTTCATCTACAAATTCAGCACCTGCTGCCCCTGAATAATTAATTGCCTATGTTACATTGAAAAAAAAATGGTAAGCTGGTAATATTACAGTAAGGAATGATTGAGAAACTAACAACAGGTTCATAGTTGCTAGACATTTCATACAAAGGAGGACACACTCAGAAATGCAAAACCCCTGTCCCCCCTTAAAATGCACCAAATAATCCGCAATCAAAAGGACACTGCAATATTAGCACTCCATATACATGACATAGGAGTAGAATCCACAGTCTTCTGCACCAATGACAATTATGCTACTAACACTGCTTTCAAGTTCTGCAGCACAAACAGTGACTTCCATTTGTTAAACAAAACCATTAGTTGCACATTGAAAACAGACTTAGCATGAGCAACAGTAAACCTCTCTTCGCTTGAAACTCACAATTCCATGAAAATGCACTGAAACTCATAATCCCTTGAAAGTGTACTGAAACTCATAATTCCCTGAAAATGTAATGATTCATGGTCTTGTCTCCATTGAAGCTCACAATTCCTTCAGTAGGCTGGTAGTTCATGTAGAAAGTTCAGGATCGGTCTCGACTTGAAGCCCACAATTCGGTCAGTAGTTTCATAGTTGGTGTAGAGGATTCAAGGTCTTGTCTCCACAAAAGTTCACAATAGGGAACATGTAATCACTACCCTCTCAAAGGTAAAAAAATACAGCATCCAAGGAAACCAGTAAAATCCCAGGCTTCATCCTACATGAACTCAGGCAGGAACATGCAGCACCATTAGGCATTCTCTTCACCCAAAGCCTGAGTACTGGCTTCATCCCATGGATGAGGGGATGATGGTGCATGCCACCTACCTTGGCCTGGCCAAAGCCTTCGACACTATTCCCCACTCAGGCATAATAGATAAACTCTCTCAACTAGGTATCAATCTGTATGTTACCTGATGGACAGCAAACTGGATCACTGATAGAACCCACCTAGTCAAAATAGGGGATGCCATCTCAAGTAGTAGACCCGTAATGAGTGGAGTACTCCAGAGATCGGTCTTGGGGCCTCTGTTATTTGAGATATACTTTTCTGAGATGCAGGCCAAAACCAATATGCTTTGGCTGACTAAGTTTGCAGATAATTGCAAGCTGGCCACTGTCATCAATTCACCTAGTGATGTGAACATCCTCCACGAGGGTCTCACCCAAGCTAATTACTGGTGCCAGAAACATGGCCTCAAGCTGAATACCAAAACAATGCATCATCATTCCCTTTGGGGAGAGTGATGTCCTCACAAATTATCACATTAATAACAACATCTTAAGCACCCTATCATTTGTGTGGGATTTGGGCATCCAGGTTGATAGCAACCTGACTTTTGACCACCATGTTGCTTCCATTGTACGGATAGGTTTCTACATGGCCTACCTTATAAGTAAGGGTATCTCATCCAGGGGAAAAGGAGGTCATAATATCCCTGTATTCTTCCCTTATAAGGCCCATTATTGAGTACAATGCCCCTTTCAGCATGTACCTTGCAAAGCACATGCAAAAGCTGGAGAGACCACAGAGGTTCCACACCAGGAGAACCCAGGGCCTCAAACATCATTCTTACACTGACAGGCTAAAAGCCCTGTCCCTCTATTCAGTTTCATGCAGACTTCTCAGAGGTGACCTCTGTCTGGCATACAAAGCAATCTCAGACCCCACCTTGATGAGACTGCTGCATATCTGCAAGTCAAGCTCCACTTGTGTAACCCACACGCACAACCTCAACCTGGTCTGTGACATCAATAGGACTTGTTGTCGGGACAAATTTGTGTCCCAGAGACTCACCCATCTGTGGAACAGACTCCCTCTCCATGTCAAGCAGAGTACTTCATTATCCCTTTTTAAGTACAACCTGGATAACTGGATGGGAAATAGAAAATACACCCCTGGTATTCCACCTGTGTCCTTGCTGAACTGAGGCATTGGATGCTGACTTGGCTAAAGATGGGCTAAACTCTTGGCTAGGCTTATAAGGGCCTCAGGACCAATAGCCTAAAAACTTCCTATGATCCTATTATCCTATGATCCTTCAGCAGCCTGGTAGATGGTGTAGAGGATTCAGACTCTGCATCCTGTAACCAAGTTACAGGGTCAAGCCTGATTAGGCTAATAGACTAAAAACCCTCTCTTCCACAACTAGGGAATTACATATCATACCTCCATACTTCTCAACCTCTGAGCACAAGAACTCTGGACAAAGTCTAAAATAATGGGGGGTGGAAGACAAAGGCCCCAAAATAGTGACAGATTATAAATATTGTTCTTATAGACTTGGAAAGTTGCTAGAATAACAGCATTTGATTCTGCATGCATTTTCTGAAGGAAATGAAGTTTGAAATTCAAATGTATGACATTATTTAGTTATTTCAATCCTCAGTGATTTGCCAGAAAATCACACATTTTATGAGGAATAGGCCAAAATATGAGGCAAAAATCTGGACATTCAGCAAACATTTTGACAGTTGAGAAGTATATATACCTCTCAACCACTTTGTGCAAGAAATCTGGACAAAGCCTAAAATAATGGGAATACAATGTGCCAGAAAATAGGAATGGGTTTTAAATATTGCTCTTTTTAACTTAGAAAGATGCTAGAATAACAGGATTTGTGTTAGCATGCATGTTTCTGAAGGATGTGAAGTCTGAAACGTATACATATGTCCTTATTTATTGACTTCAGTCCTCTGTGATTTGCCAGAAAACAACAAACTCTGTGATTTGCCAGAAAACAACATATTTTATGAGAAACAAACCACAATTATGCGGTTAAATCTGAACAGTTCAGAGGTATGTTAAAGACACACACACACACACCCACACACACCCACACACACACACACACACACACACACACACACACACACACACACACACACACACACACACACACATACACACACACCTACATTCGCTCTGCTCTCACACAGCAAAATACTCATACACACACCTACTGTCTCACACATGCTTACCTTCTCTCTGCTCTCACACAGCAATGCACACATACACACACCTACTCTCTCACACAGCAATACAAACATGCACAAACACACCTTCTATCTCATACAGCAATACACACACATACACACACACACACACACACACACACACACACACACACACACACACACACACACACACACACACACACTATCTTTCATACAAACAGAATGGCTAGTTTAAATTACATACCCGCATACACATACTTTATCTCTCATAGAGAAACATCAAAACTGCTTGTTTAAATTACACACACACACACACACACACACACACACACACACACACACACACACACACACACACACACACACACACACACACACACACACACACACTTTCCTTCTCTATAAACGGAACAATTTTTTAAAATTCCATGCATGAGTGTGGAATGGGTTTATATCCCCATTGGCGTGCATGCGAGCAATGCATGCATGGCTCTCCTTAAAGGAGAAGACACTCCCACTGCAGTGTTAAGAATAAGTTTTTTTTTTTTTTATGTTGAAGCCTCCTAACCAGAGTGGGACCCCAAAACCATGGTGCCCTAGGCAATTGTCTATGTAGCCTGGTGCTGGATCTGGCTCTGGATAAGAAATGGTCTAAAGTGATTGGCTGGCTTAAAGGCTGGTTTCTGTAGGAATTAAATGAAAGGTTGTTATTTTTAATGATTATGTTGACATGGCATCATTTTATTCATCATGGCCATACTGCTGAGCGATGTTCATATGAAAATATAAAACTTTATATTTAGATATTGAAAAAGAATAACATGCATGTGCAAAAGAAATATATTTAGAGCAATGTAGCATATGGCACAGCCCCAAAAATAGATGATACAATCTGTCTGAAAGAGAATGTGATAGTTGGCATCAATATTTTATAGACAATTTATTTATTTATTTTATTTATTTATTTGCAGTTGGTTTGCCAGGATAGTCCATTGGGCCAAATGAACCCATTTTCAATGGAGTCCTGGGGAGAAAAGCTCCAAAACTAAGTAGGTTACAGTAGGTTATTCTTAATAGATATACAAATTATACAATTACACAGAAGTTAATCATACAAGAAAAAACTATTTGCAAATAATACAACAAAAACTAGAGTGAGTGCAATCTAGTGATGAAATTAATAGGTAATACAGACTAAAGGGAAATTTAGCACAAAAGTACTGAGAAATAACAACATATTTGGAAGCATTTCATGACAATACTGAGGACTAATAACATATTAGGAAGCAATGCACAAAAGTACTGAGAAGTAATAACGTATTAGGGAAGCAATACTTAGGGAGTGTGGCCTAGTGTATTCTTTCCGATTATTGTAGGAATAATAATATGTATGAGTTAGGGTGAGTAATAAGGAAAGTTGCAGGAGGAAACAGAGGAAGAAGGAAGATGGAGTTTGCAAGTGTTAGTTATGTGGGGTGGGAGCAAGATCATTCCCACTGGGATACTAGATGTGAGTGAAGAGATCTTTTAAATATAAAATGGTTGCAGGTGGTGCGAATGGAAGGTGGTAGGGAGTTCCAAAGGCGTGCAAGGCCATAAGACAGAAGATTTTTGCCTGGGGGCTGAGTTGGTTTATATACTTCTAATAGATTTTGATTGTTGGACCTTAATACTCTAGCAGGAAGGTGCATTTTAAAGGCTGATGAAAGGGAGGGACAAAGGGAGGGGTTGAAAATGAGCTTATGTGCAAGATTTAGTTGAGTGTATGTGAGATAACTGGGTAGCTCTAGCCATTTTAGTTTTTGGAGAGAGGAACAGTGGTGGGTGGAGGACTTGTGGTTGGTAGCGAACTTGGCAATTTTGTTGTAGCAAGAGGAAAGTTGTGTTTTAGAGAGGTCTGTAGATTAGTTAGGAGTGGAGCTCCATAGAGAAGGGAGGGGATAAGAAATGAGGTAGAGAGGGTGATTTTGGTAGCAGGTGTAAGGTAATGATTTTGTCGGTAAAGCATACCTAGTTTTTGATGGGTTTTCTTGATATTTAACTGTAGGTGGGAGTTGAATTTGAGCTGGTTATCAATTTGGACCCCAAGTAACTTGGTCTCGGACACCAGTTCCAGGGGTAGATTATTTTGACTAGAGATGTGGAATGTGTTTATATTGAAAGAAGTTGCCTTAGAGGGGGTGAATAACATTAATTTGGTTTTAGAGGCATTGAGTGCCAGGTGATTCCTTTTCTTCCATTGCTCAGTTGTTGTAAAAGCATCTTGAGTGGGTTTTAGGAGTGAGGGGATAGAGGTGGCAGCACAGATAATAGTAGAATCATCGGCATATTGGATGATGTCTGAGAATGGGATAGAGTTGCGGAAATCATTTATAAATATATTGAAGAGAAGGGGACCCAGTATAGAGCCCTGGGGTACCCCAGTAGGAGTATTTAGAAATGAGGGGGTGGCCTTTTTCCATTTGACTGCTTGAGATCTGTTAGATAAGTAGTTGGAGAACCAGTTCAAGGAGGAGGGAGATAGATTAAGTTTAGAAAGTTTAGTTAGTAGCAGGCTGTGAGAGATAGTGTCAAAGGCCTTAGAGAGGTCGAGTAGTAGGGTAGAAACAATTTGGCCAGAGTCGCGGGCTTTATTTACAGTTTCAAGGAAGGAGAGGAGGGCAGTCATAGTGCTATGATGTGGTCTGAATTCATGTTGTGTGGGAGTTAGTAGGTGATTATCTAAGAGATGTGGAAGGAGTTGTAGTTGGATACACTTTTCTAGGAGTTTAGATATGGGGGACAGAATAGCGATGGGGCGGAAATTAGTAACATTGTTGTTGTTGCCACCTTTATGTAGAGGTATGATAAAGGCCCTTTTCCAGACTTGGGTACTATACATTCTTGGATAGAGTGGTTGATTAAAATACTAATAGGGTAAGCGATTGCTTCAGCAGCTATGCTAAGAAAGTAAGAAGGGATGTTATCAGGAGCATTGGTGCATGGCTTCAGTTTCATAAGGAGTTTCTTTATAGTAGAAGTGGGTATAGGTTTAAATGAGAAAAAAGGAGAGTGTGAAGAGGGAGAATTAGGGGCAGATGAAGCTGATGAAGTAGTAGGAGTAGGAGAAGGAGTGGAGGGATGGGAGTTAGTAGATGGGAATGAGGAAGTAGTAGCAGAGTAGGGTAGAGAGATGGTTGGGGATGGTAAGGGAGTTTTGGAGAATGAAGTGGTGTTAGAGAAAGATGACGTTAATTTGGAAATGGATTCAATGAAAAAAGAGTTAAATTGGGTAGCCAAGTCTTGGTCAGGAGCGTTTGGGTCTGGGGTAGGGGTATCTGGTTTGCTGGGGTTAAGTAGAGTAGAGATACCTTTCCAAAATTTCTGAGGGTTTGATTTATTATTGTTTTGAAGTGTGGAAAAGTAGTTTTGTCGGTCGAAGATTATGAGCTTTTTTACCTTATTTCGAAGTATTTTATATTCATTGTGGACTAAGGGGACTTGTTTTTCAGGTAATGTGCCCAGACTTTGTCTCTGTGCCGCATAGATGCTAGCGTGTTTTTGGTTAGCCAAGGGGCTGTTTTACTTTTATTTCTCTTAGTCCTTAAGGGTGCATGGGAGTCAAGTAGTTTTAGGAATATTGAGTTGAAGTGGGCAACTGCATTATCTAGAGATAATGTTTTTAGACAATTCCAGTTAATTGCTTTTAGAGAGTTTGAAAAGGATGTTGGATTAAAGTTTTTTTGGTTACGGATTGTAATATAATTATGGGTGCATTGCAGGAGTGATGGGAGTCGATGAGTGAAGATGGGTATGTGGTCACTGAGGGGATCAGGAAGAGTGCCACTATCAGAGAAGTAGTGGGGATGAGAGACTAGGATCCAGTCTAGAATACTGCCTCTAGAGATGTTTTTTGAGGGGTGTGTTACAGAGTTGATTAGCAAGTGAAACATTTGCTTAGAGGTAAAACAAAATAAGTTAGTCCATTTTTTGGGAAAATATTTTTTAAACTTCTGAACATATATTAGACTCTGTACTAAATAGCTGTCGTCATCTGAATAAAGGACAAACTAACATTCGTACTAAGATAAGCCAATATATTGCAGATTTATACATGGACGTAGACTTTTCTTTCACATCTAGGTGTAAAGTTGAGGAGATTAGCTGTAATACATTTAACAACATCTATAGATAAAATGATAACCTGAAGTGTTGAGATTAGCTGTAATACATTTAACAACATCTATAGATAAAATGATAACCTAAAGTGAGAATGACTCTGTTTTAGGGATAGATCACTTGGGATATGTTTTTATAACTCATGGGAGACACAGAGAGGGACAGCTTGTATATACATTGAATGAATAGCATGATATTGGCTTGATTCCTGAAACTGTGCTGGAATGATAAAATATCTTGGTGAAATGGGAGATAAAAGTGGTCAGTTCTGGGTACATTGTGGGTGCTGTAAAGATCACTTTTGGCTAACATGAAAGTTTGAAACAATGCTAATTTCATGATCTTTAATCATACTTTGACTTAGGAATAAGATCCATGCCTATTATGGTACTTAAAAAATGACTAGGTGAAATTAAACTGAGAGAAACCATAAGCATACCTGTATTTTATCAAACCTTCTGCAAGCAATCTCTCTAACATTTAATCTCCAAAGAAATCCCCCATTTATTGTACATTTCATAATATTTTCAACCTTTCTTTAGTATCTTTTTATGACATTACTGTTATTTTCCTACACATTTATTTAAAAAATCCTTTATTTACTCATATGACAATTTACTTGTGCATAGTATGTCAAACCATTTTTGATTTTCTCATAATATTCATTTCAATTCAAATTTCACAGAATTGGAAGCTATTTTCCTTTTTCTCCCTTAAAGCCCAACATGTACTGCACTTTTCACATAAGATTTTTCAAATATATCATAATTCCTTATATTCACGTTCTTCTATACTCAATACAGATTTATTGAAACTAGATTAACAACCAAATTCCTGACACAGCTCCATGATCTTTGAACTTACAATAGAGGATTCTCTTTTTGTAGGATTCAATCTTGACCCCCCCCCATATAAAAGAAAAAAAAAAACATTTTCCAGTTACTGAGTTTACTACAAGGACTTCTTGTCACTTGCTCATGATGCAGTTTTTCCCTGACATTCATTCATTTTGGCAAGTGCTCTAACTCCCATTAACTCAATCCTCCTTTAAATAAGCATCTGCCCTAATGCCCATCCCTCATCAGACAATCTAGTCTTACCAGATCTCTAATTCTAACCGTAAAAAACTCCCAACCAGTCCCAAATCCTAAAGTATCTGATCATGCCCTAAATCAAAGATGATTGCCATAATAATGTTAATATCATTTTGCTTGATGAATGATTTTTCAAAATATTTAATTACAGTGATGTTGTTTGAAATTACTCTCATTTAGTATGTTTTGGAAAGGTTTTACATTTGCTCCAGCAAGAACAGTTCATGTTGCAAAATGAGTTGATTTAAATGTATACCAGAAAATTGAAATTATCTTTATACTTTAGTGGTAATTCTATTAGATCTTCTGGTTTACAAGATAAGAGTGTTTAACCACCTCAGCATCCAATGATTTTGTTCTTTGAACCACTTTGCAATTCTGATAAAAGAAGCTTTGCTAACTCAAAAACTAGAAATATGTTTTATAATTTAAATAGAAATGAGAGAGAAAATTTATGTGAGCTGTGTGCTAATCAGATCACAGAGTCATGAAACCTGATAAGGATGGAAGGTGTTTTTATGGTCAGCATCGACTACACAAAACAATATTGGGACTTTTATCTGATCCTATTTACTGTGAACTGGCATCCACAAATGAAGTTAATTTAGATTATCAGAAGATAGGTATTATGTCAAATGACTGTTTAATTGATGGTATAATTGACAAGAATATTTTTGAATCCACCTCTAAGACCAATAGTGCCAGGCTGTGGTTTTAATACTGAACTATTTCTGTTGATACTAAATCAAATGATATATATAGTAATTATAATTATATATTAAAACATTCTTGGAATTTTTGAAGGGAATGAACAATGTTGAATTTTCTTTTGATGTGCTATTTGCAACTATCAATAAACATAATTTATTTTCTGTTATACCATATCAGATTGGGCTTGAATAGTTTTATAAGATAATTGTAAGGTAAAGGTATGAAGGGTTATCTGGCCATGCAATATCACTACTGGAGCAATTAATGAAAGTGACGTTATTGAAAAAATGCTTGTTTTTGGATAGAGGTTTCTGCCAGCAAATGGAAGGTGTTGCCATGGGTGTTGCTACAGCATCCATTTATGCCAATTTAGTTCTTAATGTTTTGGGAAGGTTTTGTGTTAAACTCTCCTTTCAAACAGTTTTATACAGGTATATTTAGGTATCTTGATGATATTTTTTATGTTGGCTAGGTGATAAAGATAAATTTTCTGAATGTATTACATACTTGGGTAATACAAATATTTTTTTTAAGTTTACCTATACATTGACAGATGAAAGTAGCGATTATTTGTATTTGTACTTTGTACAAGGATAGGAAAGAAAATTCATAAAAGTCTAAGATATTTAGAAAGGCTACTTTTTCTAATGGATATTTACATTTTTAAGAAATCATCCATTGTATCAGAAAAAGATGTACTTAAAGCTCAGTTGGTGAGAGTTGTGAGGTTAACTACTAATGATGGAGTTTTTTATGAGGTAGGTTTTGCAACAGATTTATTTTTAAGGAGACACTATACCCAATGCCCCATTAATATAGTACTTGAACAGGTCATTGACAGCAGTAAAACTAAACTTGCTGCTTTGTTTAATGGTGAAATTAATAGTGGAATATTTGTTAGCAATTACCCTACAAAATATGAACTATGGAAATTGTATATTATTAACATATTTTTCTGCTGCCCATAAAGTCAAAGAAATTGTGTCTAAGAATTCAGAAGTTTTAGCCATAATACTAAAATAATGGAGGATTGGGGGGAGCCCCCCTTTTCTTTGTACTTAAGAGAGACAGAGATATTAAAAAATATATTAGAATTGAATGCTACCAGTAATAGTATTAGTAATAAAACATTGACTTGGCTTTTGCTTGTGTGGCTTGCAAATGATGTAAATACATTTGTACTGATAAATCCATAAATATTGAGTCTCAGAACTATGTAGTATGTCCTAAAGGCTATTTTGCATATAATACTAAAGGAGTGGTTTATTTACCACTATGTAGATCATGTATAACATATTATGCTTGAAAAACATTGTTTCCCACTTAGATTGAGAATTTATGGACATTTATATGACTGTAAAACTATATTAAACTAATAATCTTCTTAGACACATTGTTAAATGTAAGACATTTAGGAAATTTGTTTTACTAGTTTTGGAGCAGGTTAGTGTTACCATCGGGGTGCTTTCTTAAATTATATATTTTTGAGTCCCATGAATTAATGTGGCAGTTTAGACTTAATGCTGGGGAGCAACCAGGATTAAATGATGCAATTTTCCTAAACATTTTGAGAATACATTCAGCCAAATTAAGGTTTTATTTAACATGTTTTGGTATGATGCCTATTATTTTATATTATGTATTTCATGTTTAATTAGTATGTATTCATGCATTGCATTTTGCATTATTCACATGTCTTTAACTATATGGGTCATATGATGTTTTACTTAGTGTAACAAGCAATTTAAAAACATTTGACTGCTACTTTTGTTTGTTCTGATGAAGTCCTACATATTTGTATATAGACGAAAGTACTCAATGCTGTCATTAAATCAATTATTTCTTGCTATTTTGTGAGTACCATTGCTTACTTTTGGTACTAAGACTCTTTTCCCCCATGCTGAAGTCCCCAGTCACTCTCTAAATCAAAAATCCCCTTCTCCCCTCTGTAAACCTAAAGTTCCTGATCACTCCTTAAATCTAAGACTCCTTTACAACTTCCTAAGGGTAAAGTCCCAGATTGTACCCTAATCCTAAAATCTACTTTTCCCTCACTAAACTTTATTTATTACCTTTGACAAATGTGTATTTGTACATCTTTACACAATCTTCCTGAATATTTTATAATGAGGGGTATTTAGAGTCAATGGTCTCCAGTTTTTATATCTTCCTAATCTCCTTTTTAAAAAACAATTTACTTGTGCCTTTAAAAACAGTCTTAGTTGATATTCCATCCATCAACCATTCATCCATCAACTCTATAAATAAATGTTATCTGTCAGCATATATCTCTTTATAACATCCATATCCAATTCTATCCATTCATGGTGCAAGCATTACACTTGATTCTTTTAAAACTACTTCCAATTCACTTTAGCTATTTTATCACCCATCATTCTAACAATTCATTCTTACAGTTTGTTTTTACCAAATTCTCAACATTCTTAAAATGTCTGTCTTCATAAAAATACTTGATATAATTTTTCACTATTCTTATTATATTTTTCAGGCTACAAAATATATTGCCATTTTTAACATTTATCCTTCACATTTTTTGTCATCTTTTTAACTTCTTTCCCCAAAAATGGTGATACTGCTAGAAATACTTTTATATCGCATATTCCTATGTTTTATTTTGATGTAATTCTTTTTCCTTATCTGTCTCTTCTCATTTTAAATATGATTCATATTAATTGAACATTTGTTACATTATTTTTTCTTTGCCAATATTGTTTTTCTATAAGTAACTGTATTTTTATATTTCAGCTTATAATCCAACAATTAATGTTCTCATGATTTCTAAAATAGCATTGTAGTATACTGATTATAATGAAGTTGTCTCATTTCCACTTGTTAGTTTTGATTACATCAATCATATCTTTTAATGCTTTTCCTTCCTTTACATATTCCTCTTCATTACTTACCTTTTTTCTGTTATCATTCCTTTAAACATTGAATATAAATGTTTGTGTTTAAATTGATTTTATATGTGCATTCCCTTTATTGCCTTAGTTGTATCTGCCCACACTTCATCATATTTGTACATGCTTAAAAGTACTTGTTCTCAAAATGCAATTAAAGTCACCTAATTTACATTTTTACAATAACAAAATGTTTCATTTTAGTAAAAAGTTTTCCTTTCTTTGTCCATTTGCTATAAACATACACTACTGTTAATCTCTACACTTTCCTCATTTTTGTACCATCACATATGTATACCTATCTGGTTTAATAATAAGCTTATATAATAATTGAATGGTCTATGTCTTAAATAAAATTGCAATTCCTGAGCATGTTTCTTGTTGAAAACTCCAGATTATTCTATTAGGTTCATAGGTTCACAGGTGATTACTTGGCTAATGGCTCAAGAGGCTTTATAAACCTTGCCAATATAATTGGATTTTTCAAGTATATAGCTAGGTTCAGGAGAAAGGCATAGGTTTTACAGATTTTGCAGATTTTACAGATTGCCCATATCCACAAGGGACACAGGCACCATCCCAGGTGTAAATGTGCAGTTCCCCAACCATCAGTCCTGATTTGTCTTGAAGAGGGCCAGAAAAGGACTCTGCTTTATGTGAATAGAAAGCCTACTCCAAAGAAGAGGCAATCTCTTGGACATGTATCGCTCTCTCCAACAAGTAATGTTTGATTCGCTGGCTAAGTTTAGATACCTGAAACATGTGACCCTCATACTGTTTGTCTTACAGATATGTAGTAGCTCCTTCAAGGCTGGATTTGTGAGTACCTTGTAATCAGGCATAAGCTACTTCTTAATAGATGGTATGAGACAGAATAAAGGGAAAGAGGATTCAGTATATCCACAAAGGATATGTTGTTAACACCATGTATTTCCTTAGTGAGGAGTCTCTGAAGTCACTCCAGCTGTTGTAGCTGCCTAGCCAAGTATATTTGGAATGGTGCATTGTACTTGATTATCAGTCTAATGAGGGCTGTGCACAGTGGGACTATAGTCTGCCTGGATATGGATTCCATATCCTTGCTTATAAGCTGTGCCACACAGAATGAATTCCACACCACTGAGGATATGTGACTGTCAAAGTTTAGGCTGATATCTGTCTGTGTACCTATAACCCTTATATCTGACTCTACTCTTAAGGATGTATTGTTAATGTGTAGTTAACAGGGGTATTTGATTTCCAAAAGGATAAAATAATGTATTTATTTGCATTAAGCTCAGGCCATGGTTCTGACACCAATAATTTTCCTGATTTAGACCCTGTTGTAGGATAACTACATCACTGGGGGATTTAATGATTGCCCCTCACTTGCAGTCATCTGAAGTGTTTGTCATTCAGAGGCCTTCAGCATTGGGCTTAGTGTCCAACAAGTAAATTCCAAACAAGAGTGGTCCCAGCACTGAGCCCTGTGGCACACCACTAGTAACTGGAATCTTGCAGGAATTTGACTCTACCCACTTTCACCACATATGCCCTGTCCTTGAGCCAATTGGCTATCCATCTAATGACATAAGGGACTATGTCCAGTTTTGTGAGTTCACTTATAATACCTAAGTGGGGAATTGTATCAAATGAACTGGCCAGGTCGAGGTAGACATTATGCACTGTTTTGTTCTCATCCGTGGAACTGGTGACTTTCTCAAAGACATCCAATAGATTTTGTAGGCATGACCTGCCCTTGCCAAAGCCAAATTGGGTCAGGTCCAGTGTTTGAAGGTTTCTTATGTCTTTATTTATCAAGTCCATGATTATTATTTCCATGGCCTTACAAACACTATATTGCTTCTACATGCATTCTCTGTTCATTAGTTAAATACCTTATGCTTTCTAAAGAAATAGCATCCACTTTCTGTTTTTGATACCACTATACTAATAACATTCTTCAGGCATCATCAGTGGTACTAATAATATTTAATGGGGTTACTTTGAGGCTAACCTTTTTGTTTGTTAGTACATTTTTGCTGTTGCTACTTAATATTTCTCTTCTTTACCCTATTACCGCAAGTTTTGCTTTCATCTTCTTATTCTCCCATCATCATCAGCATTCTAACTTTATGGTTTACATGTTTTGCATATCAATATTCTTTGATTCAATCCAAACTACCAGTTGATTTTAATGAAAGATAACCAGTCCCTTATTATTATTATTATTATTATTGCTGTTGCTAATGTTGCCACAATCCCAAAGCCATACAATTCATTAGAGTCAGCATTACTTTTTTTCTGTTAATTATAAGCTGAGCCACACCGAATGGCTTCCTCACCACTGTAAAAGTTTAGGCTGCTATCTACCTGTGTACCTAGATCCCTTACCTCTGAGTTTACTTTCAAGGATGTGTTGTTAATATTGCAGTTAGCAAGGGTATTTCACTTCCCAAAGGATGTGATAATGCATTTATTCACATTTAGTTTCCGGACATGGTTCTGGCACTAATCATTTGCCTGATTTAGACCCTCCTGCCATTGTCCTTTCTGTGGGTGATATCACTGCTTCTCTGAACACCTAGAGATGCATCACTAAAAAAACCTTATGTATATCCTCTAACCAAGAAAACAGTGCCTCATAAGTAGGTTTCACTTCAGTAATAGGTTATTGTCGAATCCCATCCAGTCTTGAAGTAAAACAATTTCTGGCACTGGTAATCCATTTTTTTCTCCACATTTCTAGCATTCTTTAACTCACTAACATCAGCATTGCCAGTCAAAGCATTACCATTTTTATTTTCAGTGTCTTTATTGCCACATCTTCTTTCTTCATGGCTCACAGTCTTCCTGTTGTAGACCTTCATCTCAAGCAACAGGGAAAGAATAAGGGAATATCATCAGTGCCTTGGCAACCTTTCCCCTAGTCTGTATGAATAATATGTTGGGTCTACCTTGAAAATGTGATGCAGGTTCAGTGGGACAAACCTCCTTAACAAAGGTAATATAAATAAATCAAATATTAAAATAGTGGTTGCTGTATGTTTGGAGTTAGCTTTTTTACCAATTCAGACAACATACGCACTAACACAGGTGTGTGTGTGTGTGTGTGTGTGTGTGTGTGTGTGTGTGTGTGTGTGTGTGTGTGTGTGTGTGTGTGTGTGTGTGTGTGTGTGTGTGTGTGTGTGTGTATGTATATCTATGATGTATATCTATGTCTATCTATATATATCTATCTCTCTCTCTCTCTCTCTCTCTATATATATATATATATATATATATATATATATATATATATATGGGTTCTGCTACTTTTGTCAAACAGTGCTTTGGTCAACTTCTGTTTAGTGACACCATTTTAAAGTATTATATATATATATATATATATATATATATATATATATATATATATATATATATATATACATTTGTGAGTGTGTGTGTGTGTCTCAGATAATTACAAATGTGTTTAATAAGCCTATTTCCATTTCTTCTTAACCCATGAATGCTAGTGAGGTACATTATTCCACATTTTATCTGATTGCACAGGTTTTGTTTATATTTTTTTTCCTCAGAAGAGCACAGATCTCCATAGACTTTTTCCAGACCTTCCTGGAGTCATGTGTGGTTAAGTGACTTGGAGGCTGAAGGAATCAAACTTTACACCACTGGACCACAGGAAACAGCTCAGTAACACAGATTTTCTGCTGCTATATATGAAAAATGAAAAATGTGTGGCTTACAATGATTTAGTTTTTCTTGCTTAAGGTTTGTATGGACAAATATCGCCATAAAAATTATGAATATGGTCAATCTCGTCTTGTTAGAGTAAAATTTTATTTTAGTTGAATACTTCCTTACTGGGAATGATATTTTGAAAGAATACACAAAAATGTCTTGAGTGGAAAAGTATGCAACTATAACAGCATTTAATAAACTAATAATAATAATAATAATAATAATAATAATAACTGAATTGAGCTCATATATTGCTGATATAATTTGAAACATTTCAATATGGAAAAAAAATACATTTCTGTTTATAAGACTAACAATAACAAGTTATAAAGTACCTGCTATAATTCTATCAAGATACGTACAAATAATTAATCAGTTCTGTATTGAAATGGAATCAGTGGTTGTTTTTCTTTTTTTTGCACAGTCCATTGATGTCTGGGGATCTGGGTAAGTAAATCATGTGTATGTGAACTTTAAAGAATACAACCGCAGCCTATAAAACAGTCAGCTTATTACAGATTTGTGTCCTTGAATCTTATAAAATGCAGCCACTAGCTTCTGTAATTTTAAATGCAGCATGAAATTATTTTCCTTTTAACTTGAGTGCCCATACATTTCCATTTTCTTGGTGTTTCTGAGTGTAATGCAGAAGATAAAATAACAACTGTTCATGTGCCATTGAGACCTGTGGTACTGAAATTAAAGTGGTTGATTTACATTCTTAGATGAAGCCAAAATGGAAGTGATATTAACAAGGATAATAAAACCACTAGACACAGCAACAAAACAGGAGATCATTTTAATGGCATCTATAATGTCAGAATGAAGTGTCTGATGGATCTGACAAAGAAAGGCAAGCAATGTACAATACATTTTATCCAAGCTAGCGAAAGTGCTATTACAATTTTCAATAAAATCCTAATGACAGCCCCAGAATATAAGCAACAGTCATCTGTCACTGTTGACTGTTTTGTTGCTACGGTGATAGTAAATCAAAAACAGTAATCTGAAGTGGATTCATTTCATGCTTCATCCTTTGAGCATTAAAATCGGAGAATTAGTCTATTAAATCACAACACAATGTAAGAACAGTCACATTTTCTTGCATTTTGGAATAAAAGACCTTCATATACTGTACCCTGTAAAGTTAGTGTTGAAAGAATATTTACATAGGCTTAATTTAGTTTATGTTGCATTCATCATTAATTAAGTACAATGTTATAAAGAAAGCTGACAAATCTAAGAGGAAAAAGGCTAAATAAGACAAAAGTAACAGTACCTTGTGTAATGTTATCACATCTAAGGCTATGAATCATAACAAAATCCACAGCAGTAACATTAATCAGGACTGCTGAAATAATGTATAATTGTCAGGTATGGACTCAAAATGCTGAACGTGTACTATTAACTTTGCTAGTCATCTGTATTTCTGCAAATACCCACATACTCATTTATGCTATACTTTCCTGAACAACGTAGCTTAAAGTTGTATATATTGTTCCATATCTGATTCCATACAGCAACTATGTTAATAAAATTTATATTAATTTTTAGCTGTAAAAATAAATGTAAATCAGCTCTAATAAATTCCATCTTGCATTTATGAAGAATTTATTTTAAATAACAAGGACATGTCTTTATAATGTATACAGTATACAGTTTTAAATGTTAGTGGGCTAGCTATAAAAAGTTCGTGCCATGTGTAAAATATTTTGGAGAGCTCATTCTGAATATACAGCTGCAACTTAACCATAGTATTTGCAATGTTTGCTTACTATCCAAACATCCATATGCTGGCATTGTCTGGAACATTAAACCTATGAAAGATAAACATGTATATTCACAAAATTAATGATGACTTATAATGATCTTTCTTAGTGTCTGTTCATTGTTATTTCAGCATGAAGTTGGCAAACACACATTAAAGAAAAAGGCTAAGGTTTTCATGCAGTATTCAGAAATTTATTTTGTACAGTAAGCCGGTTAAAACTCTAAATTCCATGGACATATTTCTTTGATGCCTTGTAGATTTTAAATCTTGTTTTTTTTTTTTTGTTTTTGTTTTTTTGTTTTTTTATTTTGTTTCCCAGCTTTATGATTAAATACTGTTCACATTTCCCATTGATTTCCAAATAGGATAACAAACAATAGCCAAATATTGTTATAATAAAGGCAACAGATGAGGGTTAAACAGTGCATACAGTGTATCTTGACTTGGCTAAGGCATTTGATACAATAACCCACTCAGGCATTGTTGACAAACTCTCTGAGCTAGGTATAAATCCATGCATAACTTGTGAATCGTTGGCAGGCTGACAGACAGGACCCAAGAAGTCAGGCTCAGTGAGACCACCTCCACCAAGAGACCAGTCACTAGTGGAGTACCCTAGGGCTCTGTACTGGGCCCAATCCTAATTGGCATCTTCTTCTCAGAAGTCAAGGCTAATGTTAAAGGCCTCTGTCTCATCAAATTCACAGATTACTGCAAATTGTGTTCTATTATAGATTCCCCCAGGACACAAACATTTTGCAAGTGGGTTTAACACATACAAATGATTAGTACCAAAGCCATGGCCTAAAATTCAATGCCTTCACAATAATGTCCTTTGGGAAACTGACAAGGCAAGTTAATTACTCCATCAATAAAAATGCCCCTAAGAATTGATCCAATAGTAAGGGATCTGGGAATATATGTAGACAACAATTTAGCCTCTGACCAACATGTAGCTAAAATAATAAGAAAATCATTCTGTATCTCTCAGCTTTTAGGTAAGGGTATGGCATCCAGGTCCAAGGAAGTTATAGTGCCACTCTACGCAGGCCATATCAGACCTATCATTGAATGCAATGCCTCCATTGTTATGTATCTCATCAGACACTGGCAGTAGTCGGAATGCCCACAACGCTTTCTCACAAGGAGAATTCAAGGCATAAATACCCCATAGTACATTGAATGCCTAAAGGATCTGTTTCTGTATTCAGTCTCCTACAGGCTGCTGAGATGGGATCTTTGCCTGGCTTACAGAGCTTCATCGGACCCAGCCCTAATGTATGTGTTGCACATGCACAAAACAAGCAGCTCCAGAAACACTACATGCAGGGGTCTGAACTTCACTCGTGACATAAACAGAATGTGCTGGGGAGACAGACATGTATTCCAAAGAATACTCACACTATGGAATATGCTCCACAGTCATGTAAAACAGAGTTCATCCCTGAACGTATTCAAATAAACACAAGAATTGGATGGGGAATCTTAAATTTTTTCCTGGTCTGGCCCCCATGTTCCTTATGAACAGAGGCTGTTAGTAAAAAAAGTATTATCCTAAATAACAACCCCCCTACAAATCCTTAGCTACCTGCCTAATAACATGCCACCTCCTCCATATGATACTTGGGATATGAAGGGTTTGGAGTGTGTGCCTTGGCTTGTAAGGACCCTAGTTGTAGTAAGCCCAATAAACAACCAAATTAACCTATCAACCTATTTGAACAAAAGTGAGAAGTAGTTGTTATCATACTTATTAAATGGCTTTATTAAATAATAAGAGCAATGATAACATCAACAAATCCCTATATTAAATGCAGCCTTTTAAAACTTCTAAATATAATGATTAAAAAGGCCAGCCTCATGGAATCCAATAAAGGTACATAACAGAAAGATAAATTATTTGAGTCAATGTGAAAGATGTTGAAAACGTGAATCCAAGGCAACTAAATATCAAAAGTTTTATGTATTTATTTATTTATGTAAGTCAAAGCAGTAATGATCTTGTAAAAAACAACTGATATAGCTATACTAAAAAGATGGAGCATTCATTTGTTAATTTTCTAGAAAGTTTAATATCATCTCCTACAACTATTACTTTATTTTAATGAAGAACCTCCTTTCTTGAACTAATTGACATAATGAGGCACTATACCAATTACATCAACATAAAACAAACAGTTATATACCTGGTTTCCAATATTTCAGGTAATTTTCTGTAACCTCCTATTAGCCCTCATGAACTGCATTTAATTCACATTGCAGCACAATCAGCAACTGTAGAAGAAGAGCTATAGCAGTTCACTCTGAAATAGCATGCATACAACACCGATTCAGAATGATATAAAATACATGCAAGGCACTAGTCATAAGGGAAAATAAATGTAACAGCAGTAGTCATGCATTTCCAGAGTAATAAACCTCACTGAGCTTCATAACATACTAAGGCATTGATGTCATTCAGCGAGATCCTACCCTAATGAGATGCATAGGACTAAAGGAAATAAGAACTGCAAAATATGCAAAATGTAGGTCAGGCTTTCTGTGAACTGCCCATTTCTGAATATTGGTCTATATACACCTGTTTGTCCTAGTGTGTTGCTCAGTCCTAAGGGCACAAAACACACATTCACATGAATGCAAAGCATGCATGTATACACTCACACACATGCACCTGCGCACATGCGCTTACGCACACACGCACGCATTTTCTTGCATACAAGGTTGACTGCGTGCATGTTTAAATTGCTCTATGTGTGTGTGTGTGTGTGTGTGTGTGTGTGTGTGTGTGTGTGTGTGTGTGTGCGCAGTTATTCATTTCAAACAGCAGAAACAGTGTTGCTTCTTGCTGCCCACAATCAGTTGCTATTGATAGATTCATGCCAGACAATCAAAGGCAAAAATAAAAAAAATAACCTGATTAAAATTATAATAGTTAAATAAGAGTACTAAAATCTTCTGAGTTTTAGAAAAAGAAAATAAATAATTGTGTGTTTCATTATGTTTTTCAGAGGCCCCTAGGCCCTATATGGATGTATTAATTTCTTTGCTGCAGAAAAGAATAAGTGCAAACATCTGTAAATAACTATAGTTTTCAGCATGAACTCTGGCATATTAAAATTGAATTGAAACTGCAGATGCTGAACCATGCAAACCAAATGAACATGTAATATACATCCCATATAACGTTGCTTGGATTATTTGTGACTGAAAAATGATAGTTGCACACATGACTGTGCTGATCCACATGTGTAATCCACAGGTGTATATGTTTTGTCATGGGGTTAAAAGAATGGCAACATCTGGAAAGGTCACTGCAATGGAGAAAGAGGTACTGCAGGTCATACACACAGATCATATTCATTTCCTAGAAAAGATTAAAGCAGACAAGGCTTTTGAGGACCAAGTGTGGTAGGGAGGATTGCACGATATCAGTGCTGTTGAGTGTCCCTAAGAGGACAGAAGTACAGGTGTATCACAGAGTCATACACACGATAATCTATGACAAGACAAAGACACAGGATATTTTCTGGGACAAGTCCATCACAGGAGCTGGACCAGCAGTACATAGACATTTCACAGAGGTGGTAGAATTCCTGATAACTCTGCCTGGGATGGGTGAGATACCTGTCATACCTGATGTGGGAGTTGAACTGGTGATAACTGCCTAAGTATTTGTAGGGGATACATAAGGTCAGCAAAATGATGATCCAGTATTATTTTACAGTGACCCACTAGAGTGAATGGACTATTCAAAAGAATACATATGCATACATCTCCTTCAGGTACATCAAGGCTGCAACTATGGCAATGCACTGTTTGATTTTTTTCTGTATGACTGACAATGGGCTTAGCTTCCAGGTTTAGGAAAATATTCTAGCGTACCTGTTCGACTGCAATTATGGTTAGTTTTGTGGAGGCTATAATTTAAAATAAATTCAACAGAGATGTTGGCCATGAGCAATGAGGTAAGACACTTGATAGCTCATGTCCTGGATGATAAGATACCTGTTAACTTCCCGTACAATAATCTAAAGACAGACCGTTTCATCATCCATACCATAGTCAGACAATAGTGTACTTTCATCTCAATCTTGTCTTTTGTTTTCCTCAAATTCATCATAATCCTCAGTAAATACTGCTATATTAGTGGAATTCACATGAAATAGAGAGTGGATGGAGATCTGTGTTTTACATCTGCAATAAAATACCTGCATTTCTAAGTCACCATCAATAACTTGCAATATACTAGCGAGTATATCATTCTTATGGCATTAACCAGTCCTGACTTGTTACATTTATAGAGGCTAACACTTGTTTCTCAGCCTCAAGCAACCTTAGAAATATGAAGGTTCTCTACCCATCACCTCAAAGCTTTGAAAATGCTGCTTCAAAATTAACAACTAAACCAGACCCTGGAAACACATGAATACTGCCCTTAGATAAGAAGACACTTCCAAATAACAGCAGTTTCTATTGTGAATCCTTTGGGAAAAAATCATGGTGTAACTTAACTGCAACTGGCCTATGAAAAGACACCAAGATGCAGGTGTAAAACCATGGTCTCTGATTAGATGTAAGACTGTTAAGTCAGGAGAGTTATTAAAAGAACATGGTGAGGTACCACATATAATGCCTGTGAAAATCTGAATTGGGGAGGGGGGGGTGACCCCAGCACTAACATGAATCACCAGTGCTGAGGAAAATCCTCTGGGCCTGCTATTTTTGACTTGTTGCAATGCTTAGATGTCTACCTCCTATATGCATAAACAGATTGTATACTCTGAACTCACTGTCAGCCAAAGATTCCATGGTAGTTAAAGGAAATGACATAGAAAAGGATGACCATGTGGAATAACAAAATTTCTTATGTCATTTATGCCACGATATCAGTAAATTTATGGCAATGGTATCCATTAAAAAAAAAAAACCTTTACTTCGTAAGAAGAAAACAGTATAGGAAAGAAAGATAAGCAAATCCCAGACAGCTACTCCATGAGGCATCATCTAGAATGTTTTTAGCAGAAAATAATAAAGTTGCCTTTTGTAAATACACAGATCATATTAGGCTAGCTAATACTATTCCAAGTGGTGTTAGCTCTTATACTGATATGTCAGATATGCTATTTGTTCTCTTATGATTTACTCACAGTATCTTCTATATGCTTTCATGTGTTATATTTTATTACCCAAATAATAAAACAAGGCACTAGGTAATAAATGTGTTTTAGAGATAAAGGATTAGCAAGATATCCACGGTGGTGCAGCGGTAGCGTTGTTGCCTCACAGCAAGAGGTTCTCCCATTCGATTCTTGGCTGGAGTGTGGGGAGTGCCTTCTGTGTGGAGTCTGCATGTCCTCCCCGTGGTTGGGTGGGCATTCGAAAGACATGCGTAAATGGGAGTGCCTTCGCTGAAAGTTGAAATCAATGCCAATCATTAGCAGACCGGATTTCTGCTGTGGCGACCCCTAACCAGGAAAAGCCGAAAGACCACAACAACAAGAGATAAAGGATTAGCTGTGCTGGTGTTGCAATTATTTTCACATTTTGCACAAGCTTGCTTGTTTATTTGTTATTTACTCTTATTAACCATGTTAGTCCCATTAGCGATGTAGCATATTTCCAGAGGGAAAGTCAAATTGTCTTCACACTTCTGAAACAGCATAACATTTCTGATGATGATTTTTTTTGTCATCGATTTTGCATCAATTTTTGGGGGATGAGTATTTCAAAGATTTCATGAGCACGTAAGAAGAGTAAATATGTAAATAAATAAATAAATAAATATATAGATAAACAGATAAATAATCGAGGCTTGGGAAATACATTGTGGAATGTTGGAGTAGCTCTTGCTGCCAAAGAGAACTGAGAGATGACTGAGATAGTACAATAATTGAAATCTACTGTAAGGAAATTAAATCACTCTTTGAATGCATATGACTACTTTTGACTTTATCTATGTTAACATTTGTGTTTTTAAATATATACTCCCTGATATTGTATTTGTATTTTAAATTGTATGTTTATGCTTTTGTATACTGTATATTCCATACTGTACTTATATTATATTCTGTTAACTGCTTTTGGAGCTTTTCACCCTGGGCCTCCACTGAAAATGGGCTCTGCTAGGCCAAGTGGACTTCCCTGGTCATCAAACTGGAAATAAATAAATAAATAAATAAATAAATAAATAAATAAATGCATATGAGGCTGAGCTTAAAAGTGCTAAAGCATTGCAATTATTGTGAGAATTTGCAGCCCATGTTAAAACACATAATTAAATATTGAATAACTGATTATCACATTCTGATAAGGTTGTGTCACAGATTATAAAAAAGATGAAAAATATAGATTTAGCAGGGGTACAAGCAAATAAAGTGTGCAAGATATTCACATAACACAAGCTACACAGATATGTAACACCTCTTAGCAACAGACCTGTAAAAAAAGGTGCATGCAAAAATAAGGAACACAACACAAGTAATGTGTGCTGCTGAAAATTTGAAAGAGTTCACAGCCAGTGACTAAAAAAATTAATAAAAAAAATACCATGGTTATTGCAAACTGGCTACATAGGAAGAACGTTCAAAATAAGAAAAAGAAACATTTTAGGAAACCAAGTCCTGAAAGAGCTATAGGAAAGTTTTTTGTTTATTGTTTACCCAATGTTCATGCAGATTTTGGAAGCATAGAAAGTGTAAAGTCAACATTTTATATATATATATATATATATATATATATATATATATATATATATATATATACCTAAAATATGAAAAAGTTAAAGTCAGTGTTTGTGAAAATCAAGCTAGAAATGATACCCATGAACCTCAATATAGGGAGCAGTAATACTACACTGACTGAACTAGAATTTGGAGTCATAAGCTGCACCATTTTATAACCAGATAATAGTGTATGGAAAGCCTATAGTGGAGTGCTTATAAAATATTCGGGGCAGTTGACGTAGAATTACATTAAAGGACAAAAGAAAACCTTACATTTGATAGCATCTGAATTAAGAGGACAATCTTAAAAAAAACTTTGTCTGATGGGAAATTGTATGAGATAGGAAAGTAAGGCTTTTGAGCAGTTTGTAATAAACAAAATACTGTGCTTAATGAAGGAACTTTTATGCTGAAAGGGACCAGATATACTACTCATGTTTGTACAGCCGTTAATGCTAGGTTTTTCAAAACCAGGCGAGTTTGTTTTGCAATACGTGCTAAGGAAAAAAAAATAACTCCTGTAAACTAATAAGAATTGGCTACTTATGTATGTTGAAACTCAATGGGACAAGTCACTGATTAACCAGATAACTTTTTGGAATACTACCCATACCACAGGTGGACATATTTTTATACTGTTAACAGGAGGTCAGATGCTTTCAGACTCATCTGTGAATCACATTTACCAACACATAGGTTTTGGAGATAATTATAACAAATACTTAAGTATTAATACTCAAATAGAATGTTCATTAACAGATTACCTAATCCAATTGTATTTTAAAGAGTGGAAAACATTTTTCTACATCGAGTCCCTCATTTGGCAGTTTATCTGGATGTTATCTAGTTATTAGGGCTACACCAAAAAAAAATATCTTCGGAATTTAAAGGAAAAACTGAAATAATTGGAGTATGCATGTTTGCATGTTAAGAGAAACATTATTAAATCATAACTGCAGTACATAACCATGGTTATTTGTTGTAGAGACTAAAGTGCTGTGTTGATGGCTCCAATTCCTCTCTTTCTCTCTCTCTCTCTCTCTCTTTATATATATATATATATATATATATATATATATATATATACATATATAAATATTTATATATATGTGTGTGTGTGTGTGTGTGTGTGTGTGTGTGTGAGAGAGAGTATGTGTGTGTCTATATATAGCTATACATGGGTCTACTTCACATCACCTTAAACCCATTTGACTGACTTTCATTTCACTGAGACCCAATCACCTAATTTTCAAAATCCTGAAAACTCATTTGACTGAATCTCATTTCACTGAATTGTAAGCAATAGACATAATTTGGGTTTCCATTCACCTGTGACTTGTTTGTGATAAAAATAATTTCTGTAACGTACAATGCTGACTGTCAGAATGCTTATAGTCATGCAGAAAGTAGTGTTGTAGTGTTTTTAAATGTAGTTATGTCTCTTTACATTTTTATGGGAAGTATTTAAAGTGATATGGCAGATGCTGTGTGTGTTCCCAGCAGTAGTGGCAGCGTGTAGAGTACTGTAAGGTAAGTAAAAGGTATATGCCCCTTTCCCCACTGTAGTGCGATCCTGGAGTAAGTATATATAGTTAGGGGTGTGTGGGGGGAACAGCCCCCCACATTGGGGGGTGTGGGTTTCATAGCCCCCCACTTAGTTTGGTTTTATATTGTCCGGTTTCTGTTAAGAGGGAAAATAAGTAGTTTTTAAGTTTAAGTTATGTAAAGAGGTAGTTATTAGTGTTGCAAGTATGTTTGTTTATAGTTTAAGGTTTAGTCTTTTGAAATTTAACATTGTAAACTGTCGGTGAAATGAGATTCAGTCAAATGAGTTTCCAGTATTTTGACAAATTAGGTGATCTGATCTTGGTGAAATGAAAGTCAGTCAAATGGGTTTTAAGTGATGTGAAGTAACCTGTATATCTATATATATATATATATATATATATATATATATATATATATACATATATATATGGGTCTTCTTCTTTTGACCTAACTTTCATTTGCCCAACACTCATTTTCCTGACCCCATTTGACTGAAATTTCATTTGCCCGACACTTCATTTGCCCGACAAGTATTATTAGCAAGAAAATGGAATATGCCCCCTTCCCCACTGTAGTGTGACCCTGGAGTTAGAATATATAGTTAGGGGGGGTGTGGGGGGCACAGCCCCCCACAACGGGGGGTGTGGGGGGCGAAGCCCCCCACTTCATTTCATATGATATTGTTAACTTTTGATGTAATATTGCTTAGTAAAACAAAAGTAAGTGGGGGGCTTAACCCCCACACCCCCCGTTGTGGGGGGCTGTGCCCCCCACACCCCCCCTAACTATATATTCTAACTCCAGGGTCGCACTACAGTGGGAAAGGGGGCATATTCCATTTTCTTGCTAATAATACTTGTCGGGCAAATGAAGTGTCGGGCAAATCAAATTTCAGTCATTTGGTCTCAGGCAAATGGGAGTTAGGTCAAAAGAAGTAGACCCATATATATATATATATATATATATATATATATATATATATATATATATATATATATATATATATATATATATAGATATAGATATATAAATTTAACTGCAAGCAGACGCCCCCTGGTGTAAATGGTAATTGAAATGTAAATAGCATTGTAAAATGGAGCAGGTAGGGTGGGAAAAGGAATCTTAACCATCTAAAGGTGTTTATAACATTTGTAACTGTTAAATTTCTGATGAAGTTCGACTTTTAACATAAATGAATGAAAAAGCTCAAATTTTTAAGCTTATGTTTTGAAAGTGATGATTAAACTTTTTTACTTTAAGTTCTGTCAGTGATTTATGTTCCTCCAAGTCCGAAAAAGGTTTCCATGTTAAGATATATATATATATATATATATATATATATATATATATATATATATATATAGGTTTACTATTGAAAATGCGAACGGCACTTGGGCGACAGTCGGATAGTCGAACGTATAAGGTCGGAAACACGGATGTCAAAGACATAATAATCAATCTAGGAACGGTTTTAACATGGGTCGAGGTAGGGAAGATGTTTGTAGTAGGGAATAATACTGAACACCTACCTTGACCCATGTTAAAACCGTTCCTAGATTGATTATTTTGTCTTCGACATCCTTGTTTACGACCTTATACATTCGACTATCCGACTGTCGCCCAAGTGCCATTCGCATTTTCAATAGTAAACCATATATATATATATATATATATATATATATATATATATATATATATATATATATATACAGTTCCCCTTCAGAAGACTGAATCATCATAAGCTCGAAATTCATAAGCCTGAAAACAAAAGCCTGAAAACTCAAAAGCCTGAAAATTCAAAAGCCTGAAACTCAAAAGCCTGAAAACACACAGAATGCAAATAATGCTTATGTGCCAGTACAAAGACACTACTATCTACCCATTTACTTTAACCCAAACCCTAACCCTAAGGTCCGTCACTATCGCACACTCATCTAACCCGTGCCCTAACCCTAACTCACTTAAACCGCCCCTAACCATAAAGTCTGTCACTATCGCACACATGCCAAACCTGCACCCTAACCCTAACTCACTTAACCCGCCCCTAACCCTAATGTAAAAACAATTGCACACTTACCTGAAACCAACCCGTAACTTTCCACCACAGCTCTAAGACTAGCGAAGCTACATTAAAGTCAGTATGTGTATTTTGTGTGTTTTCAGGCTTTTGGGTTTCAGGCTTTTGAGTTTTCAGGCTTTTGGTCTCAGGCTTATGAATTTCGAGCTTATGATGTTTCAGTCTTCTGAAGGGGAACTATATATATATATATATATATATATATATATATATATATATATATATATGTGTGTGTGTGTGTGTGTGTGTGTGTGTGTATATTGTCGAGCTGTATTTAGGGTCATATACTTACTAAGTTTTGCTAGATCAGACAACCTCATTGAACTCTACATTAATTGTTATGGGGAAAAGACAAGAACTGTACCAGAGTCTGCAAATGTGATTTTTCATTTCTAGCTGTTAAGAAAGTTAATCTTCTGCCTTTTTTTATTTTCTTGTAGTAGAAGAAGAAGGCACGGATGCAGTACAAACTTAGTTATTCACGAACCAGTGTATGTAAGCTCTTTTGATCGCACTTAGAATGTGCAACCTTCATCAGACAAACAATATAATTAATCAAGGGTTTAAAAAGCTGTCTCAAGTGACATCATCATTACATAGGGCATAAAATATGGTTAACTTTTCTATAAAGGAAAGGTTAAATTGTAATAGTAATGTTGTTGTTGTGTATCTGGCTGAGTGTCAGCGTTGTCCCCAATTTTATATTGGTAAGACGGAACGTCATTTGAAGTAGAGAGTGTATGAGCATCAGTACAGTATAATGAAAAAAGACTGTACTAATGCCCTAGCCAGACATATTAATGACCATAATGATCATTCCTTCTTATTTTTAGTTATGGAGCAAGTGAAAGTCAACTCTAGGGGTGGTCCTTGGTCCCTAAAACTTGAACAGAGGGAATTGTGGTGGCAACTGTTAACAAATGCCTATATGTATCCTGGACTAAATGAAGTGAGTCCCTTGAAATGTATGCTTAAATTAAAGGCCCTTGAAAGACGTTAAAATAGCAAATATAAATTAAATGGTGTTTTTTAGGTCATATATGTGTTTATGTGCATGTATGGTGTACATATAGGTATGCACATGTATTTATATGTATATACATATACATGTATACATATATTTTTTATTGTTTTTATTATGAAATATTTTTATTTGTATGTTTGTTTGTGGATATAGTTATGAAAATATTGATATTAACTTGCAATTAATTTGTATGTTTTAAATTGAATGCTTTTTTACATACAATGTATCAAATACTGAATTTTGTAAGGAATGTGTACATATATTTCTTTTTTAAAAAAAGGGTGAGTTGCTGCTTTAAAATTATGCCTTTGTATGGGCTGATGTAATGATGATGTCACTTGAGTGAGCTTTTTAAACCCTTGATTAATTATATTGTTTCTCTGATTAAGGTTGCACATTCTAAGTTCGACCTAATGCGGTTACATACACTGGTTCGTGAATAAATGTTTGTACTACATCCTTGCCTTTTTCTTCTACTAAGGTTTGTTTTGGGTCATGTTTTTTATTTTCTCCAAATGTTTAGGTTGACAGCAATGGGCCCTGTTTCTAAATCAGAGAATGATTAAATATCATGCAGTTAGAATGGCTTCAGTCGTTGATGTTTGCCAAGAATAATTTTCTCAGCAGCTTTAATGCATCTAGAATTAACTCTTTTTGCAGTTCATATAGAGTTACATGTACTGACAATTTAAGTATTTTTAAAAAATCTTTTTTTTTATTCATCCTGTTGCTGCTGCTACATTTGAGATTACATGGGCTTCTTTATTCCAAATTGCTCTAGGTTCTGTTTGCATATCTTGCCATTTTATAACTTTATATCTCTCATTATGCTGGACACTATAATCACAAGGTATAGTTATTTCAAGGGTCAATGCTACTTTTGTAATTTTCCTTCTTCTGCAGCACCTGTTTTTTTTCTACTTTTTTGACTGTTGGAAGTATATGTTCCAGTGTGATCTGTACTTCTTCATTTTCAATAATTCATTTTGGTTCATTTTTCCACATTATCACTCCTTTCAGTGTTCATTAACTTGGTCTTGAGTTTATCATAACCAGCAACAAAATGTACAACTGCTTCTAGTTGTGGTCTATACAGCCTACATTTTGTCTGTTTCTTCCACTTTTTCCATAAACTTTGTAAATCAGTATGTTCACACTTCACTGTCTTGAGCTGTGGTAATTACCTTTTCAACTTTTGATTTAAATTCACTTTATTTTAAATAAATCAAATCTGAATTGACATGTGTTTGCTCTATATACCTGCCATTATAATTGCAAGCTTTCTAGTTGTCTTCCATTTTCTTCTGAGAATGATCTTTATATTTTTGTATTTCTTTTTTTGACTTTTTTTGGTTGCTACCTATTTATGTCTACTTCTGGTTTGATTTCCATACCCACTTATTTTTGAAATGCTTCTATTCATCTAAACAAATATTTCAACTTAGACTTGCTTTGTGCATGGTTTAGAATTTTCACCATATTTCCATCTTAGGATGAAATTAAATATGTGTGCAGTTTCATTATTGGATCCTTATATAGATGGTTCATTTCAAAGTAGCTCATACCTTCCTCAGATTAAGTCATCTACAGTCATGCCATGAGGAGAGGTTTTTATTTGTCATTTGATAACATTGAAGCAGTTTTCTTGTTTTCCTGTTCAGCTGATGCAACACATTTGGCACCGGAGGGCCTCAACACCCTGGGGTGTCTGTAAAATTGTTGTGTTTTTTTATTATTTTATTTATTATTTATTATTTTTTTTATTACTATATTATTTTTTTATATATTTTGATGTAAAATAGTTCATCCACCTAATGTTTCAAATTTGCATTCGTATATATAAATGGTATTGGAGCAAGCATTTTACATCTAAATACATCACTTAAAAAATATGTAGATATTTATTTTATTTATTTGTTATTTATTTTTATTTTACATTTGTTAACTGGGAAAGTCCGACTGGATACATATCCATTTTCAGCGGAGGCCCGGGGAGAAAAGCTCCACATTGAAATTAATTTACATTACAAATTGTAGTTACAGAGAAGTCTATAAATATTTAACAACATCAGTGACAGGTTATAGTCAAAATTGTGGTTACATAAAAGTTTGCAAACATTTAATAACATCAGTGACAGGTAATAGTCAAGGTTACATGTAGATAGAAATAATCACAACTGTCATTGTTGGTAGATGGATTAGGTATACAGAAATAACACTTACATGTCTGAGCAGTGTGTAATAAAAAAATGATTTTTCAGATAGCAGGTAAGGTTGATAGTTAATTGAATGGTGGTAGGATTTTTTTATTTTATTTTTTGGACTCTTACTCCTAAACATCTGGTTTGCTGCCAGTGATTGGTGACTGAAATCATTAAATAATAACATAGATTTGACTTTCAGACTTTATTTCCTAAAGAAAATTCATGTTAACACAAATCCTGTTATTCAAGCTATTTTGTAATTTTATAAGAACATTTAAAATCTGTTCCTATTTTTGAGCACTTGTTTCCCCCTTTATTTCAGGCTTTATCTGGATTTCTTGAGCTAAAAGATCAAGAGGTATGCAAACCGGTTTTCCTTCATGTGTGTGTTTTGAAAACGGGTGAACAGCAGATGTTCGAAAGGACTTTTGCAAAGTTTGCAAACGTCAAATGCAAAATACTTTGAATGTGCAATGAACAAATGCACAGTGACATTCGTTCATTGAAGATTCGGCATTTTGGGTCAGATTGCACTATAGTAGAGATTGGAAAATGGACCCTTTCCCCACTGTAGTGCGATCTCGGATTTAGTATATGAAAGTGGGGGATGGAGGGTGCAGCCCCCCACTTGTGGGGTGAAGGGGGGCTTGCCCCCCTGCATTACACTTCATTACGCGGTAGTGGTGCTGCGGTAGCGTTGTCGCCTCACAGCAAGACATTGTCTCATTCGATTCTCAGCTAGAGTGTCTTCTGTGTGGAGGCTGCATGAATGGGCGTGCCTTCGTTGAAGGTTGTGCGTCAGGGCTGGTAACTCGGCACGTAAAAATCCACTACCAAACATTAGCGGACCGGAGTTCCACTGTGGCAACCCCTAACTGGGATAAGCCAAAAGACACAACAACATTTCTTATTCGACATTTGTGTGCAAAAATCAGCAACTCTGCTTTTCGATTTGCTGATTTTTGAACACTGGAAACTGTCGCGCTTTTGTTTTTCGTGATTATGATGCACTCATATGAGCAATCGCACGAGTGAGTTTTGCCTATGTAAAGGTAAACCATGCAAACCTCTTTACTGCTGCTGCTGTCACTGGTCCATCGATCTCAGTCGTATAGATATATATATATATATATATATATATATATATATATATACACACACACACACACACACACACACACACACACACACACACACACACACAAATATGCACTTCAGAAAATGTATGCTGACACACTTAATATTCAAGCAGCTTTGTGACTTTGTAAAATATGGTCCTATTTTGAGCATTTGTTCCCCCTTTATTTCAGGCTTTATCTGGATATTTGAGTTAAAAGTTGCGAGGTATGCAAACCTCTGTACTGCTGCTGTTATCAGTGCTCAATCGCTTCCATTCTTCAGTATTTCTCTCTCTAACACACACCTCTCTTTCATGCAAGCAAGTACATATATGCTCACACACAGAAAGAAACATAAATGCATACGCATGTCACACAGCAGACAGAAACTTCACATATGCACAATTTTTTTCTATTTTATTTAGTTTTTACACTTGTTAAACACCAAAAACGCTGCTTAGTGAGTATCAAATAATGGACTGTTCACTCTCGCTTTCACTGACATGCACATATACATACTCATAATTTTTGTTTTATTTTGATCTGTTTTTTTATATATATATTTTATACTCATGACAGCAGAAGAGCTGTTTAGTGAGTGTAAAATAATGGCGGCCATTATATTATTTTCAGTTCGAGCTTCATGGCAGCTTGATATGCTGCCCTGAAGTGGTCGACTCATTTTTCAGTGGGCAGTCCATGCGATCTACAGTACAGCCATTCTCTAAGCTGATTTATTGGGTGAACTTTAATCCAAAATGTCACAGTAATTAATCATCTTCTATGATGCTTCACCTTATGATGCATGATGCAGGAGATATGCTTTCACACAGAATGTTGGATGGTAATGAAATAACAATTGTTTTTAAATGTCATATGCTTATGCCTGCTAGGAGAAATATTTACAAGCTATATGGTTAGACATACATTCTAGAATGTAAAGACTTCATAAATATCTGTAGGGTAATTTTGTTTATTTTTTTCACAGATTACAAACCTCCATTTACTTTGTTCACCAAAAGGAAATTTGTATACAAATGGACTAACAAAAAGCAAAATATAGGTTGCTGGATATATGAGATTATCTACAGACTGCAAAGAATTATGCTAATGCTGATACACTGATTAGATGTTTGCTCCATAGAGGCCTTCAGACTTGGACACCAATCATCACTTATATAAAGTTAGATATTAAAAAAACATCTTCATGAAGAAGCAGATGAATAAAGCTCTAATAGTGCCCGAGGTGACCCAGATCTTATGACTGGATCTAGAGTTGGGAGGAGAAGACAGGAGCTTAGAGTGTATATGTCATATCAGTTCACCCATCCCAGCCTGAAGGTTATGCACAGGATTTGCAATTGCATGGGACCTGCTGAAAGATAGGAACAATGTCAGTCTATTGTTGTGACATGGTACTTATCCTACAAGACACTGCACTGTACCACCATTAAGTTGAGTGTGGGAGTATCTGCAACTAATACCAGTATTTTAAGCCATGCTATCATAGTGTGAGCATTGTCTCATTGTTTGGGGGATGGAGAAAACAGGACATGCAACATCTTCAGTGCAATATTACACAAAACACTACAGTGCAACAACTCTGAAACTCCCTGTCTTGAAGATAATTAGGATAATTAAGATAATAATTAAACCAGAAGCTGCACTGTACCACCGTTAAGTTGAGTGTGGGGATATCTGCAACCAATATCAGTATTTTAAGCCATGCTTTGGTAGTGTGAGCATTGACTCGTTGCTTGGGGATGGAGGAAACAGGACACACAAAATCTTCTGTGCAATAATACACACAACACTGCAGTACAACAACTCTGTAAGTCCCTGTCCTAAAGATAATTAGGTCTCCATTCTGTGTTTGCCCCCCTTTCCAGCTCCCCCTCAGGTCTTGGGGGTAAGTTGGACTTTACGTCAATGCAATGAAGATGATGTAAGCTGATGGTTAAAACACCAGTGGAGACCAAACAAGACAGTAGAAATCATTAGATGTCATTGACAATGCATCTGTTTATATACTTTAACCACTGGTCTGCAAAATATATAATTATGTTATTTATTCACAGTTGTGTACATGCAGGTGTAAATGAAGAAACACATATCCCAGGACTCTTGTTAAAGTAAGAATTACACCTCAGGTGACATCAATTTTTTTCTTCTGCAGAAATGCTTGTTATGAAAGCTGAAATCCAAATTTGATTAGATTTCAATAGATTTGAAAGCAAAAATCAGAAAAAAAATCAATGGGCTCAGAAACAGGCTTTTTTTCTGAAAAGTACCAGTATGAGATTTATTTGTGCCCATTAATGAAATGTATGTGCTAAATTGCAGCTACAAAATTAAATGGAGCAATTGGGTACCAGAAAGTCATTCAAGAATTTTATTTTTAATTTTTCATTAGTAATAGTTTGCTGGGTAGACATACTAATCAAAATCATTCACAGAAATTGTACCAGTCTGTGAATCTGAAGCAGATCTGATAAGGTTTTGAGCAGCACCAAGATTCCCATTTTTTTTAATCAGGGAAATCTGTCAAATCAATAAAAGTTACTTTCAAAAGCTGGCACTTGCGCCATTAGTGACAAACATTATTTGAAATCTTTATACTTATTTATTGCCATCTTGCCTATATGATAGAAACATGAACTGCCCACCACACTCAGCTGACGTTTTATAAGAGTTCCATTTCTCTGTAAAAAAATGAGAATACACTATGGTTCCCCTGAAGGCCTGCCAGTCTTCCAAGATAGAAAACTTAAATTACTGGTTTTGGATACCGACTGTTAAGTTATTAGATATAGCACTATGAAGCTAAATATGTTGAATTTGTATTCACCAACATTTTTCCATTGTAAGCCAAATATTCTTTTATTAAATGTGTGCGTGTGTAGTATCATGTATTTATTCATATATATATAGTACATTATATTACTTACTGTATTGAAAGAGGTTCAGGAGATGGTGGGTGTTCGCATTTTAGAGACATAATGATTGTGCATATTCTTTGTGAAGACTATTCACACCAGTTAGGTCTGGATCATGTTCCTGAAGCTGTTAGTGTTGTTATTGTTACAAAGTCTAGTTCATGTGTTAGAGGTTTTAAATTATTTAAGGTATTTGACTTTCATACAGGATAAAAACATAATTCTTTAAAACTCAATATTTAATCTTGACATCTTCTTAGTTGAAGTTAAAGGTAATTTAACAGATGAAATATAAACTCTTATTTTTGTACTTGTCTTCCATCTGTAGTATATTGGCATTTAAGTAAAAGTGGTGGATGAAAAGGATTCTTCAGAGAAATACAATCTGTGTTTCAACTTCTACATCTTTGAGCTGCCTGGCTTTACATGTGCTATCAATTGTCTTAAAACCAGGTAAGACTTTTTATTTATTTCTAAAACACTAATCAGTCCAGTGGCATTTTAAAAGGATTCATGAAATTTCACTGCAAAACACAAAAAAAGCAAAATACTCACATGCACTCATCATGTAAGAGGCATTACCTCTCATACAAGGGTTGCCACCTTTTTAGCTAACTAAAGTGGAGTATTTATTACTGAAATGTGATATCTGGTGGGAAAAAACACATCAACTATATGCTCAGCAAAATGTTAATTTTCATTTTATTATTACCAAAATAAAGATAGCAATGTGTTGATTGTGTTTTATACACACACACACACACACACACACACACACACACACACACACACACACACACACACACACACACACACACACACACACACACACACACACACACACACACACACACACACACACACACACACACATCTACTTTGTTTTGTTGCATCTTATTTCACTGAATTTCATTTCACCCTGACCACATAGCTGAAAACACAAATTACTGAAACTCATTTCACTGAACTTAGTATATATAGCACTGTGCAGAGTACTGTAAGCCAAGTAAAAGGTATATGCCCTTTTCCCCACTGTAGTGCAATTCTGGAGTTAGTATATATAGTTGGGGGGCACATCCCCCCACATTAGGTGGTGTGGGGGATGTAGTCCCTCACCTTCTTTGTTTTATATTGTATGTTACCAAAAACTTCGAAACAATACATTTTAAACAACAGACATGCATAGATGAAACACCAGTGACTAACTCTCCAGACGACAATTTGTACTCAAACTTATAAGTCTAGCAATGCAATCCAAATATGACCCACAAATTTGATTTATATAGGGGTGATTTACTGACTGCCTCTATCCATCAGAGACTTAGGTGCCAGACCAGGGGTGAAGTTTTGATTACCCATCCATTGGTCCAAATTTCTTCTTAAATACGAATGCGGATAGGGAGGAACTTTGTTTCATATGGATGAAGAGTCTGTTCCAGAGAATCGAAATTCTTGGGAGAAACATATCTGTCTCTCCAACATATTCTACATATGTTACAAACAAAATTTAGATCTTTTAATTTAATGGTGCTGATGCTGTTTGTTTTGTGAATGTGCCAAAAGTTTATAAAACAATGTCCAGGGATGCATTGTATGCCAGGCAAAGATCACATGTCAAAAGTATACATAATACTGACAGGGCTTTGAGACGATTAGCATAGGGCATTGTGTTTACTCCCTGTGTTCTTTTTGTAAACAATAGCTGTGGACATTCCCCTTGCTGCATGAGTCTGGTCAGGTACATACAGAAGGAGGCATTATACTCTATGAAGGGTTTGATGAGGGCCGAGTACAGTGAAATGATGATGCTATGTACTTGCTTAAGGTTTAACAATATAGAAGAATTGTCTTACTACCTTGAATACATGCGCTTTAAATGCTATGTTACTATCTACAAGAGGTCCTAGATCTCTGACTAGTGAACCAACTTTTAATGATGTTTTATTAATTACATGATTTCCTGGGTTGGCAGACTTTCTGAAAGGTACTATAATGCATTTCTTGGTATTGAGTTTTAAGCTATGGCTTTGGCACTAAGCTTTTGTATTTATTAGACCTTCCTAAAGGGTGTCCTTATCTTGGGGGATTCAATGACTGCTCCCAGTTTGCAGTCATAGACTCTGACATTGGCTTTGACATCGAAGAAGTAGATGCCAAAGAGGAGTGGGCCTAGAACTCTGGGGGACTTCACTGGTGACTGGCCTCTTTGTGGAGATGGTCTCATCAATTCTAACCTCCAGTTAGCTAGTTATCCAGTGTGTTACGGTAGGTGGTATGCATTATTTTCTTCTTATCCATTGCCTTAGTGACTTTTTCAAAAAACTTCACCTTTTCCATAAGCATGACCTGCCTTGATAAAGCCAAACTGGGGATGGATTCAGTGTCTGGAGGTCTCCTATGTCCTTACTGATAATTTCCATGATAATTCTTTTATGGCTTTGAAAATAAGACTAGTCAGACTAATGGGTCTGTAGTTTCCAGGATCTGCTGAAAGTCTTCCTTTATGAAGGGGGATGATCATCACAGTCCTTCATTCATGTGGCACAAAGCCTGTTTTCAGACTGTAGTTAAATAATATCTCCAAGGGTCCTGATAAGTCATATTTTAGACTATTCAACAAGCATCCTGGGATGTTATCAAGGCCCATTGAGACCTTGTTCTTGGCTTTAGTGAGTGCAGCCAGTACATGCTCCCTAGTTATAGCTGGAATTGTTATGTTTGAGGGTATTTTGGGGGAATGGTTAGACAGATGGGGGAAGGGGGTTAAAGTTGGAACTGAATTTGTCAGCCAGCAGGTTCGCTATTTTGCCAGGCTTGATGAATGTGGCACCATTAACCACCAGTTCAGCACATTGCTGTATGCTGCCCTTGAGGTTTCTGACATAGATGTAGAAGGCCTTATGGTTATCTTTCTCCTGGGAGGCTATCATATCCTCAGAGTTGGTTTTGCTTGACCTAATTATCCCTCTTAGTTCCCCATTTAATTTGATGATAGAATTTCTATCTTTATGGGAATTACC
Organism: Protopterus annectens; assembly: GCF_019279795.1. NCBI lineage: Eukaryota > Metazoa > Chordata > Ceratodontiformes > Protopteridae > Protopterus > Protopterus annectens. The sequence goes on along the minus strand of NC_056734.1, from coordinate 226,712,451 downwards.
CTTCCTGTTTTTTTGCCATATTTTTCCCTTTGTTGTATATCCTGTTTAATATGGGATGACATAAGGGTGGTTTGTTTCTGGGACTAGTCCTGGGCTTACTTCTAGTAGGTACAGCACTCTCTATACAGTCATTGACATGGTTGCACAGAGTTTTGTGAGAGCAATTTAGTATAGGCTGGTGTGTTCTTGGGGTTTGGAGGGACACTGAATTTTACCAAACCATCACATAATTACAGGTAACTTGCCTTGGTATAGTTCCAAACTGTCACTGGTTTTAATGGGATTGCCCAGTTGATTTTGAATGAGACAGCTTTATGGCCGGACATTACCGAGGAGGATAACACATGGGAGTAGGGGGTGGGGGTTCAAATGTGCCCCCATATTTCTGAACATGAGGTCCAGCATGTTGGAGCTTCCAATGGGTGCATTCACTGTTTGGTCAAGAGAGTTTGTGTTTCAGAAGTCCAGCATTATCTGTGCCTGTAGATCTGAGGCCACATAGGATTCCCAGTCTATAGAGAGGTAATTAAAGTTTCCTATGAATAGAATGCTAGTTTGGACGGTAAGTGTCTCCAGTCAGTCCATATATGCATTGTGAGCTTCTTAGGACATGAATGGTGACCGATAGCTGGCTAGAATATGGTAAAGGATTTTGTCTATGGTGATCTGCACATGCAGGAACTCCAGTGAATCATCCTATTTGACCACCTTAGAAGATTATTTTTAATGTATATTGAGAAACCTTAACCTTTAGCCCTTGTCTATGCAGCCATTGGTTTAAAATTGTAGAAGGCACTGAAACATTGCACTTCCATGGTACTCTCTGCTGCTTTAAACCTTGTCTTGGTAACTGCACAGATGTTGATATTCTCAAGTGTGAGAAGAGCTTGAAGGGAGTGTAATTTTTGTTATTTAGACTCCTGTTACTGAACAGCTACACCATGAGGTTCAACTGAGTAGATTTTGCAAAGCTGGAAGATTTGTCAATTTGGCATTGCCTGAAAATGGCACAATGGGAGTGGATAAAGTTTTAGCCAGTATTCAAATCCCTAGAGGGGAAAAGTGCAGACCATTCTTGTCAAAGCAACATGGTCTGTTGACCATATCCTCCTAAGCTGACAAATACCCTTAGAATGACAACAGAAAGACAGCCAGTTGTTGAAATCAATCATTTTTTGCTCATGTTGTGCCTCATCCTAGGTGATGGTAATATGCTGCTCAATGCTACTCTCATATGAGCCTGAGGCACATAGTCTTAAAACTCCATAATGTGTTACTTTATATCGTACTTTATATAGTCCAGGGAGGTGCATCTCAGGTCATTTACACCTACATGGACTATGATGGAATCATAGTGGTACCTGTGGTGTAATGAATTGAGTCTGTGCATGATTTGGAGGATCCTGGCTCCCAATAAGCAACCAACAGTTATCGTCTCCTTGTTCAGCCTGGTTAGATGGGCATTAGTATATTTTACTATAGAGTCACCTATTATGCGAGTCCTGCAAAACGTGTTTGCTTCCCTTATGGGCTTAGTGTTTAGAGCTTCACTGAGAGTAACAGTATGTGTTGTTAGGTGTTGTTTTTCCTGAATGCCTTTGGGCTGGCTGAGGTATAGTTTTGACAACAGGTGATCTAAGTATTTTTTATTGTTTAGGAAGATTGGCTTCAAGTGCCTCAAGTTCATAAGTTCATATGAAATTATTAGTCTAGTGGCTTAAGAGCTCTTACAAGCCTTTTCAATATAACACTAGTTTACCCAATATATGGCCCCTAGTGGGCAAAAGGATGGTGTGAATTTGTGCCTGTCCATTGAGTATATTACAGATTGCCCCTGTTTATAAGGAACATAGGCACTACCCCAGGTGTGAGTTTGAGATTTTCCATCCATTGATGCAAATTGCAGTTGAAGATGGCCAGGTAAGGGCTCTGCTAATGTGAATATGAATTCTGTTCCAAAGAAGGGGCAATTGCTGACACACATATCTTTCTCTTCAACATGTTTTGTTTGAGTTGCTGACTTAATTTACATCCCTAGATCAGATGACCCTTATGCTGTTTGACTTGTGGATGTGTAGCAGCTCCATCAGGGCTGGATTTGACTTGTGGATGTGTAACACCTCCATCAGAGCTGGATTTGTGGGTGCCTTGTAGGTCAGACATAGATCACCCTTTAATAGCTAATAGAGAGAGAGAATAAAGGGATAGGGCTTTTAGTCTGTATAGGGCATATATTTACACCCTGTATTTTCTTTGTGAGGAACCTTTGAGGTCACTCCTGCTGTTGTAAGTGCCTAGTCAAGTACATTCTGAATGGCACATTGTACTCAATTATCAGTCTAATGAGGGCTGTGTTCACTGGGACTGTAATCTCCCTGGATCTGGATCCCTTACCTTAACGTATAAGTTGTGCCACATAGAAAAACTTCCTCACCGCTGTAGACACATGGTGGTCAAAGTTCAGGCTACTATCTATCTGTGTACCTAGATCTCTTACAGCTGAATCTACTCTTAGAAGTGCTATTGATGATGTCATTTGCAAGGAGTATTTGACTTCCCATATTGTTTGATAATGCTTTTTTTTCAAAGTTAGTTTTAAGCTATAGTTATTGCTTCAAACATCTGTCTGATCTAGACCCTTCTGAAGGATATCTACATCACTGGGGGATTCTTTGATTGCTCTCAGCTTGCAGGCATCAGCACACTTTGTCATTCAGAGGCCTGCCACATTAGCCTTGGCTTCAGAGAAGTATATTCCAAATAGGAGTGGTCTCAACACTGAGCCCTGTGGCCAACAACTAGTAACTGGCCTCTTGCTGAATCTGGATTTATCCACTTTAACCACATGTCTTGTTCATGAGCCAATTGGTTAGCCATTTGGTGATGTAAGGATATATGCACAGTTTTTTGACTTATTTATAATACCTGAGTGGGGAATTGTGTTAAATGCCTTGGCCAGGTCGAGATAGGCAGTATGTACTGTTTAACCTTCATCCATGGCCTCAGTGACTTTCTCAAAGAAATCCAACAGATTTAGTAGGCATGACCTGCTCTTGACAAAGCCAAATTGGGTCAGGTCCAGTCTTTGGAGGTGTCCTACATCATTGTTTATTAGGTCCATGATTATTCTTTCCATGACCTTACATACAAGACTGGTCAATCTTATAGGTCTGTAATTTCCCTTGTCAGGATATAGTCCCTGGATATAGTCCTGCTTTATGCAGAGTTATGACTGTTGCTGTCCTCCACTCTACCAGGACAAAGCCATTCCAGAGGCTGTGGTTAAATAGAGATCCTAATGAACCTGATAAGTCCTGATTTAAACTGTTTAAGATGCAACCTGTTCAGGCCCTATTGATGTCATGTTTTTAGATTTAGAGTGTGCAGTGAGAGCCTGTTATTTGTTGATAACTGGCAGTGGAGTGGTAGAGAGTATTTCTTCAGGGAGAAGTGGGGGGTGATAAAGAGGTGAAATTGGAGTTATTTGTTGCCCAGCAGATTTGCCATATCTTTTGGCTGAGTATAGGTGGTGTCATCTGTATACATTCCAACCACCTACTGAACATGAAAGAGCAAAAGGTGGAGGTGTATCTATTTTTAAAAAGGGTAGGCACACCATATGCAACTAGCCATGGGTCACTTCACCACCAGCCCGGCAAATAATCATATTATACAGAAAGCAAGAGAAGGTGAATATCCTACACACAGTAGCTAGGACATACTGAAGGGAACCCCAGACTCATCCAGACACCTGAAACCGCTCTCAATCACAGCCCTGAATCACAACATTTTAATCACTGTATGGGTTTGGGACAGGGTTGATTTATATTTCTCCTCTGCATCTCCAGATGTATTTCTCACCAGAGTCATGAGCCATGGTTCCAGTGGATATCCAGCATCCCCTTAAAAAAAAAAGTGGAACAGGATGGTGTCTGGTCCAGAACTATGGAGCAAGGCATTCAGGTTAGTGTTTGGTGCTTAACTGGTTTGTCTTTTTCCTAATGTCAGAGCATAATCAGTATGCTCCATGCACCACACATTTATTATTTAACTACCCATAGTAGAAAATATTACACATAACTCAGGGTAGAATAAACAGTAGTACAGGAATGCTTTTAAAACTCATTTCAGTGGTAATCCTGCAAACAACTGCTTATACCTTTGCAGCTGAAAGAAATTCTAAGGAAGATGGGAACAGATCAAGGAAAATATGTTATACTGCCATTTTGATGCATGACTAACTGCAGTAGCTAGTGACTTATTTCACATTTGTTGACTGTGTACTGTAAAATGTGTGTTGAAAAGTATGGAATTGAAACATAAAACCATTTCAAGTCATTATAAGTATGCATAAGCACCACTCTTATTCAGCTGCTCAAGTTACATAAGCACTTCCCCAATCACTGCTGCAAGTGTACATAAAGTACTTCTCATACACAACTGAACTTCAGTAAAGATATTTTTCTGAATGGTTTATTGAGTTGCTACCTTGCATTACAACAGTACTATGTGGATTTATTGTGGGTTTGTTTTGTCTTTTCTCTCCCCACCTTTTTTTCTCTTTTGTTT
>NC_056734.1:226497882-226702882 GCF_019279795.1 Protopterus annectens | reverse complement strand
TAAATATACCGCACAGACAGTTGCAACATCACATCAGGTCATCAGTGAACTGTGGAAATTGTTAGAGTTGACAACATGTTTAGACAGGCCTTTAACACTGTCATTGTCCTGTGAGCATCATCTCCTACCTCCATTGTGTGACAGTCAGCAAAGCAGTTTTTGCCACCGAATGAGAAAAGATGGTAAATATTCCCTTTTTTGATTAGTTATGCTGTTTTGAGCTGACTATCTTGCAATGGAAATGCAATACATACACAATTGGGCATGCTGACAAGGAAATGTATAGCAATTAATGGACAAAGATCATTCTCCCATCAAAAACAATGTCCTTTTTATATATATTTGTCATGCACACTCATATAAAGTAGACAATGTTGCATATGGCCACATGGCCATTTAAGTCAAACAGTCTATAGACATGTGAATCTGCTTCGGATACCACATGAGAAATTATAACACTATTGAAAGAGGGAACACAGTTGAGGAGATTAAACTGAGCATTGTGTATTCATCCATTTGGAATGCCTTAAAAGGAGCATATCTTCTTCACAGGTCCTATGACAGTGTTACCACTATGTAACATTTCACACATCAAGATCTCAGGAATATGCCATTCCTGCCTGTTATCACTTGATTCTGAACAAATAATACAAATGGTACACTAATGGATTTAAATATCTGCTATATACATTAATATCCTATGGCTCTGTGCAGTAATTGATGATGCCACCCTTGAAATTATATCACAGTTTTCAGACAGCACACACCTGAAAAGATTACTTGAGCAGTGTGTTGGAATATCAAATGGTACAAAAACAAATGAATGATCAAACTACTATTGTGAAAATGTAATCCCTATGTACAAATGTAAGCTATTCCTGCCTATTATCAGTCACAGGATGGAAAATAATGCTAGATTTGAACACCTGTGTGTGTACTTTATATAGGCTATACACCTGTAAACTAGCATATGACGCCATAAAATTAATAATAGCATGTTTATCACAAAGCACACAGTAGAAGAAATAACTTGATCAGAGTGTTTGGATATATATTGCACAAAGGTGTGGATGAGAGACCAAAAACATGAAGCAATGTAACAGTTATCACTAGGTTAAATTACTCACATCAGATCTGTGGATTAAGCCATTTCTGCCTGTCAGTATTCAGTTACAAAAACACAATAGTTACACATTGTTGGATTAGAACACCTGCTTATGGAAGTCCACATTTCTTATAACTGTAATTACCCATTATTGCCACAGGAGCATCATATCACAGTTGTCACAAAACAAACACTTGAACAGATAACTTTGTATTGTAAAAAGTAGTATAAAACTTGGGTGCTCTTTCTCCTATTGTAAATGTTTCCACTAAGTGAAATTGTACACATCAGATCTCTTAAAGAAACCAGTCCTGCCTGGTAATATTCTCACATACATTCTTTAGTTACACTTTTCCAGACTAAAACACTTGCATATCGAAATCCATATTCTGTAGAACTGTATAGTAAGTGCTGATGCCACAGACAAAGTTGCATCACAGATATCAGAAAGCATACACTTGAAGGGATAGCATCAGCAGTGTTTTTGATTGAATATGTCTCCCCAAAAGAGGTTTTCAGGGAAAAAAACCTTGCAGCTGCAGTGTTCTCACAACTTTGAGTTATGCAATTCACATCTGTTGAGTAGGCCAGCCCTGCCTTTCACTATTGTCTTACAAGAACAGCACTTTTGGCATTTCTAGATCCAAATATCTCCCTATCTAAGCCATATTTTATAGAACAGTGTATTAACCTCTGATTTCATAAGATAAGTCTTTTAAAAAGTGCCAGACAGCTCACATTTGAAGGTTCTGTCTGAGCAGTGTGTTACAATACATATGTTCCCCATAAAAGTGAGTACAAGAGTTAGAGATCTCTCTCCCTGTGTAAATCTTACCACTAAATAAAAGAGTAAATTTCAGATCTGTTGGATAAGCTATTCTTGCCTGTTAATACTTGTTACATTGCTGGATTCAAATACCTGCCTATCTAAGTCCACATTCAATACTATAGTGTATTAACTGCTGACACCACAAGTGATGTCTTAGAACAAGGATCAGACAACACATACTTGTAGTTTACATGAGATATGTTTAGGGAAGGGCAATGTGGCCTGACAGATAACATCAATGCTTTGATCACAACTCACAACAAAGAGTAGCAATATGTCATACATCAAATAATTCATATTAATTATTGTATTGTCAATGGTATACGTGTATGTGTGTTACATTAAGGTGTTTTGAATGGTTATGTGATAGGCAATAGTCACAAATATTAGTGGAGTGACTCCTATGCTTTCCTGACTGTTAATCTCCAGATCATTACATTTAAGTCTTATGTGAGAATTGTTACAGGGTTGCCATCTTTTTCAAATGTCATAAGTGGGAAGTTTTTTATAGAAAGGAGGGATTTTCAAGGACAAAACATATTGAGGGTCAGTGCAAAGGCCAAAAACTTCACTTTTTTGCCAAAATAAAAACTTATTCTTTTAGCAGTTTAGTTGCTAATGCTATTTCATATAACTTTTGCATGTTTCAAATACACCTTAAATGTTTTATGCAACTATTAAAGAAAACATATGGCATATTTTTTTATCCTAAAAGCTCAGGAAATTTGTCTTTTTTTCTGTAGGCCACAACTTCCCAAAGAGGGACTACCCTTGCAATAAGAGGGAGAGGTGGTTACCCAAGATTGACAAACCTATGATGTGTGTACAGACTGCAGGGTAATTACAAGACATATATGCAAAACATATACACTGCTTTTGTTAATGCTATTCTGCATATATGTTTGTAATCCTGCCAGTTCAATGGAATGTAATTGGAAGGATAATGTAAAAGGTTAAATTGAATACTGAATGTGACAAAAGGGGGTGGTGTGTGACTGCAAAAAATGGAAAAGTACAAAATGTTAAGTTTCATTTTTTGATTTTGAAACAGCATTTCTTAGAAATCCCATGCTAAAATGCAACTCATTCATTATTAGGCTAAAATGTAGATTAAAGGGTCAGCATATGTGCTTTTGCTGAAGTAAGCATGTTTCTATTGGTCAGTTGGCAGCAGTTTAGAGATACAAATATCCTGCTTGGCATATTTTCTTCTGTAAATAATGAAAAAAATAGGAGTATCAGGAGTCCCTTTGGACTACCCTGAAATAGTGTCAGTGCTCATTCAATTAGGGTCCTTTTGAGATCAGCATACTTTTATTGCAAAAACTCTGCAACACTCAATTTCTTATAAAGAGTCTTGTGTGTACGTTCTCTACACCAGATGGGGTATTTTTAAATGTTCCTGATGAGTCCCCTGTAGTACAAATGTGTGCAATTAATGGTGTATTGGACAAAGACATGCCCTGGGATTTACTAATCCTCTGCGTAAGACTAAATAAGTCTTACACAGAAACTGCAGCCTAAGAGGAAGACGTCAGCGTGCCATGCATATTCATGAGGGCATGCTGACTCAACTCTAAGGCTAACACGGAGCATGCACAAGTGCAGGGGGCGTGTCGGACTGCCGAGCAGTCCAAAAATCTATATCCCTGCAAGTCCCTCAATCGTCAAATGTCAACTGACATGAGCGAGTCTGCTCAAATGTGTACATACCCAACACTACACTCACCCACATTCTAAACCCCTGTGCAATCATAAAATGTAAAACTCTTATTTTTTTTTTATTATTCCCAAAATAGCTGCCCGTATTTGCGCATGTTTGCATGGGTTTTCCCATTGCTTAGCTACAGTTAGCAGTTTAGACATCGAAGAGGATAATAAGAAACTTATATGCAAATTAAGCCAAATAGCAATAGCATAGTGGTAGAGCCTTCACACAAAGAGAAGGCATTCCCGGTTCGAGTCCCTCCACTCCTCTTTCTATTTTCTGTAGGAAATCTGTACAGAAAAATAATTCCTGACATTTATCTTTTAAATATTAGTAAAAAGCATTGAAATGGCCTATGTAGTAGTGAACGATATTTTATACATATATCTATATATATATATATATATATATATATATAGATAGATAGATAGATATAAGAAGGTGAATTGGTTATGCATACTGATGAATGCATACGTAACGTATCTTAAGCAATGTGAAGTACTGCCAAGTAAAGTTTACCAGTATTAAGCACATTTAAGTATAATTGCTCATAGCTTAGCACTGCTTTAACTAGAGCAATGGCTTTGCGCAGAGCTGTGCATCGCGCCAACTAGCCCAAACAAAACATGTTTGCACGTAGCTGCGCACCGTGCTAATTAGCGCAACATTGAGTAACGTAGAGCAACATTGGGCAAAGTTGAGCAAAGAGTGTATAGGTCACATGACTCACATTGGGTATGTGTGATGTCTAATGTTGGAGTTGTGTTGTAGCACGCCATGTCATGGCTGGCACTGGCATGTCCACAATATGTCCTACACTCACCATAACCACTGTACAATGGCTATGTTGAGCAATGGTATTCCATCAGGTATACATGCACCACTCATCCTGTGTGTATACATAGCATGTGCTAAACCTGTGTCCACAATTATCTGCTAAACACACAGATGCTCTAATCAGAAATGGATATCTATGTGACACACAGATACACATCCAGCCATGGTATGTATACCTGTGAGTGATGGTGCACAGGACGTTGCAGAGCTTTTAATACTTGCACAGCAATGTTGTGTCCATGTACACATTGCATTCCAGGGTGAGGCCAATCACTGAACAACAACACACATGCATCAAAGCCATGTATACTGTTATTAGCAAGGGCTGTCTACACGTGCACTGCATGCTGTTGAGCAGCACACGTCCTGCATGCTGACATGTGTGATATGACTGTTTGGCTTGTGATACTGTATCCCACCATCAACCGCTATTGAGTATCTTCTGGATAGCTGGTGGTGTGCGTGTGTGTGTGTGTGTGTGTGTGTGTGTGTGTGTGTGTGTGTGTGTGTGTGTGTGTGTGTGTGTGTGTGTGTGTGTGTCTGCTTTAGTGAGGAGTGCATTTGTGTGCATGTGTGCATGTGTGCATGTGTACATGTGTTCATGTGTTCATGTGTTTATGTGTGCATGTGTTCATGTGTGCATGTGTTCATGTGTTCATGTGTGCATGTGTTCATGTGTTCATGTGTGCATGTGTGCATGTGTTCATGTGTTCATGTGTTCACGTGTGCATGTGTTCATGTGTGCATGTGTGCATGTGTTCATGTGTGCATGTGTGAATGTGTTCATCTGTGCATGTGTTCATGTGTGCATGTTTTCTGACATCATGTACAGGTTGTAAAGTGCGTTTCCTGTCTTCCTCTCACAGGTGCTGAGTTTGGGCTGGTTCATTACAGCAGGGAACCTGATGTCACTAAGCCAAATAGTGATAATGAGGATAGGTGTGTTGAGGCACAGGCATGTTTGCCAGGGTCTGTCATTGGGCCACCAATCGACAGTACACAAGTGTCCACCCCATCCATGCACACAGTCATACTGCCAATACATCCATCACCAATGCTCTTAGCTGAGGGACAGCGTACAGTCGGCATTGGCCAGGACAGTGTGGTATCTATGGCACATACATCCCGACACAGCAGCCATACCCAGATGTCTGGAAGGGTACCACATAGGCAGATGTCCAGGGGTTCTCGTCAGAGCACTGCTGCTCATCACGCTACTGGCAGACATGTCACAGGTCTTACAACCTCCCGCAAGTTCCAGGCTGTCATGGAGGCACAAGCAGGTATGGAACGGTACACCAGACAGGGAATAAGGGCACAGAGGGCACATAACACCGCTGTAATTGACAGTATTCGTGACCTAGCAGGTGCCATCCATAATTACACTGAGGTCACTGATAGACATTGGGGTGAGACATTCGATGTCCTCTGCAATGTCATGTCCATGGGTCAGGACAGTACGGGACGGTTGAGACATCAACGTGGACTTATACCAGCAACATCAGCAGCTGGCAGTTGCCGCGGACATCTCTCAAGTCACAACCACTCCCGTAGTGCCAGTACCAGCCCCAGCAATGTTGGGGTTGGGCTGTCCGTAGACCGTTCTAGAAGACCACGTGCACGTGGCTCTGGACAGTCCCAGCAGGGACCTGGGTCCAGTGTACATCTGTCTACCTTTGAGGATAATACTCAGTCTGGCTTAGTACCTGATACTCTCAGTAGCACCCTGCCAGGCACAGGTACCCTATCCGTGGCCAGAGATGGTGATCTGTAAAGCCTGGCAGGTACAGTCTGTGGCTGTCCCACAAATCCCCATATATGGCAGCCACATGGTGGAACTGTGTGCATGCAGACACACACACACATAAATCAGACACCTAGGGCTAACACATACCCGCACACATTACATCAACATTGGCCCATAGCAGTACTCTTGGCCCTCACACACACACACACACACACACACATACATGTCGATTGTATGGCTCAATGTAGGCCTCTGGCAAACCAACAACACACCCTGTGCATATGATGAAACCTGTGCCACCTCCTGTCATCTGTAACACTAATGCAGGAACAGGCTACCTTGGTGCTGATGTACAAGGTGACTTTATAGCAGTATAGCAATGTTGGCATGTTGTCAGCAGTAGAGTGTAATTATATCCTTGAAGATGTAGCTGAGCAGGCATGATGCATTAAAGCTATGATTGTCAATGTAGTATTGCTTACACCAGTGTTAGTTCCAATAGTGTATTGTCCTCCCACGTGCCACTTGGCTGATGTGTGTAGCATTGCCAGCATGTGTTAGAGAGTGGACAGTACGTGTGGGATGTGTGTAGCACAGATTTGCAGATGTACATTTGTGAACATGGTGGATGTGCACTGTCTGCATGTACGTGCATAGTGGACACATGGGCAGGATGACATGCCCTGTGTTACACAGTAACACTCCATAGTTTCTATTGGTGGTCAGTATGCATTGTACTACACACATTTTGGAACTTGAGTACACATGTGTGTATGACATGGTTTGACATTGTGCTGTGGGTGATACTGTTACTATCTGCCAGTTTTGCATTCTGGTAGTATACATAACCTCAACAGCCTGACCATAAACAATCGTTAGATGATGTCTTGACAACTGGCACACAGATGTAGGACACAGAGTAACATTTGGATCCTTCAGGTACTATACTATGCCAGTAACCAGTGGTATTCACCTGCACCCATTCCTGAGACAACTACTATTTGGAATATAGCTCTCTTAGGTACAAGCAATCACAGTAGGGATATGTACGTCCATGTCTGGTAATGCATACTGTGGCCTATAATGCTTTCTCCAGATGACACACACATCCTCCACAAGGGTATCATACAGATAGATACCTGTTGTCAAACCCATGCTGTAAAGCTATAAGCCAACCAAAGCATAGTCATCCACCTTTACGAAACATAGTATCCCTACAGTACCATATAGGTAGTAGCCACCAACATGTTGAACAGGTACCGATGTGTACATGCAGCCAACTGTTACGCCATCTCTCCTTTGGTAATCACATTTCCAAAGGTATTTTGAAATCCCTCAGTGGATTACATAAGCAATAAGGGGTCTGCATGCATATCCACAAAGGTTGTTGTACACCTATAATGAATATCCATCATTGACAGACTTTGCTGTGTTTGAACAGGTCTGAAATATACCTCTGCCATAAACCCTGACTCACACAATTCAATAGACACCGTAATGAATGTGTGTGACACGGATGACCTTGGTCAGGGATCACTGCAGTCGCTGGCCTTGTCACAAGCATACAGATGTGACCTAAGGTCTGGAAAGTGGCAGCACACTCTGGCAAAGATGACAGATGTGTTCATGGAGAAAGCAGGGTTCCCACCTATGAAATAATTGAGGTCACATGTATGTATATGTATTTGCCACACAGCTACCTGACATGTGCAATGCACATACTGTTGTCATCCTGATATGTCATACAGTAGTAAAAGCAAAACCCGCAACACATTGACCAACAGTGTCATACACATAGAGCACACACACACACACACACACACACACACACACACACACACACACACACACACACACACACACACAAAGTGCAGGATTCAAATCCCTACCTAACTACTTTATGATGATACACATTACTGGACATTTTCCTTTCCACAGGTATTTTTGTAGGATGGTGACATCATCAGACTTGACAAGGATAAGTATACCACTTTTAAGGTGTTTTAGTACTCTCCAAAAAGGTTGCTTCTTTCAAAGGAGATCACACACAAACACAGTTATCAAGTGCAAAATTCAAACCCCTACCTAACTGCTTCATAATACTAGAGGAGTAGGCATTAACACGACGCACTATACACATTACTGGGAGGTCTTTTTTCCACAGGTATATTTGTAGGATGGTGACATCATCAGACTTGACAAAGATAAGTATACCACTTTTAAGGTGTTTTACTACTCTCCAAAAATGGTTGCTTTTCTCCAAGGAGATCACACACAAACACACACACAGTTGTCATGGGCACGATTAAAACCCCTACTTAACTACTTCATGATACTAGAGAAGTATGCATTAACACAACGCGCTCTATACATTACTGGAAAGTCTTTTTTCCACAGATATATTTGCAGGATGGTGACATCATCAGACTTGACAAAGATAAGTATACCACGTTTAAGGTGTTTTACTACTCTCCAAAAATGTTTCTCCTCTCCAAGGAGATCACACTCAAACACACAGTTGTCAAGTGCAGGATTCAAACCCCTATCTAACTACTTCATGATACTACAGAAGCATGCATTAACACAATGTGCTATATACATTACTGGGAGCTCTGTTTTCCACAGGTATATTTGTAGGATGGTGACATCATCAGACTTGACACAGATTAGTATACCACTTTTAAGGTGTTTTACTACTCTTCAAAAAGGTTGCTCCTCTCCAAGGAGATCACACACAAACACACACTTGTCAAGTGCAGGATTCAAACCACTACCTAACTACTTTATGATACTATGGGAGTACACATTGACACGACATGCAATACATATTACTGTGATTTTTCTTTTACACAGGTATATTTGTAGGATGTTGACATCATCAGACTAGACAAAGGGGGTTACATTAGGTGACATTAGGTGGGCTACATAGAAGGAATGTCTAAACACTTTGGCCATGTGATCATCAAAGGAGAGTTTACTATCTACCTGTGTCCCCAGACCCATAATGACTTTCTCCGTACATACTGGATTGCCACCTATGTGGTAATTTGTGTGCACTTTGTTTTATCCAAAGGGGATGACTATGGATTATTTGGCATTCTGCTTGAGGGCATTGTTTTGACACCACATATCTGTCTCTGTAAGACCCTTCTGGAGGATGTCTGTGTGAGCCGTAGAGTCGATTATGGACCACAGTTAGCAGTCATCTGCAAACCTGTTCAGCCATACTCCTCCCGTGCTTGCCTGTACCTCTGAGCAGTATCTACTGAACAGGTGGGTTCCCAGGACCAAGACCTGTGGGATGCCATTTGTGACTGGTTTAGAGTCGGACATGGCACCCGCAACACTGAACATGTGTGTTTGATCTGTGAGCCACTTGGCTACCCATCCTGTGACATAGCTGTTAATGTTCAAGCTGGTAAGCTTGTCCATGATGACAGAGTGGGGAATGGTATAGAAAGTCCTTAGTGAGGTCCAGGTGGGCTGCGTGGACTGCTTTCACCTCCATCTATGACCTTGGTAACTGTTTCAAATAAGTCAACTAGGTTTAGGAGGCAGGATCTGCCTTTAACAAGGCTAATTTGGGTAGAGTCCAGTGTCTGGAGGTCCCCAATGTCTCTGTTTATGGGTTCCATGACAATTTGCTCCATAGCTTTGTAGACCAAGCTGAGTAGACATATAGGGCAATAGTTTCCAGGTTCTATTGTGGCACCCCCTTTGTAGAACTGGATGACTGTTGGTGTATGCCATTCTTTGGGTACATAGCCTGTGGTACGATTGAGTCTGGACAGTGAATGTAGTTGAGGGTGTAGTTCCTTTTGGGCCTGGTGTAAGACGAAGCCTGGGACACCATACAGTCCCATTGATGCTGTGTTCTTAGCTTTGGAGAGGGCTGTCTTTACCTGCATGTCCACGAAGTCTGGGGCTCTGCATTCTTCTGGGATGGACACAGGCCCTTTTGGGGGTGATGGGGGGGGTTTGCATTGAACTTGTCCATCAGGATGTGGGCAATGTAAGTTGGTTCAGTGTATTTCTTGCCATTTTTCAGTAGTTGACAGCATATTTGGAAGTTGCCACCTACATGTTTGGTATAGCTAACAAAGGCTTTGTGGTTGTTATTCTTATATTCCTTGGCAATTTGTCTTTAGAAACTGGCCTTGCATTATTTTATGAGCAATCATTGATTCTTCCTAATAATGATCAGTGATGCCTTTCCTTTTCTGAAGTTTGCTCTATCATGTGTTTGTTTCCTCCTTCTGTTGTCTAGCTTATTTATGGGTGACGACCACCAGATTGGTTTCTTATTTTTGGAGGAGTGCATCTTGGTTTTATTTGGGATGTCTCGATCCATGCATCCCTGTAGATGCTTATAGGATGCACTTGTAAATGATTTGGTAGATTGTATAGCATTATCCTATAGCAAGGGGGCTTTGGAACTTTCCACTTTGGTCTTGAGAAGTGTGCAGTTTGTTTTTGAAAATGTCTTCACAGTGGTTTCATTGACTGGGGGCGGGCGGGATGTGGATGTCCAGTGTGAGTACTTTATGATCTGATATTACCAGCGAGAGGTTTATCTCTGTTGTGGAACACTGGTACCCCATGCTTGTGATGATCAGGTCCAGTATGTTGTCACCTCTAGTGGGCATGGTGACCAGCTGTTCCAGGGTGTTAAGAGTTTTTAAACTCTAGGAAACATTGGGCAAAGGATGTTGTACAGGAGTAATTCTCCCACTCAATGTTTGGGTAGTTGTAATCTCCTCATATAATAGTGTTTAATAGGACCTTTATATTTTCCACTGTTCTCAGGAATACTGAGTCAGGTTCCTGAGACAATGTAGGTGATCTGTAACAGGCTACAATCTGATAAGCAGCTTTGCCCAATGTTAGTTGCACTTGCATGGTCTCCAAGGCCTCATGCTGTGCCACTAACCTGAAGGTGGGGGTATCCATAAGGTAAATGGATATACCCCTTCCTTTTGTATTTCACTTGTAGTTTTGGGTCTAAAGATCAGAGGGATTGTGTGTGTTTTACGTGGAGCATGTCCAGCAGCTCTGTGTTTGACATAGCTTTGTATGTTAGGCAGAGATCACCTCTGAGTAGGTGATATGCAAGAGAGTATGGCTGGAGCATTTTGAGATGGTCTGTGTATGGCATGTATTTCAGGCCATTAATGCTCTTTGTGAGGTCTTACTGCAGGCTTTCCAGTTGTTCTAGTTGTCTTGTGAGGTTCATAGCAAAAGGGGCGTTGTACTCTATTATGGTTCTAGTGAGTGATGAGTAGAGGGGAACAATGTCCTCTTCTATTCTGCATGAGACACCTTTTGTGATGAGGTGTGCCACATAGGAGGATTTCCTGACTACTATGGGGATGTGATTATCACAGTTGTGTCCACTGTCCACCTGTGACCCAAGGTCTCTTGTCACACTTTCAGTGTTAAGTACACTACCGCCTATGTTGTAGTTCATGGCTACAGAGTTTTTAACAAAAGGGATGACAATGCACTTTTTGGCATTGAGTTTGAGCCCATGGCTTTGACAACAGCCATCTGTCTCAGTGAGGCCCTTTTGTAGGATGTCCACATCTTTAGTGTTTACAATTATGGCTCCTAGTTTGCAGTCATCTAGAAATGTCAGTAGCCACAGACCTTCCATGTTAAAGTTTACTTCAGGGAAGTAGATACTAAACAGGACAAGACCCAGGTCTGGACCCTGTGGTACTGCACTCATCACTGGTCCAAAGTCATACTTGGAGTCTGCTACTTTCACAGTGTGTGTTCTGTCAGTAAGCCAGTTGGCAACCCATCTTGTGACATAGCAATTTATACCTAGTTTAGTGGATTTATCTATATTTCCAGAGGGTGGGGTGGTGTTGAAAGCCATGGCAGGATCTACATAGGCTGTGCAAACCACCTTACCCTTGTCTACGGTTCTGGTGACTGCTTCAATGTTATCTATCAGGTTTAGGAGACATGATCTGCATTTTACAAACCCAACATGGTTGTGGTCCAGGGTTTGGGGATTACCGATGTATTTTTTTATAAGTTGTATGATGATACATTCCATGGCCTTGAAGAGCAGGCTCATCAGGCTAATGGGGCGCTAGTTCCTGGGGTCTGTGGTGTCTCCACCCTTGTGTAGTGGGATAACCATCACTGTGCACCATTCAGCAGGCACAAAGCCTGAGGTGAGGCTATGACTGAACATGGAAAGTCGGTGTGGTGCCTGTTCGTTCTGTGGTTTGTGTAGAACACAGCCTGGGAAGTTATCTGGTCCCATGGCTGCTGTGATACTTGCTTTGGAGAGTGTTTTTTACCTGTGCAGCTGTGATGACAGCAACTTTGCAGTCTTCCATTATAGACATGTGCTCTTTCATGGGTAAGAGAGGGGTAAACTTAACACTGATCCTATCTGCCAGGATGTTGGCAATATCAGTTGGGTCTGTATATTTAGTGCCATTGAGCTGTAACTCAGACTAGATCTGAGTGTTGCCATGACATGGACCTGTCTGTTGGGCAGAGATCTCCTGAGTAGACAGTATGCAACAGAGTACAGATTGGGTTAAATTCAGTCTTGTTGCATGGGGCAACTGTTTGAGGCCAGTAATCCTCTTGTTGAGGTACTTCAGTGGTCTTTCCAGCTGCTGAAGGTGCCTAGTCAGATTCATTGCAAGTGTGTTGTGGTACTCTCTGACAGGTCAGATGACTGATGAGTAGAGGGAATCTCCTTTGACCTGCATGCACAGACCTTGGCAGTTTGTGGGAACACATAGCATGATTTTCTGACCACTTTGTGAATGTGTTTCTGGAAGTAGAGATGACTATCCACATTTGTCCATTGGTCCCTTATTATCACATCCGTATTTAGCCTAAGTGTGTGAGCATGCCAAGTATGACCTTTCAGTATGTTGTTGCCTGACATTTGCTTCATTTATTTGTGTGTGAGCATGCCCAGTATGACCTTTCAGTGTGATGCTGAATGAAATCCACTACATGTGTTGAAGTATGTGAGCACGCCCGGTATAGACATTTATACTATATGTGTGTGGAAAATCAAGTTGTATTTTTACAGCAGGGCTCACCTTTGTGTCATAAATCAACAGGGATCATGCTTTGCCTGCAGGGCTTCCATGAGACACTTTGCATAGACTTATCAACATTTCTACGTACAGGGGGGTAGCTATTCTTTGTACATTTCTACCCGGGGGCACACCTGATTGTTACTGTGGGTGTACATAGGATGAGGGTTTCACCTGACACTTATACACATTTGCTAGGCCTGCACTGCTATGTAAGGTACACCATTTCAGTCTGTACTGTTGCCTATCGTACTGGCTTGAGGCATACTACTGTATTACAGATCTTAGCGTCCAATGTCACGTATATTAGATTACGACTTCATAGCCTACCCAACCCACATCACACCGCCTGGCTTGCTGTTCTCTGTCTGCATAGGCCTGTGGCCTGTGCGAGAGGTTACCCATATGCCTCTTTAGGGGCATGATACAGCATTTCTTTGTGTTTGCATTAGTGTACAATTGTCCTGCTGTGTCTCTGCCAGTGAAATGCTGTCATGGCTTAGTGGTTCAGTACTGTGACTATAGTGCACAGTATCTTGGGTTTGAGCTCTGTCACTGCTTTTTATTTTCATGCTGGGCAGACCAGACTGCTTAAGAAACAGTAAAGCAAATATGAGCAAGTTTACCTGACTTTGCTCAACTTTGACCGACTTTGCCCGACCTTCCCCAACATTGCTCAAAGTTGCCCAACATTGAGCTAGTTAGCGTGGGCAATTTTGTTTACATATACTAATTAGTGGTAAACGCTGCTTAGCACTGCTTTATATTGCTTAAAACATGGCAATCATGCCTCAGGTGGTGCTGCAGGGCTGCCTATGTTGGATGCACATAGTACACTCCCTATACATGTTTGAAAACAGGTAGTGTCAAGTTAGGCATCCCTTTTATTTTATGTGTGAGTCAGAGAGAGGTATCATTTCCAGGGTTTCTACTGAGCCAGTGTATGTGCTATGCGTTGCCTCTTTGCCACTTTGCCAGGGCCAAGGCATACTGGGCACGCCTCTTACTGCGTACTGTGGCAGGCTCAGGTTGTTCCTCCTCTGAGTCACGCTGTGCCTGTGCAGGCCTTGGCAATGGTGGGGGGCTGTTTGGCCTGGACTCATGCTGTTCCTGCTGTAGCTGTTTTCACAGGATCATATTGTGTAGCATGGCACATACCATGACAATTTGGGTACATGTAGTTGGTGAGTACTGCAAGGCTCCACCAGATGTGTCCAGGCACCGGAAACACACGCTCGATTACATTTCATGTTTGTGCGTGCGCCTCATTATGGAGTTCTTGTTCAGGTGTGTGTGCATTTCTGATGGGTGTTATCAGCCACGGCTCCAGTGCGTATCCAGCATCCCCCACTAGGTGACCGTCAGGGATGTCCCCATTGGCAAATGTCTGGTACAGCTGTGTCAGATGACAGATATGGGAATCGTGGTAGCTTCCAGGGCAGCCAGCACACACATTCAGTATTATGCCCTGGGCATCGCACACAACCTAGCAGTTGATGGACTGGAAGCCCTTGCGGTTGATGTAGGCCCTACCCCGCTCACCGGCTGGTGCTTTGATGTGTATGCGCGTGCAGTCAATTACACCCACTACCTCAGGGTATTCCGCTATTTGCTGGAAGAGATGCATATTGCTGGCCAATGCCTCACGGGAATTGGGGAAATATACATGATCACTGACATATGCTGACATGGCATTCAGGAACTGGTGCAGTACCCTGGATGCTGATGCCTGTGAAATCCCCATCATATCACCAGTTGGTCTCTGGAAGGTACCTGTTACTAGTATTATTAGGCCAACACATACCTTGGTTTCCACTGGGATGGGTTCCCATCTGTTGGTTTTGTGTGTGAGGCGTGGCCTGCACAGCTCAACAATTTGATGCAAGAGGTCTCTGTCCACTCTACAGCGCTCCACTATCTCCAGCTCATGTAGCCCCTGGTAGGTTACCCTGGGTCTGTACACTCTTCACCGTCTCCTCACTGTGGGTTGCTCAGCAGCATTCACAACGGCACCACCCTCAGCATCTTGCACATGTTGCCTAATAATAGCAATGGCAGCCCCTAACATTTTTTGTCTGAGTTAAGCTTTTTAAGTTTTCACTCTCTTTGTATACTGCAGTGTTGCAGTATTTCTGAGAAAAACATGGGGGAATGTTGTTTGCAGAGTTTTAAGTGCTGGGCTGGGCAGGACTAGTGTACTGCCTGAGCAATTGGCTGATTCTGATTGATTTCACCTGGCAACTCTGCTAGTTCCCCTTGGTTAACTTCCTACTACTTCTTTTCCTTCCTTTTCCCTTTCTGTTTCCACAGGGGGCAGCAACACGCAAACAAGCACAAACACGTGCACACGAGTGCACACGCACGCACACAGGCTTAGGCAGGTGCACATCTGTGCACACAGGCTTAGACAGCCTTACACAGGCTTACACGGGTGCACACGCACGCACACAGGCTTAGACGGGTTTACAGACGCGCACACAAGCGCACACAGTATAAGCACCTTTGCAAGAAATTTTAGTGATATCTACGGGGTACACCTTCCATTTCTGGGTTTCAGTTAAGACAACTGTAGACATACCTCTTCCAATCCTGAGTAACTCACAGCAAACACATGCCACTCTGCTCCAATAAGCTTACAGTCTTTCATACATACCCCCTAATGATGTCACCTATCTTCTACTCTACTACTCCCCTACTCCTACACTTACACTCTAGGGAGATGGCTCACATGCCAGGGAAAATTGGGATTCACTATCCTTATCCTCATTTGCATAGGATTGCCTACTAATGCTTGGTTCCATCTCTCAAACTGAGCTTCCCCCCTTAGCAACCACTACTCAGTAGCCATGTTGTCTTCAGCCTGCCATTCACCTGCATGGCAGAAGAATATTTTTAATATGAATGCCTATTTTTGGCTTTTTTTTTTATTTTCTGGTTTTTATAGTGCCACACGTTTGCGCTGCGCTGTGCTATGCTTAAACATCGGAGATTGGGGAAAAAATTGATTTTTATTAATTTGCAACAGATAAAAATGCCAATGGCCTTATATTTGGCCATTGGCATGCTTCCTCAACTGGATGCATCCTCTATTTGGAGCTGTCATAGCTCCGTTTTGTTATTTGCAGAACGGTACTCAGTTACCAACGAAGTACATTTCTGCAAATAACTCTACTCTTACTCGGACAGGTTAGTGTTTCCTGGATCGCAAATTTACCTCATTTGCATAGCTTTCAGCAGCAAATGAGGTAATTTGCATAACATAACACTATCTGTGCAAGAGTAGTTTTAGGAGATCTCATGCACTCCCTTGCTGGCTGTTGCTGGATCGTTCGGCAGACATATTGGCTGTCTGCCAGCTTACTCTACTCTTAGACTCCGTGCAAGCCTTCATGAATCTGGCCCTCGATCTTCTCCATTGTCATTGATGAAAAAGGTACCGCAAACTCTGCAGAAGCATCTCTGCTCAATTTGATCCCACCACAGTTGTGGACTACTTATAAAAATAAGGTAGGCCTCATTAAGAATGCAACACAGGTCCAAATAACTTTAAAATCCTATGAGTCCCTACCCATAGTAGCACAATATCCCCTTTCTGCAGAGGAAAAATTGGCAATCAAACCAGTAATTTCAGCACTGTTAAAACAAGGAATTATTGCACCTATCAAAAGTCCATGTAATACACCTATTTTGCCTCTTAAAAGCCAGGTGAAGGAACTTAAAGATGTGTTCAAGACCTTAGAGCTGTAAAAACAGTGGTCATTCCTACTTTACCTGTAGTACCTAATCCGGCTACTATACTAACCTCAATTCACCCTGCAGCTACTACTTTCTCAGTTATTAATATCTCATCAGCATTTTACTCTATTCAAGTACATTTTAACAGTCAGTACCTGTTTGCAATTACATATAGAGGGCAACAGTATATGTGGACACATTTGCCCCAAGGGTAAGTAAAATTGCCTACCTTATTCTCAAGAAAATTGAAAAGACAGTTAATCAAAATACAGTTACCTTGTGGGTATACCCTGGTACAATATATAAATAATATTTTAGTGTCTCATTCATTCTCCAGTTTCCAAAAGGACACTGTTTTTCTCTTGACCAAGTTAGCTGAGTTAGGATTTAAATTAAATCAAACCAAACTTCAGTTGTGTCAGCCATAAGTTCAGTTTTTGGGACACTGTATTTCAAAGACAGCATGGCACATTCTGCCTTCCCAAATCACTGCAATACAAGCAATATCACACCCAACAACATTAAAGCAGCTTATGGTATTCCTTGGTCTGGCAAGAAGCTGTAAACAGTGAATTTCTAATTATGCTGAGGTAATCAAACCTCTATTAAAACTTAAAAAAAGATACCTCTGCCCCATTCCATGGCAACAATTCCATGAACAGGCATTCACTCAGCTAAAAATACTCCTTTTAAATCCTCCAGCACTTGTTTTACCTGATTATTCAAAAGTGTTTTATTTGTTTTGGTATAAATGAAACAAAGTTACATTAGGACTTTTAGCACAATATAAAAATTATAGATTTAGACCAGTTGCTTAGTATAGTATAAATTTTGATCCAGTTGCAGCTGCTGTCTCCCATTGCCTTAGGGCAATAGCTGGTACTGCTCAGTTGGTAGGCATGGCAACAGCACTTACACTGGAACATGAAACTTTTGTTACAGTTCAACATTTTATAAATGCCTTTCTGTTAAAAGCTAAAACTCAGTATCTATCTACTTTCAGGCTTTTCAAGTATAACTTAGCTCTCTTAAATAATATTTTTTTGCAAATTCTTAAATGCCTGCCTTTAAATCCTGCTTCCCTGATTCCTATAGCAGATGAGGGTAATTTTCATGACTGTGTTTTTGCTGTTACCAATGTGCTTCCTCCCAGGAGTGATTTAGAAGACACTCCTCTGCAAACCCAAAGCTAATTCTGTTTGTGGATGGTTCCTGCATTAAAAATAAAAGGTAAAAAAAAATAAAAATATAAAAAAAATATTTTTTCTAAAAAGACTACTTTTTATTGGATCGCTCTAAAAAGTAAAAAATAAGAAAGACGAGTTAAAGCTTTGCAAAAGAAACAGAGATAAGCTGATTTCAGAAAAACATTCAAGGTTGGTTTTGATTGTGATAACGAGGTAGGAGAAGTAGTAGTAGGAATCAACAAAACTAACCTCAAATGCTTTTCTGAAATCATCTTGTCTGTGTTTCTTTTGCAAAGTTTTCACACTTTTTCCTTTTTTTTTACCTTTTAGAGTGTGCCAGTAAAAGCATCATAAAAAAAATCTTTTTTTTGTATTTTTTATTTTTTACTTTTTACTTTTTTATTAAAATATAACACTAATTCTGTATTTGTCTACAGTTATGCATTTTGTTACTTCCCATACTTGCACAGGTGTGCAACAACATAGTAACGCAGATTTGCTTGTTTTTCTTCCTGTGGTGCTGTTCAATCTTGTTAGTTGATTTACAGAGAGGTCTGCTCATGTGACCCAGTATGAAGTTGTTGGCATAGGAACTGTCACTTGTTGGGAAGCAGGGAATGAGAATATTAGGTGGAAATGGCTTCTTTTTAAATACTATAAAACCAGACATATACATATTTAAACTTATAATGTCACTGAAATGAAGGGAATATGGGTGACAAAAAGTCAAAGATAGGATTCCTTATGTATGATAAGGCCATGAAACGAGGCAAGATTAACTGAATGCTGTACTGCTCTAGGATATGTAGAAATTTAAATAGATGGCTGCCATTGTTGTTGTGTTGGGGGGTGACTTATCATAGTAATGCTATACATCTGTACAGTAGGGTGAGGTTCGGCCCTGCAAACGTGACAGATACCATAGTGTTGGGGAGTGTGTGCACACACACGCATGTGTGTGTGTTTTATTTAAGAATGCAATAGTTGGCTTACTCTTGGGGCAAGAAGACTGCAATAAGTCAGATAATGAAACCGTGTCTTTCCTGCAATTTAAGATATGTGTGTCTTTGTCTGTGGAGAATTTGTCTGCGGAGAAAATCATGCAGATAGATGTGATAGTGTGTTTGTTTATCCCGCTCTGTCCCTCTGTAGTTCCCATCTCAGATGGGTTGAATCAGCCCTTTACATTAACTAGAGTGCAGAAAAAACCCTGTTAATGTAAAATGAAGTGGCTTTGAGCTCAAAGGCATTAACAGATGCTATACAAGAAAAGGCAGAACTCCTTCAGTAGCAGGAAGTCTTCTGTTCTCATCCATATTAAACTGCCCAGTGCATTGTTATCGCATTTTGTCAGGATTTGGCATTCTGTTTATGATACAGATATTCCTTCCTGAACTGACCATTAATATCTACTCAGAGCAAATTATCACTTAGTATTAGATGTTTTGCCATTGCCTAAATACACTGCATGCTCTCTGCACCACTGAAAGGACAGTGTATGAACATCTCCATGTCATTGGTTGTATCATCATCTCACTTATTCAGATTTCAGGGATCAGGACTTCATCATTAAGGTGCAGCACACCATGCAGTGGTTTTGCATTTAAAGCTGAAATTCCTCCTGTAAACATCTAATAGCATTCCAGTGTCAAACCTTGCAGAGAAACAGACCATTTTAAACAGGCCAAAGATACAGATGTGACCTCTTATCCCCGTATGTGACAGCAGTCACACGTTTGCAGACAACCACTGACTAAGAAGTTTCCCCACCATCCAATACATGTGCATTACCCCTGCCCCCCAGACGCACACACACTTATTTTATAATGACTTGGAAAGGTTTGTACCCTATAGCACAGTGGAATCCAGTACTTGGACCTACATGTTTCAAAAGGACTATTCCCTTTTTTTTATTTAAGAATGCAATAGTTGGCTTACTCTTGGGGCAAGAAGACTGCAATAAGTCAAAAAATGAAACTGGGTCTTTCTCACAATTTAAGTTTTGTGTGTGTGTGTGTGTGTGTGTGTGTGTGTGTGTGTGTGTGTGTGTGTGTGTGTGTGTGTGTGTGTGTACGTATGTGTGTGTGCGCGTGCACGCATGGGCGTAAAAGTCTGTATTGATGAGACAGTGGAAAAAATGCCGAGAAATGATTGGTGTCTTTTCCGCTGTCTCACTAATGACAGATGAATAATATTTTACTTAAAGTGCAAAATATTGTTCCTCTGTCATTATTAGAAAGATTTTTATTAGAGTTGGCCTTGCAAGACATAACCACAGAAGGAGTGACAGAGCCACAAAGACACAACTTCAATAAAAAGCATTCTAAAAAATATGAAATAGTAACAGCAGCTTTTGCAGTATACACATCTAATCAGATTTTTTTTAACTATACAATTGCAAAAAAATGTTTCAGCACATGTTGCTGAGTTTGTAGCTATTATTGAGGCTTGCAAGTTACCAAAGAAAAAGACTGACTATATTTTCTAATTCTAGGTGTATATGTGGGGTGGTCCATGATTTTGGTACTTTGTAAAAAAACAATGTTACCTGACCTCTGCTGCTACCACAATTAAAAATGCTATATTTGTTCAAAAACTCTTAAAAGCACTGTTATTGCACAAAAAATAGCTGTGATAACACTCTCAAAACAAAAAAATGCCTTTGCTAACAGGGCGGCAAGACAGACTGGGTTATTAAATCCTGTTCCATCTTATTTTTTTTGCAACCTGTTAAAGTTAAAGATGTACCTGTGTTTTTACAAAAAGTATTGTCTTCAAAATCAATCTGAGGACTCTAAAAGGGTAAGGTAAATATATAATGGCTGCTGTCATTCCCTGGACTCACTTTGGCACCATTCGGGCAAAGGGTTAGTAGCTTCATGTGCATTTTTATGTCAATTGGCATGAGGTTACCATTTGCCTTCCCATCTAGAAAAACATAATGTAATAAAACAACTTTTGGCTGAATATGCTCCTTATGCTTCCAAATTTGCTCTGCATCTTGTAAATACATGTAATAGTGTTTCTGAAAACCCCAAAGCACAACATCCAAATGCGGTGTCACTGTAATTGTCAATCTACCAATATAGTGCACATGGGTATCTTCACATACTGT
Source organism: Protopterus annectens (assembly GCF_019279795.1). Classification (NCBI taxonomy): domain Eukaryota; kingdom Metazoa; phylum Chordata; order Ceratodontiformes; family Protopteridae; genus Protopterus; species Protopterus annectens. The sequence continues at coordinate 226,681,543 of NC_056734.1, read as the reverse complement.
GAGGCCTATTACATAGGGAAAACAACAAGAAAGCCTAAGGACAGAATCAGGAAAACTTTCAGGCCATAGGATTACAAGACGAGAGAAATGCTCTAGCCAAACATAGCAGGGCTTGGTCATCATACAGAGATTACAGATTTGTTGCTATTGAAGAAGTAAACCTTCTTTTTGGAGATCCCAGTCCAATACTGGAAATTAAAGAGTTAAAATGGCAAATCTTGCTCCACACAGACAAAAAGCCAGGTCTTAATGACCACATTAGCATTAAAAGTATGCTAAAATGTATTAGATAGGAGGTGTCAACACAACACATTCCTTCAAAGTACACACCCACCCCCTCCCCAGTTGCATTCTCAGACAATATAAATGTAAGAAATTACAGTACATTACTTAAAACCATTCTGAAGAAGTTCAATTATGTGTAGTCTAACAAATGAAAGTGCTCAATAGAAAAGAAATGGACCAATCACACTTGTAAATTTTGCTGCTTGCTAAATTACTTTTTAAGAACTGAACTGCTCTATTTGACTGCATTTCTCTGCTTGCTGCATATTGAAGAAATAAAGCTGTACTTTAATAGGAATCCATGGCTTCAGGTTGTTTCTTCTTGAACTGAAAGTTTTGAAGTTCTTAAGTGTCTGCAGTATTCTTCCTACCTACAGTTTTTATGTATTAATATATGTTTATCACTTAATATATCTGAATCTGCTAGCTGATTGTTTATTGGCTTGTGGACACTGCCGGGTGCCTCATGATTCATCTCACTTGGTTCACCCTCGCTCCACTAGGCTCACTCCACTCCCCTATCCTGCCCCCAATTTCCACCCACCCCTACATAAATTATATTTATGCTTCACTAACCCCACCCAAGTTACAACAGCAAATCACAGCGCAGAAATCAACAAATAGAATCCAATAATTTAAACTTGCCCAGAAATAACTGCCAATCACAACCCAGTAGTCAGCCAATAGGATCTGATAACTAATCCATCCAATTTTTCACTCCTAATAGTTAACCAATTGAATCTGATGACTAACTAATACAATTAATAACCTCCCATTTCTTTACAGGTCAATATTTCACTACTCACTACCCAGCTTCACTTCATTACTCACAAACACCATCTGATATCAGCCCTATTGCATCTATTGCTCACATAAGTATGACACTACACTAACAGAATGCTTCATCTTCATAGAAAACTCTTAAATCTAGCTGTCCTATGCATCACCACTGCTTCACTGCTTTTACTTCTGTTCTCCCTTACCTCATATAAATACATACTACAATCCACCACTGACCCACATTTGCAAACCTTTTCACTATACCACCTAGATAATTCATTAAACTATACCATAGCTCCATGTCTCTTCCATTCCAACCATTTAGATTACCACGCATACAAATTCCTACCCCCAACAAGCAAAACTCACACTTAGATAAAACATGGCAAACTATTGTATAAGTTCACCAAAATCCTTTTACACCTTTTAAAGCAATTAAATTGCTCCAGAGACATACATCTTAATCCTGGCCCCATCCCCACCCTCACTTAATACAGCTAGCAGCCCTATCACAATCAACTATGGACTATTACACAGAAAAAAAAACAAATCTTCCCTTTTTCTCCTTAATATGAATGTAAAAAGTATTGGAAATAAAGTTCACAGTCTGCATGCCTTACTTTCCCTCTATTTTCCTGACATTGTTATATTAACAGAGACTTGGCTAAAATCCAACAATAAAAACAATGAAATTGTAACTCCATGATACAATATACGATGCAAAGAGAGGACAACAAAAAAAGGTGGGGGAATAGCTATCCTATTCAAAGATCATCTAAATCTAGACTATCTTGAACTAGACATCCCTGAGTTTGAAAATGCATAAATAATTTTTACCAAATTAAAAATCAACCCCAAAAAACACATTAACATCATTGGTGTTTACATCCCACCAGAAAACAATATCCCCACACTAGAAAACATACTACACTGGACCTCTAATTCTCTCCTACAAAAAAAAAACAGTCCTGAAGGGTGATTTCAATATTGACTGGCTAGACTGCTCCTCCATCATTTCACCCAACTGATCACATCCCCTAGAAGACAAATCTTCCAAATGTGAGTCTATCTTTGACTGGATTTTGGTCAACACCCCTCCCTATCATCTCAGGCAGGTTGTCTCCCTGATGGTCTGAGTGACCACCTACAAATGTTCCTTGTATGTAACCATACTTACCAAAATAACTAAACCACCTACTGCACAATCAGAAACAAAAAAGGATTTAACCCACATAGAATCATCACTGCTCTAAAAAGCTGTAACTAGTATTCTCTAGAACAGCTACCCATTGATGATGCTGTGAATTCCTTTAATCCTACTTTTCTATATATATTAAATTGACATGCTCCCCCCAGGACCATTACAGTAAAAGCTAACTACGCACCCTGGCTACGTAAAGAATATGGATCCTTACTCAACACTAGAGAGAAGGCCTGGGAACAATATCACAAAAACAAAATCCAAATTACAAAACAAACATTCTTAGAACTGTGAAACAAAGATAAAAACTTGTAAAACAGGACAAAATTAACTACTACCATAATATTCAGAGAAAACACCAAGATAACCATCAAAAGTTCTGGGCTGCAGTTAATCTACTCTTCAATTTTTCTCTTGGAACTAGACAAACTTTCAACTTAAGCACTCAAATCATTCACTTCTCATCCCGGCATCCCGGCACTTGCTCAAAACTCATAGCAAGCACTAATAAACCTTAGCACTAGACCCCACCCCCCTAAACTGTAGAGAAGGACAAGGCTCTCTATTCGACCTTACCAGTCAATCAGTAAAATAGTTCACTGTACCTATCCAGGCATGTCCAAAGGGCAGTTTCAGGTGTACTCTTCGGTCCAACTGGTGAATGTGGGCATTTTGAGGCAATGTTACAATTGCCTCATGTACACAGACACCCTCTCCTCCTTCCACTAAACACTAATACATGTGAGAGATGTAAGTATACAACCAAACTGGAGGCTAAGCTCTCTCAACCCAAAACTGGACAAGGCAGTCAAGAGGAGAAGGTAATTACTTGCATCACACCACCAGTCTCACATAGACCTATGAAACCACCTCCGGCAAAAAACACACATAAATACATAAAAACATACTCGGAGTCTCTAAATAAAAATCTGTAAAAGCAAAAGAGACCTCCAAAGCAGACATCCAAGCAACCTCCACCCCCCAACAAAAACCATGAAACACATACTTCACAAAACCAGTGTTCCACATAATCACAGCCCTTAAGGCAAAATAACATATACAACACACTAGTAATAGGTGACTCTATAGTCAGGCACACTGACATCCCACTCACTAAGCTGAACAAGGAGAAGATTACTGTTAGCTGCCTGTCGGGATCCAGGATCCACAACATAACACAAGCACTTAAGTCACTCCAGAACAAGTACAAATATGACTCTGTCATTGTCCATGTTGGTGTGAATGAGCTGAGCTGTACCTCCCTGGACTACATGAAAAGACACATGGAGGAGCTCTCTGATCATGTAGCCCATGCAGGTATGACCCTGACCCTAAGTAACATCCTGCCCTCACCAAGAATGATACCACGGTATAGAGAAAAAATTATCAATTTCAGCAATTGGCTAAGCTTCTGGTGTCATTCAAAGGGGATCCAGTGTCAGTCAGCCTGGGATGACATGCTCGACAGGCCACACTGCTTCTCTAGAGATGGCTTGCACCTGTCACCTTTAGGCTTTCGAATACTGGCCAAGGCTCTTGCCACCTCCATAGTGCCTTTTTTAGGCAAGGCTCAAAAGACAAACCCACCGCCGTAAATAGCACAAGTAACAAAAAACTGAGGGTAATGCTACTCAATGCCATAAGTCTAAACCTCAAAATGCACACACTCGAGGCACTCCTCAATATGGAGAAAATCGATATATGTGCAGTAATGGAAACCTGGTTTAAGTCTCCAGCGAGCACCCCAGCACTAGCAGGCTACAACTCATGCCATACATTTCAGCCACAAAACCCAAACCAAAATACAAAAGGTGGGGGAGTATCCATATTCATCAAGGATACCCACACCTCCAGGTTAATGGCACAGCACGATGATTCAGAGATCATCCACGTGCAACTGCTATTCAGTTTATAGCTTGCTACAGATCACCCACCATGTCCTAGGACCCTTACTCTGCATTCCTGGAAACACTGGGAAACATAAAGGTCCTACCAAATACCCTGATATTGGGTGATTTCAATTACCCAAACATTAGCTGGGAGAACTACTCAAATACAAACTCCCTTGCCCAGCCTTTCTTAGAATTTATAAACTCAAATGCCCTGGATCAACTGGTCAACACCCCTACCAGAGGTGACAACATATTGGACTTGGTCATCACCAACATGGACGACCGGTGTTCCACACTGGAGGTCAACCCCTCGCTGGTTAGATCTGACCAGAAACTAATGACTCTGGATATCCATATTCCACCACCACACCAGGTAAAAGAAACCACAGTAAAAAACTTTTCAAAAGCAAACTTCATGTTACTTAAGACCAAGGTGGGAAGTTTCAAAGCCCCCATGCTAATGGATAACGCTGTCCAAGCTGCAAAAATCCTTTACTAATGCACTCTATGGGCACCTACAAGAATGCATGGATCATGCTATCCCAAACAAAACCAAGACTCACTCCTCCAAGAAAAGGAAACCAGTCTAGCAGACCCCTGCCATAAACAAGCTATACAATAGAAGGAGAAAACTAGTATTGAAAAGAGTAAAATCCTAAGAAGGGAAGACATCCCTGATCAGTATCAGCAAGAAACTACGTTCCCTCATAAAATCATCCAAGGCTAGCTTAGAAAGAAAAATTGCCATGGACTCCAAAGATAACCACAAGGCATTCTTTAGCTGCGTCAAGAATCTAAGCGGCAATTCTCAGATCTGCTCGGAGTTAGTGCAGAATGGCACAAAATGCACTGAACCGACTGATATAGCCAACATCCTGGCAGACAGGTTCAGTGCAAACTTCACCCCACTCTCACCCCCAAAAGGGCCCATAACTATACCAGAAGAATATAGAGCCCCTGAAATCACAGACACTCAGGTTAAAACAGCCCTCTCCAAAGCCAAAAACACAGCATCAATGGGACCGGACGGTGACCCAGGCTGCATCCTACATGAACTCAAAGATGAACTAACCCCTCACCTAAACACACGGTTTAAACTCAGCCTCTCCACGGGCTACGTGCCCACAGAGTGGCACACAGCAATGGTTATTCTGCTCCACAAAGGTGGAGCCACAACAGACCCTGGGAACTATCGCCCTATAAGCCTGCTTAGCTTGGTCTGCAAAGCTAAGGAGAGCATCATCATGGATCTCATTAACAGAGACAATGGGAACCTATAAACCCTGGACCTTACCCAGTTCAGCTTTATTAAGGGCAGATCATGCCTCCTAAACCTGGTGGACTTCTTTGAGACAGTTACCAAGGCTATAGATGAGGGAAAGGTGGTCCACACAGCCTACCTAGACCTCGCAAAGGCCTTCGACACCATTCCCCACTCAGGTATTATAGGCAAGCTCACCAGCCTGAACATTAACCCCTATGTCACAAGATGGGTTGCCAACTGCCTCACAGACAGAGCCCACATGGTAAGAGTTGTGGGAGTTAGGTCTGACTCTAAACCGGTTACAAATGGCGTTCCCCAGGCCTCAGTCCTAGGACCCCTCCTGTTCAGCATATACATCTCAGAGGCACAGGCAAGCACAGGAGGACTATAGCTGACCCAGTTCGCAGACAACTGCAAACTAGGGGCTATAATTGACTCTCCAGCTGACACAGACATCCTCCAAAAGGGTCTCACTGAGACAGATACCTGGTGTCAAAACCATGGCCTCAATTAAATGCCAAGAAGTGCATAGTCACCCCTTTTGGAAAAAACAAAGTACCCACAAACTACCACATAGGTGGTAGCCCCCTAAATACAGAAGATGTAATAAGGGATCTGGGGACCCAAGTAGATAGTAACCTCTCCTTTGATAATCACATTGCCAAAGTGGTTAGAAAATCCTTCTGTGTGGCCCACCTAATCACAAAAGGGTTTGCATCCAGATCAAAAGAGGTCATTGGGCCCCTCTACACATTACTCATCAGACCCATCATAGAGTACAATGCCCCATCTGGGATGTACCTTACAAGACACCTGCAACAACTGGAAAGACCAAAGAACTATCTCACTAAGAAGATCAATGGCCTCAAGCAGATGCCCTATGCAGCTTGACTGAAGAAACTCCAGCTGTACTCGGTGATCTCTGCCAGACATTCAAGAGCATGTGTGACCCAGAATTGATGGGCATGCTCCACCTAAAGAAAACCATATCCCCTCGAGCCACATGCTCCAGGGATCTAAACCTCACCACAACAATAAATAGGACATGCTGGAGGGATAGATTCCTGTCCCAGAGTCTTCTCATGCTCTGGAACAGGATTCCAATCTACATTGGGTAGAGCTCCTCGCTAACCCTCTTCAACAGAAACCTTGACGAGTGGATGGGAAACAGAAAGTTTACCCCAGGGATCACTTCAATGGTTATGCTGGATAGAGGCACAGGGAACTAATCTAAGGGGGTGGCGAAAGCCAACACATTCCAGCTAGGCTTATAAATGCCTATGGGCAGATAGCCTAGTACCTACCTATGAATCTATGAACCTATAATATACTTTTTCCAGGTAAAACAACTATCCCCACTCCAACCTGAAACAGCAACTCTGATAATAAAGCAATCAAGTTTAATAAATATTTTTCAGAAACTACCCTAGCCCTTGCTAATTCTCAAGACATGTCCAACAACTCTGCCCCTGTAGCACCCCAGGACAGCAATTCCTTCCAAAATAGCCCCAGCCAATTTACACTACAACCAGTTTCTGTAGATACCATAAAAAACAACTGTGAAAACTAAAACCAACCACCCTAGCCACAGATATCCTCCCAGCCAACTTTCTGCAAATTGCAGCAGAAGGAATAACATACCGAGTAGTGATACTCATTAACAGATCAATATCTGAGGGCATAGTACCTGTTATATGGAAGATCTCCCAAATTATGCTTTTACACAAAGGAGGTAATTCTACCAAACTTACTAATTATTGTGCAATTACCATCCTATAATTTTTATGTAAAATTCTAGAGAGAGTTGTCCATACCCAGCTCATGGACTACCTTCACACACATAAACTACTATCAAACACACAACATGTTTTTTGCCCCTATTACAGTACCACTACAGCCTATTGTCCTTTACTAATATAGTGAACCACTATAGAAATCAAAGAAAATTCGTATCTGCCATATTTTTAGACTTGCCCAAAGCCTTTGATGTGGTAAATCACAACAAACTCATCAATGTGCTTTCCTCCCTAAACATTAGTAGTTCCTCTATCACCTCATTCCAAAGCTACCTATCAGGATGTCAGCAGGCCATTCAATGGCAACACCACCTATCCACTCTTCTCCCAGTTGTCTTGGGGGGTGGGGTCCCACAAGGCTCCATCCTTGGGCCTCTACTTTTCTCACTACTCACCAATCAACTTCACACCTCCACTCTTTATGACTCTGTGATACAATATGCAGATGACTCTACTGTAATACGCACAGCCTCCTCCCTACAGTACCTCCACATCATAACCCAAGATTAATTTCTATCTGTAGAAACATGGCTCACCAATTCCCAACACATTCTAAACCCCAATAAAACTAAGCACCTTTGCTCTTCTACCTCACACAATCTCCCTCTTCTCACATAACTTTCAATATAGAGTCCAAAAACAAAACTATTTTCACTCCAGTAACACACACTAAACTGCTAGGCATCAGAATTGAGAATAATCTGAAATCTGACATTCATATTGCTCAAACCATTAAGAAGGTCAACAAGAAACTAGGTTTTCTTTACAGAAACAAAGAAATTTTAACTAGAACCACAAAAGCTACCATCATCCACACACACCTCCTGCCAACTCTCCTGTATGTCTCCTCAATATTAACCAACCTCCATAAGCTGATCTTAACAAGCTGGAACCTGTTACAATAAGCTTGCTAAGTTTGCAACTGATGCCACACACAGGTCACATCACTGTACAGCTATTAAACAACTATAATGACTAGACCTTCCTCAACTGCTACACTATAAATAATTAACCTTTGCCCACAAAACCTTGCATCAACCTGATAAAATCCCTGCTCTCCAAAATTATATACTACCATACACCACTTCTAGAGCCCTCTGCTCCAGTAACAAACTTCTTTCAGAAACCACCAAAGTTAACAATTCAGCTGGGAAATCTCTCTTCTCAAACATCATTCCTAAAATATGGAATAAACTGCCAACTCCTATTACCTCTAACTGCTCCACATTACAATTTAAAATGCTCCTAACTATTCACTTAGTAGACACCTGGCTTTGTTCTTGCAACTCTCCTGGATAACTAAAACTTTAGTATATTTAACCACATCTTACTCTGCTATTGTACTCCAATCTATGCACTCATTTGTGTTGTAACTTGCTGTTCCTAATTATTTAAATGTATATACTCATGTATCACATGTTATGTTAATGTAAACTCTTCCCTTCTTCTTTCAGCTGCTCCCGTTAGGGGTAGCCACAGCAGATCATCTGTTTCCATTTCTTCCTGTCCTCTGCATCTTGCTGTGTCACACCAACCACCTCCTTGTCCTCCCTCACCACATCCATAAACTTTATCTGAGGCCTTCCTCATTTCCTGTTACCTGGCAGCTTCATTCTTAGCATCTTTTTCCCAATATACTCTACATCCCTCCTCAGAATATGTCCAAACCAATGTAATCTTGCCTCTCTGGCTTTGTCTCCAAACCTTCCATCCTGGGCTGACCCTCTAACATACTTACTCCTAATCCTGTCCACCCTCATAACATCCAGTGCAAATCTTAACAACTATAACTCTGCCACATCCAGCTCTGACTCCTGCCTTTTTGTCAATGCCACTGTCTCCAACACATATAACATAGCTGGTCTCACTACCCTCTTGTAGACCTTCCCTTTCACACTAATGGTACTCGTCTGTCATAAATCACTCCTGACACTCTTCTCCACCCACTCCATTCTGCCTATACTCTCTTCTTCGCCTCTCTTCCACACTCACCATTACTCTGAACTGTTGATCCCACGTATTTAAAGTCATCCACCTTCACCACCTCTACTCCCTGCATCCTCACCATGCCTCTATCCTCCCCCTCATTCACACACATATATTCTGTCTTAGTCCTGCTGACCTTCATTCCTCTTCTTTCTAGAGCATATCTCCACCTCTCCAGGGTCTCCTCCACCTCTTCCCTACTCTGACTACAGATCACAGTGTCATCTGCAAACATCATAGTCCACGGGGACTCCTGTCTGATCTCATCTGTCAACCTGTCCATCACCATTGCAAATAAGAAAGGGCTCAGAGCTGATCCTTGATGTAATTACACCTCCATCTTAAATGCATCCATCGCTCCCACCACAGACCTCATCACTGTCACACTACCCTTGTACATATTCTGTATCGCTCTTACATACTTCTATGACACTCCCGAATTTCTCATACAATACCAAAACTCCTCTCTAGGCACCCTGTCATATGCTTTCACTTAGTCCACAGAGACACAATGCATCTCCTTCTGACCTTCTTTGTACTTCTCCAACACTCTCAGAGCAAATATTGCATCTGTAGTGCTCCTTCCTGGCATGAAACCATACTGTTGATCACTAATCATCACCTCCCTTCTTAACCTAGCTTCCACTACTCTTTCCCATAACTTCATGCTGTGACTGACCAATTTAATCTCTCTGTAGTTACTATAGCTCTGCACATCACCCTTATTCTTAAAAAATCAGTCCCAAACACTTTTTCTCCATTCCACAGGCATCCTCTCACTTTCCAAGATTTCATAACTCTAAAGAACTGTATTGCTCAACACTGTACTAATGCTGTTTGTGAATGCCACTGGAATTTCCTTGTATTATTGTTAACTTTTACAATGTATGTATTTCTTACTGCTGGAGCTTTTCCCCCTGGGTCTCCATTGAAAAAGGACATGTGTCCAGTTGGACTTTCCCAGTAAACAAATGTAAAATAAATAAAATAAAATAAATAAATCTGTTGGTGACCCCACACAGCATATGAAAAAGCCAAGGGGACCATTTTGTTGTGTTCAATGGGACTTTATTAAATAGCCTCAGTCTGCAAAATTTAAGTATGTTTTAGTAGTTGTAAATGTTTTTTTTCAATAGGTAATAACATCCAAGTGTTAAAAATGATGCTTTTACAGTGGTGAAAAAAAATCTGTATAAACTGATACCTCATTTTGGGGTGCAGTTTACAAGCCAAATTATACAGCAAATTTGCAAAGGGTTCAGAGTAAATATCCAGTATCATTGTACACACCAGCCTCAGGTCTCAGGCATGGTGAAAGGGGTAAATCAGACCTCAAAAACAAAACTGGTAAAGCTTACTACAGAGACTGGGTTAAAATGGCCAGATGCCCTGCCTTTGGCATTATTTAGTATTCAACGTACAATTAGTGCACCTAAAATGTTCCCCAACCACAAAATTCTTATGGGACAACCTATAAAAGTATCAGCCACCCCTCTGCCTAAAACTCTTAATTTGCTTTTATAAACAGCTTATTTCTGTTCTGCAGCATCCTCCTTCACAAGTTGTTTCTGCCCAGCACCAGCCTGATCCCACCAAATCACATAATGTCCAGCCAGGTGACTGCGTGTACCACCATTCTTTCTCTAAAGGACTTGCCTTCCAGCCCTGATAAAAGGAACCATTCTTGGTACTGCTCGTCACAGCAACAGCCATTTGACTTAAAGGGTCTCCAACCTAAATCCATATGTCCCATGTCAAAAAAAAAGTTCCAAATGAGATAAATTAACCCACTCCCATCATCACCTCCTCAGCCTTGTCAAATGATGAAAGATGTTTCTTCTCACACCAGACAAAAAAACTAAAAAAATCAAAAGTAGGACTAGTGCCCACTAATCCAAAAATCTTAAAAAAAGAAATTTCCCTGAGTCAGGTGACCAAGTGGCATTCATAGGAGCTGTTGAGCTACAACATTTCTCATAAAATCTATTTGGGACTCAGCAGTGACTTGCTCATTGTAAGACAAACCCATGTTTGGGCATGTTCAAAAGCCCACTTAGACCCCATCCAGCTTGTCATTCCTGTTTGGTTGTCACCTTAATGACTGTAATTATTGTATTCATTCAGCTGTTGCATTTTTTGCTCCTGCTGACACTGTAAATACTGTTCAACTTTTTAATAAAAAATAAAATAATTAATAAGACCTAGACAAAGATCAGCAAATCAGCGTCCAACTTTTAATGCATTTCATACCACTTTGCATACATATGCTAAGACTCTAAATGTTGGTAACTGTTGGGTATATGCCCATAAACCTTCTACTCATAATGGAGGCATTTCATTGTTCCCAGTGCTTGTGGAAGAGATTAATATAGGAACAGCATTTGCATCAGTAATCCTAAACAAAAAATTTTCATGACATAATGCTTCATCATTTACCAAAATTGTCTTTCTTAGACTTTCAGTGACCGTTAATGGCTACACTTGCTGTGCAAAAAATAAAACTGTAAAGGTTGGACAGAGTCAGTATAATATTACTCAGAAATGTATAGTAAAACTGATGTGCAATATATGGTTATGTTACAAGACTTTTATTACATTTGTGGCAGTCTAGGATATTGTTGACTCCCATCAAACTGGTCAAAATGTTTCTACATTAAAAGAGTTCTTCCAGCTATTCGAAATGTTAATGCCTTCCCCATGGAAAAAATCTATAATGTACAAGAGACTCACACTGTAAAAAAATCCAGTTAAAAAATTGATACTTCATAAATTTATCATTATGATTTAAAACAAATAGCTTTTAGGACTTTCTCATACAGACCTTGGGGACAATGTTATTTCTGGGGCTGATATATTACCTGCATATGGGGCTGTCAAGTCTATTTAAAAACTGCAAAAACTTTCTAAAATCTTGAAAGTGTTAAGCAATGCCACTTTTAAACATGTGAAAAAATCACTAGTGCTATGTGCACAGTAATGCTCCAAAACCAAATGGTACTTAATTTCATGCTTGCGTCAAAGGGTGGCATGTGCGCACTCATGTACAGGGTATACTGCATGTTCATTCCTGATGAAAGACACACAATACACAGTCATTTAAAATTATCCAAAAGGTAGCCAAACTATCACATACTAAAGAGACAAAGAGTTCATAGTGGGCTTAGCTTATTAAGTGTTTTAAAGTTTGTTAGGCTATTTGCTATTATTTCAATGTTATTTTTGCTTTTGTTTTTATACAAAGTTTTAATAACTAAACTTATTGCATTACATTCTGATATTCTTTTGCAAAACATGTATATTAATAATAAATTTAAAAGTGTGCCACTAACCAATAACACAGATAGAAAAATGTGAAAAAGAAAAGTAAAAAAAAGTGTTTTTAAAAACTAAACAAAAATGTATAATAATGTGTTTAGACAAAAAAAATCTTCAGTGTTACCTAAATTTTCTTAAAGGTAAAAATCAAATTTGTTACATCACAATCACAAATAAACAATATAAAGGTGATACTTTACAAGCCTCAAATGAGGGATTGTAAAGGGTTAAACTGAATAGTGTGTGTGACTAAAGTGGGATGATGTACATGACTGTAAACAATGGAAAAGCACAAACTGTTAAGTTTCATTTCTTGATTTTGAAACAGCATTTCTTGGAAATCACATGCTAAAGTACAACTTATTCCTTACTAGACTAAAATGTAGGTAAATGGGACAGCAAATGTGTTTTTACTAAAGTAAGCATTTTTTCTATTGGTCAGTTGGCAGTAGTTTTGACATAAGAATATCCTGTTTTGACATATTTTCTTCTATAAGTGATGCTGGATTTCTTTATTCAGGAAGGCAGGACTCTGATACCTTTGTCTCCCACATATATGTGTGTTTTTAATAAAAAAAAGTATTTTGCTCTGCTAAAGACTAAATTATTTAACTATTACCATAACAATAATGTGAGTCACTGACACACTAATTTACATATGGAAGTAAATAGACCGAGTTACAATGGGGGGTCCTCATATGTGAAATACAAAAATCCAAGAAACTGTATAATCTAAAAGGCCACTGATATTACTTTCAGTTTGTCACAATCAGTTACTGAAGTGCCCTCCTGGCAAGCTGATTTGCATGAGTGCATGAGTAATTTTCTTTTTTGAGTTTTTTTTTTTTTAACTTGGGGTGAGAACTAGTAGTGGACCTTGCTGCTCAATGCCAAGAATCATGTAAATGTTGAGTATTGGGTTTCTAAGCCATTTCTGGCCATTCGTGTTGTGTGTACCTCTAACATTTGACATAATTAAAACTGTGAAATGGTGTTTTCAGGATATTGAAATTAGGAAGCAAACAAAGTATAGGATACTGGTAGAGAAATTAAGGAATAAGCAGGATCTTGGTGAAAGAGTAGCATATCTGTCCATGACTTCACAAGGTAAAATGTTATAATAAAGACAACTGTTATATATTTTGTACACAATGCTGGCTTCAAACACCAGCCACTTTTATTCAACATTCTCAAGATTAGTGCATTATCACAGCATACCACAATGGAACTCATATTTCAGCTGATAGACAGCACACATTTTAAGGGACCATGAGGAATTTAAGAAGGAAGGACCAGAAGAGGCTATGTGTGGACCGGATTTGACAACAGTACTGATAAGAGAAACATCCAATAAGAAGTACATGAAATCCTCAAGCCTGCTATACCTATAACAATAACTTTCTCCACATACTGCTATCAGTATTGCTTTTTTCTGTATTTTAGAAGGGATAAGCATGGTAGCATGAGGAACAGTATATGAATGTGGATGAAGGCAAGAACTCATCAGTTTTTGCCATGGTAAGGGAAGTAGCACTTACCATTACCTAAGTATGGGTAACTGCCCTGCTTGATGCCAAGCATTGTGCAAATGATGAGTACAGAAAGGGAGATTTTTGTTTATGGGCCATTTCTGTCATACGTATGGTGTATGAATCTATTTTTTGACCAGATTAAAGTTGTGAAAATGAGGTTTATAGGATATTCATGGAAATGGGAAGAGAGCAGAGGAGAGGAAATTGCGGGAATGGTTAAGGAATGTGCAGGATTGTGATGGGAAATCACAATAGCTATCCACTTATTCACAAGCTAGCACTGTATATATACAAATAATTTAACACATTTGGATAGTCATATCATAATGAGTGACCATTTGGACCAAAGGAAGTGTTTCACACATGTATATATTCTAATGGCAGGACCAGTGGTTTATTACTTTTGATATTGATTTTTTTTTTTTTTTTTTTTGCTGTTTTGGTCCCTTTGGCCACCTTTCTGCCTTTTACTTTCTTCTTGAAGAAGATATATAACAAATGTAATTTTCTGCATTCAGTAATATCTAAAATGCTGAATAAGGTGCACCACCACCAGTCTCATTTGTGCATGCAAAATTAACTTTTAAGGGTTTGCCATAAGAAGTGCACTGTAACTCCCTACAGGACATCACTGAATGGCACCAGTGTACAGTGCTATCACACTAAGGATGAAGCAAAACAAAATGGTTATTCTTAAGTCACTGTAATGACTTCTCAACTATGTGGGCTTATACAAGTACAATTTTTATAATCTGAGCCCCAACTTTCACATAAATGGCACCTCCACAAGATTTAAACACTGCATCTATTGGGTTAAAATGACACACAGAGATGTGAACATGTTGCACCACCAGAACACTTTAATGCAAAAGGAGAAAGTGAAGCAATTGTGCTTAGCATTGCACTTCTGAAATGTACATTTTATCGGCACTATATCTATGCTATCACACTGGTGTAAATGTTCCTGTTAGACTATAATTGTGATCTTGGAAAAGTGAGGATGGTAAAGGATTGGAGGTTACAAACAACTCTCTGTGAGGCAAGATTTTGTGATAGCAGTTGTACATTACTTCACTGTGTTACCCATTTACAAGGACTTTATAACATTTTGCCATAAGTATCTACCTTTTGTTTTAATTTGTATATATCCTATATGTTAAAGCCATTTTGTTAGCAATCTTCATTCTTCAGCTGTGCAGGTATCTCATTTTCTTACAAAACGTTAACAAAAGTGTGTATCAAGATTCGTTCCAAAATCAGTAAAAATGACTTAAACCCTCTTTATAAGCATATTTTTCTCTGACATACCTTCTCTAACTGTATTTCTTATTAGCAGGGATGGTAAACAAGTAAGTGAATAACTAGAACTGCTAATGAGGCATATGTGTAAGACATTACCTAGCCAAACTTTGTAATACTTACTCTTATACTGCTCGGACATGTAAACATCATAGTGCAGGAATTAATGCCATGCTTTCCAGCACAGCACATTGGGCAGGTTGAATGATTTAGAAATGATAATGAGTTGAGACCTAATTAACATATCCAACATGCCCAGGTGGGGTGAATCTGTGCTATATAAGCAGGATCTGAGGGCTGTGGAACTCCCTTTAAGCTAGGGAAGACTGTTTGGTTTCCCAAGTGCTGCCAATAAAATTGCTGACAACACTCTTGATTTTCAAAACTCAGGATAACTGAAATCTTTCAAGGCATGTAATCTATATACAACTACTGCTTCATAGTATATGTTGATAACATATTTTCAATGAGGGCTGTCTAACATGGCAGGTTTTTGAAGTAAGAAATTTTTGTTATTGCTGTTATCCCTTACTTGAATTTGATGGGGATTGAGCAATATCCTATATGTTCAGACATGTCTGAATTAAAGGAGCTATGTGGGTTATTGGTACATTAAACACCTGTTCTCTGCTTATGCCATTCTATCTGTGCAGCACTTGTATTTATTCTTCCCTGCACATGAAATAAGCTTGTTCTCTTCTGTAGTTATAACTTTTATCCTTTCCGCGGGATGCATGTGTGGACATTACAGAGATTGCATTGTTATTTTTAGACTGTCTTGTACAATGATAAACAATGTCTACATAATGCATATATTATTCCCCATATATATATATATATATATATATATATATATATATATATATATATATATATATATATATGTATAAAACAACCAGTACTACACCACCACTGTTTGGTTAGTCTTATATAAATGTTATTTTTCTATCACAACGGAGATATGGTTCCAAAATTGTAAACTAAGGAGTCATCCTCATGAAAACCTCCCTTCTCAGATGATAAGAATGAAGATATAGTACAGGCCCTCTGTCTTCATAAAGCAGGGCTTCTAGATATATGTTCCACAGAGAAGCCTTTAATTGACCATGTCTGGCAGCAAGTGTTTGATGATGTCAATGTTGTGGCCAGGGCCATGAATACCAAATGGATTGACATAGGCCACTGACATAATTAAAAATACTAAAGCAAAGTCACTGGCATGGGAGCAAAGGGCTACTGATGGTGTGTCTTTTACCAAACCCCAACTTACTGAGACAGAGGATTTCCTGTCAACTGCAAGGGATCCAGGAAGTTCAGAAGAGCAGTGTGGTGCTGGATGTTGGGGCAGAGCTGGAGGACAACAAGAGGATTTTCACTAGTGATGCTCCGGGTATGCCATTCAAATATATAAATCAGGTAACTGTTTATTGTTTCCACTGAGGTGTATTAAGTTGTATGTTTACAGTACCTCTATCAACTGAAAATTATGTGTTTATGGACATCTGGCATTGAGTTACAATGACTATCTGCACATGTTATAGCCATACAGTTTTGGTATTAGTTCTATGTAGTACTATCTAAGAATATTTGCATTTCCACATGTGGCTGATTTATTAAGGCATCAGTATTATTGATTCATGTTTCTACTTCATTTGTTTTTCTGTTTTCTTAGTGTACTCACAGTTGAGGCATTGTCTGGCACCAGCACTGTAGATATCACTTTGCACGATGTTAGGGGATCAGGATCCCCTGACAATGATAGTGTTGATGAATGGGCACAGTCTGGAGTTGCAGGGTATGTGTGCCAAGGAGACCAAGGCTCCATATCACCTTCCCACAGTATGGGCACAGTCATTTTGCCTGTGTATGTCTATCTGAGCATGGGCAGGTTGTTAATCAGACTAGTGTTGCTAATCCAGTTGGAGAGCTGAAGGAATCTTACCCTAATCTTTGCAATGGGGAAGTACTTTACTGAGTGTCAGGGATGGTGCTCACAGAAGGTATGCTTACCACCCTCCCCTGATGTCAGTGTGTCACTATCTGGCAACATTTGTTATGGCTATTGTGGAGGCTTAGGCAAGTTCCATAAGGGCCTCAAAAGAGATGGTCAGTCTATTGCATGTCATGCTTTCTGACATATGAGACTGCATAAACCTTGTGTGTGACTTCTTGGACAGGA
This sequence comes from Protopterus annectens, assembly GCF_019279795.1. Lineage (NCBI taxonomy): Eukaryota > Metazoa > Chordata > Ceratodontiformes > Protopteridae > Protopterus > Protopterus annectens. Next base: position 226,664,014 of record NC_056734.1, on the reverse strand, counting down.
TGAATGATACACTGTACCATACAGTGTCCATTCTGGATCATCTTCTGGGTGAAGGGAAGCATCCAGGAGTCCATTCTGCCAGTACATTATCAGATGTTAGCCAGCATGGCCATGGATGTGTTAGATCCTGCCTCCACACTGGTACTACTTCCACTGCTACATTAATGGTGGACATATCTCCACCAAAATGTGGACAGCCATGTGGACATGGTCCTGGGCATAGTAATGAAAACAGCTCAACCAGTAGACATTGTTTATATTCAGGCAGAACTCTGACTTCTAGCCAGTGTCATGGAAGTAGCAGTACAAATCCTGGAGCAGGTAGTTCATGTGGTCAGGGATTTCCACGATGAACTTGATCATCTACCATGTGTGGCTCACTAAAGTGCAGGAATCATATAGTAGTGTCCCTACAACCCCACAGACAGTGCACTTTACTTCTATGACACCTTGTTTATGTATGTAAATATATATATATATATATATATATATATATATATATATATATATATATATATATATATATATATATATATATATATATATATATATATATACACACACACACACACATGCACACACACACACACACACACACACACACACACACACACACACACACACACACACACACACACACACACACACATATATATAAAACACACACACATGCATTCTCTCTATATACTTAAATGGACTGTACTATATCTTGAGATATAAACAGTGATAGTGCAAAATTGCTTTTACCACATCTTCATAGGTTCATAGGTTCATAGACTGGTACCCTAGAGCCTATGCAAGCCTAGCCAGAACAATTCCCTGACTATTTCTTCCCAGAATATTTACTTCCCTGTCTCTCACACTCACACTTATTCTGTGTCAGGCTTCCCCTCCTCTAATCCCATACAACAGTGTGCAAATGATGATGACTGTGCTCTGCCATTTGCAAAATCTGTGATTTAGGGTTGCATATCTGTGTTGCACAGAGTGGCCAGCTAATGCTTTTTAAGTCACAGTTCATAGTTTCATTATGATATGTAATAATTTTCACTATAGTTTAGTCTGTTTAACTTCAGTAGTAGTATTAGTTGTGGTAATGGAAATAGTAATAAGAGTAGTAGTAATAACAGTAGTAATAGTACTAGAAGTTGTGTAATACAACTTGCTTAGCCACCTGTGCAGATGATGCTGAGATTGCCCTGACCCTGCTGGGGTGTCTGATGCATGTAGTGAGCAGGCAATACATGCTCTAACCAAATGAGCTTTTTCCTACTGTAGGACTCCAGTTAGTCATTTGTCTCTTAATTTATATGTGTTTCTTCTGTACTCATATGGTTGTGTAGATGTTGTAATCATCTATCTGTGCAGATTATGCTGCCATTGCCCTACTCCCTGTTGGTTGTCTGACATGGGTCTCCTTATGCCTGATGTACATGGTGGCAGCAAATTGCATATGAAAATAAAACTTGTGTTGCATTTGGGTGCATCACAGTTGGTGTGATATCCCCTCCTCTAGACCAGCAATCAAGGAGGCTGAATCTTCACCACCGACACCAGTGAGGGATGCTAACTTGGAACAAAAATAGATACACACAGTATTTTCAAATGTAGCTGTCTGCATCAAGACAATTTCCTTAAGAGCACACAGGAAACACATTCAATCCAGGGGCTGGGTTTTCCTTTCTTTCTCTCCAGGCCCCCAGTAAGACTCCTCAATGGCACAGCTGTAGAGTTGAGTCCTCAGTCAAGTGTCCTACCAAGTCATCCACCACTCTCTGTATGAAAACAGTGCCTTGCGTCCCTGTTCCAAGTAGCTGACACACACATTCTTTAAGATTTGATTTACACACACACACTCACACACACATCTGGGAAAGGCTGGCACAGATTTACTAGCTATGCCCCTCTGCCCAGACTATAAAGGTGTTATTGCCACCAGAAACTCCAAAGCCAGTTGCTGTAAGGCTCTTAAAAGGGTACCCAATTATACAGATTGAAATTAATACTAACACAAATGGTAGTGTTTGACCAATGCAGTAAGGCTTTCAGGAGCTGTCACTGTGTCACCATATAAATATAAGTACTTTCAAAGTTTAAAATATTCTCTAAATGGCCAGCCACAATGAAATGTTTAGATATATTTAATAATAAATAATAAAATAACACAAAAGTACTAAATGTCTATTTACAATAAACACCAGAGTTTCAATAACAGGAATTATTAAACATAACACAAATGAATAGATTTGCACAGATACTGAAAAACAGTACTTCTCTAATCTCACTATATTTTCCTGACTGATCTAAAGATGTACTATTCCCAGTTTACTTACTAAAGCAAGGGAAGATGAAGTGGCTGAGAGATCTTCCTTATTGGTCAGGTTTCAAAAACAGACTACTCTGAGACTTCTGTATCATCTGGTATTAAAACATCATTTTAGTCCTGGATTACAGAATGACATCACATACACCTGGTCATCTGATTCTGGTTTCCATATTACCCACTTTCCTACCAACTGAACCAGAATCTAGCACATATGTGTCAATAATACACACACACATAGAGCTTTGCTAAGATCTGTTGCAGCCTCTGAAAGTCATAAAACAATTTCAAACTGCCACCCTTCCTACCCTTCCAGAGTAGCAATTAGTTCAGCCCCAACGACAATGCAGAAGGTTTCCTGGTACAGGCTGTTTGTCTCTGACTGCAGTGAGACCTGTGAGATACAATCTTTAAGGCTTATAGCAAGTAATTTAATTTCAAACGATTTTTCAAATAGGCTGGAGATTAACTTCTGCTCTTCCAGTATTCTCTGTTACAATGTATTAATTTCAATAGTTATCATACAGTCTGACATACAGGTATATTTCTTTTTCTGTCCAACAGGACCCACTGTTGGTACATTTTTTTTAGCACAAACAACTTTACAAATGCATTTTCAACACAAACTCCTGTACAAATCAGTCTGATATACAAAGGACACATAATTCCTTACAAAACTCCAGCTAGCTATGCTGGCGTATGTCACATATCCACTGCCGTACTTTTACTGGCATAGTTGGCAGTATCTTATATTATCACAGCTGGTCTCTCTATTTGCTAAATTTATGAGCCATTTTTATGACATTCTTGTCTAGGTAATTATTTTTAAACACCAATCAAAGGGAGAAGAAAACTCAATGCAAATACCAAAACCAAACACAGACTAAGGTTGCACCAAGTCCATAACAAAAGAAGCAGACCAGGGCCTTATTTAAATGTGAACTATTTAAATGCAAAATTAAAGAAAATGAAGTCAAACACTTTCATCCTTACAACAACAAGGACGTCATCAAAACTTTTATTTACACCAATGCACTATTTATAATACTATTCTAAAACATGTGGCATGTTATCAATTCAACCCTGATGAAAAAAAGCTTATTTTAAACCAATTTGAGTTCAAAAATATTAATAAATGTCATAGTAAATGTATGTTGGCAAAACCATATAGAACAAAATATTAATTAAAATCATAAGCATATGGATATTGCTTTTATAATTTAGCAACATGCAACTTCAATAGACTGCTTAAAGAAACATCATCATTAAGACCAGGAAATTCACAGGCATTCAATCTAATCTGTAATAAAAGTTCTCTGTGTTCCAATTCATGTTCCCAATGCCCCTCTCTTGGATTAAATGGAATCTGTTCCAAAATAAAAAAAAAATAATAAAATCTCATGCTTTGTGTACAGTTCAGTGTATAATTATATGATACATTCTTGACATTTGAATTACTAATTTAATGTTTATATATTCTCCTCCTTAGAACATATTTACTTTTACCCACATAATACCCATGACAATAATTGTAAAATGTTAGGAAAGCCACACCTATGGAATTACAATTGTAAGCATAATTTAATTTAAACTCATAATTACAGGACTTTAACTTAAACTTTTTCCCATGCACATACATGGGATCCATACTGTTGCTCGAAATCATGTTTACCTGAAAGGTAAATAGCCAAGCACACTTTCACAAAAGTGAATTTATAGCGAAAATGCACTTTTGTGAAAGAGAAGTAAAAAAAAAATGTAAAAAAAACGGCAAGTGTGTGATGGGGGCTGTTGCTTAGATCATGGTACACTGGGGATAAGGGAATATTCCCTTTTCCCCACTGTAGTGTGATCTCAGAGTGAGAATATAAAAGTAGGGGGGTGTGGGGGTTGCAACCCCCCCCCTCATGGGGGTGGTGGGAGGCTTGACCCCCTGCATAAACATAATGACTGTTATTTTATTTTTTGTTTTTCATGGAGGTTTTTTTGTTTGTTTCTCTTTTGTGAAAGTGCATTTTCAGTAGAAATATATATATATATATATATATATATATATATATATATACACATTAGCATTGTAGTCTCAACCCACATTTCTTCAGTCTGCTAACCATCCTATTAATCTTATAATAATCCCTGTTAAAACTCCCCATTTCTAACTTCTACTTAATATTAAGGTATCTTTTATAAACAAACTTTGTCTGACCTCCAAACACCCTATTTGTAATATTATCATATTTAATATATTTTCAAGCATTTGCTATTAATTCTTTAATATTACTCACTCCACCAAATTTTAATATCATGGACTGTTCATACTTTTCACTTGATTCCCCATTCTGCAATTTATTAACAATATTCACCTCCTTCCCCAACAGAGGTGGAAATCTTTCACTTCAGTTCTTATGCACTTCTTTAATTTCAAATAACATTTTTTCAGTGTAACCTCTCTTAATAAACATTTTAATTAATGCCTCAATTTCTTTGACAAACTCATTTTCAGATACAATTTATATGCACCATCTGTTCTTTGGCTAACCCTTTTTTTGGCATAAGGAATGATTACTAATAAAATCTAAAAAGTTATTTGAAAAAAGCTGGTTTCCTATATAACCTACAATTAGATTTCCGATGTATAAAATCCTTAATAATAAAAACATCCAACTAATTAATACTTTCCCTAGAATATGCAAAGTGAACTTACCAAAATCTGTGGTGTTAAGAATTTTATAACATCAAATTAATTGCAATAAATTACCCTTCCAAGCTATAAAAATATCATCCAAAAATCATAGAAATGTAACTAGGTATTGCATAAACTGACCTAAACATAATTTTGTTCCCCAAGCCATAGAGCTATATTAAAATACAATGAACCACGTGCTGCTCTTATTGCCACTCCTTGTCATCTTTTTAAAGTACTCACCTTTAGAGTACATAAAATTATTAAAAAGTACCATCTGCATAAAACCCTTCATTGAATTAATTTCTCTATTATTAAAAAAAATCATACTTAGCTACAGCCTCTCTAAACCAACTAATTCCTATTTTGTGTGAGATGCAAGACAACAAGTCTATGGCATTTACTCTAACTAAACCATTATGCATTAACAAAAATTTCTGTTTGATATTGCCTAAAAAGTTCCATGAATTCTTAATAATCTATGGAACTCTATCTAAAAACTTCTTCAACTTTCTATCAATAAATAAAGCCAATGAATGTGTTTTAGAACCCCCAGCAGCTACTATCAGATGAAATGCTGTGTAGTCAATATGGGTTCATATTAAAAACACGAAAGTTTACTTACCCAAACACCTAAACGCTGACACGTCTTCATCGAACCACGAAAACATTGATCGTCCTGAAGCACGAGATCCGAAATGTTGAATCGTCATGGTTGGCCCTTCTGCGGTATAGCTCTGTAAGGTAAGTGTGTGATAGTTACGGACCTTAGGGTTAGGGTACGGGTTAAGGTAAGTGCAGAGATGGTAATGTATGTTAGATTTAGTGTATGGTTATAAGTAGGGTTTTATTAAGTGTATGTGTGTGGATTATTTAGTTTGTTTGGGTATAGCTTTTTAAGGTAAGTGTGCGATAGTTACAGACTTTAGGGTTACAGGGCGGGTTACGTTAAGTGCATACATGGTGGTATATGCAAGATTTAGTGTAGGGTTAGAAGTAGGGTTTAGTTTAGGGTTACAAGTAGGGTTTTGGTTTCTGTATGTATGTGATTTATTTAATTTGTTTGTGTAGGTAGTATGTAGCGAGTGGTGGGATGGGACAAGTATGACATTTCGAGTTTTTGAATTTCGCAGTTTAGGGCATTCGGTGTGTTTGTGATTTGTGGAATATGTGTTGGCGTTTAGGTGCTCAGGTAAGTGAACATTCATGTTTTTAATATGAACTCGTCAATACTTTTGTGTATTTAGGAGTATAATAGGGTATTCCACATTTAAGAACTTATACAATGTTGGTTCTATACCACCTTGGTCCAGTAAATCTTGTAAAGAAAAACATCAAGTTTTACAGTACACCGTGTTAATTTCATTTTTAGACACTCGGCTGTATTGTAAATCATTATTAAGTAAATCATACATCTTAATTCAATAATCTGTAGCATTCATAAGTACTAGTCCTTTCCCTTTGTCAGATTTTATAATTCTTATTTTCCTATTCATAATTAATTCATCATTAGTCATGCTGTGACATGAAAAATTTTGCCATTCCTGAAACAATTTCCTCACATCCTTTTCACAACGCTTTTCAAATAAAAGTAAAGTTGGATGCAAAGGGGGGATAAAGATAGTACTTCTAACAAATTCATCTGATGGTTTATCCTTGTTAGAATTATCCTGGTGTAATACCCTGAAATTTAATTACCTAAAATACATTTTCAAATCTGTTAGAATGTCAGCAACATCCATCTGGAACAAAAGTTAAACCTCTTCTAGAGAATTCATATTTTCTAGTATCAGTCTCTGTATTACTGTAATTAAACATTTTAAAATGGTCATATTCATTCATCATCTGTGTTGCACTACTTGCAAAATTATGGGTTACACAAATACTTATATTTTACAACTTTGTGGGAGGCAGAAGTGGGGATTGTATTGAATTCTAATTTATTCATATTTTCTTGGGCACCATGGCTACAAACAATAGTATTAAGGATAAACCCTTCCTACTCTTCTTGCTTTAAAACTCCTTGTTCACAGGTTGCCTCTATTGCCATCTTCTGCCCCTTTCTTTGTACTTGACCCTACCTTTTCAATAATGAGAGGTGTTTTGAGAACATTCTCCTTCAATATGTCTTGGGGAATATTCATTACGTTCCTCTGATCTTTTCTTTCTGACCTCCATAGGAGTGGAAATTATTCTTTGTCTAAAAAATCATAATCCATATCCTTCATATTTGTTTCACCTACATAAGAATTGTGGTTTCCAGAAATCCAATTAGAATTCAAACTAAAAAGCTGAACAATATTAAAATTAATACCTTTTGATTTCATTGAGGGCAAGGGACATGCCAAACATTTTGAATATTCTATTTCACCCCTCACCAACTTCTTACATTTCTTGGATTTAACCTTATCAAATATATTATCAATATTTTTAACAGTAAACATCAAATCACCCTTAAATAATTTATCACTCCGAAGAATTTCATACAAGTTCTCCATCTGTTTTTCTTTGTCTCAAATAATTAATCGCATGATTTTACATCCACAGTCATCACATGTATTTACGAATTCTATATATAATTCAGTGTCCTCGGAAATTCCATTAGAGAATTTCTATACTCAAAGTTACTTCTGTACTTTTTTACAGGAAATAAATTCTTTCAGATATCCATTATCCAGTTGTAATGATTTGTATTTTGGTTAACTTTTTTCAAACAAAGTTAATTGAGATTCAACGGTTCCACTTACAACTTTATTGGATGCATTTCTCTCAAATGTCATTTTCTAAAGCAATGAAACAAACTCATATTGATTAATTGTTGCATTGCAATCCCTGTTGCATTGAATTGCACCATTCCTGCTATTCGCTTTGGTAACATTCTCTTCTCCTCCTCCTTTCCATTCACCTGTATGTATGTTTGCATTCAATGTCATTGAAGTTGCCAGTGATGTATATGGTTTATTAGTTTCTTCATGGCAAGCAGTGGTTACCATGACAATTAGCTGATTGGAACTATTAATGAAATGCAAAGAAGTCCCAAAATGAATATGTCCTGTAAACATTGTTAAAATCGGAGTAAGAAACTGAACTGACTGCATTAATTGACAAGTAAGGGACTCCAAATTCACAGATTAACTGTTTGTAATGCCCTAAAAGAAAAGAAAGTGCATTCCCTTTCTCAGACACTGTTCCCACAAACAACTGTTGTGACAACATGATATGCTCTCCAAAAATAAAACCAAACACCAAACTAAGGGAAAGGAGACCTTGATAAAAAATATCAAAACCAAACACAGATCAGGGGCACACCAAGTCCATAACAAAAGAAGCAAACAGAGGCCAGATTTTAATGGAAAATATTTAATAAACATTAAAACAAAGAAACAGAAGTTAACTGCTATCAATCTTACAACAACCAAGACTTCATCAGAACATCCATTAATTACACCAATGCAGTATTTATAACATCATTCTAAGAACATGTGGCACACTATTATTAATTAATTCAATACACACACACACACACACACACACACACACACACACACACACACACACACACACACACACACACACACACACACACACTATAGACAGTCTCTATATTACAGCTTTTTAAATAATGATACGCATTTTCAAAATTGCACCATGGAGTTATAGAGACCAATCAGCTTCTGTCATCCACAGTCCAAATGGCTCACCCAAGCACCCTAAACCTGGGGTAGCTGCCTCCTTTGACCTGTCTAACTGCAGTATTTTTTAATTTAATGTCTCATATAAAAAGACAGCACCTCAGATGTGTAGTAATCCCTCCCCCTATGTTGCACTGCAGCGTTAACATTATAACATGAATCCAAGGAGCTGAGCAGGTGATAGAACTTATGATCTTTTGATCTTTTTGATTTAAAAGGTGAGTATGCTAGCACCTGAGCTACTGGCATGGACAAAAATGAGAATGACTATGACAAGAAAGAGAAAAAGATAATGAGAAACAACCAGCAACTCATTGTGATTGTAAACATAGCTAGAAGAAGCTAGGTCTTGCTTTGAACTGTGTTGCATCCTGCTCAATCTGTCCACTAAATCAGAAGTACGTTGATTAAAATGTTATAGGGCATGAAAAACTGGAGAAGTAAAACAGCTTTTTGCAAAACATGCAGGATGCTTACATGCTTCTTGCAGACACTACCCAATCTGTGCCCCTCCCTATTCTTCAAGTGAAAAGCAAAATACAAAACAAAAAAAAAAACTCCATTCCTTCTACTGGCATACCAAAGACGTAGATAGATACATGACACACTCATGGCTCCCTCCTGCCCCAGCCATTCAGGTCCTGTTACTGTGCCCTGCCCCCATCCCCCTTCCTCACATTTTACTGATAAACAAAGAAGAAGAGAAAGAAAAGAAGTGAAAAAAATATTTTAAATTGTAGCAAACTGCTTACTACAAATGTAGCAAATATGACTGCAGAGAAAAAAGAGCAAATATGGAAACACAACAGTCACAGTTCAAAATCTGTAAATGTAAAATAGGCAGCAAACAGCAGGTAGCAGGTAAAATAAATCCAAGTTTAATACATATACAAACTGGTAAGTGCTTTCAGTATGGAATCATAGCTTCTTCAGACCTTAATTTTTGTGTTTTACAAATGTAGCAAATAGTTGATTCCATTCATACCCTGCATAGAGCACTATGCACTCAGGTTTTAGTTAAACAAAACAAAGAAACAAAAAAACAAACAAAAAAAATCTTTTTAAACTACAGAAAACTACTCGATGCAAATGTAGTGAACAGTTGCTAAAGTTTATACCCTGCATAAAATGCTGCAGCATTTGGGTTATAATTAAAGAAAGCAAAAAATTTTGTTTTTTACTTTAAACTGTAGCAAACTGCTTGCTACAATGTTGAAAGCAGTTTACTTAGACCTCACACAGAGTGCTGCAGAGCTCAGGTTTGACCACAAATGCAATACCTTATTTTAAAATCCAGTAATTAATTAAAGAGTGACTAGATGAAGGTTAGCTGCTCATGGTCCCTAACACTTTGTACCTTCAGCAGTTGCACTCGGGGAGCATTTACTACAGTTTGTATCCTGCACAGAGCTCTACACCATTCAGGTTTTAGTTACAGATACAAATATATATATATTTTTAAATTGTAGCAAACTGCTTTGCTGAAATATAGAAAGCAGTTAGATTAGACAACACACAGAGTGCTACTGAGCTAAGGTTTCACTGCAAATGCAATACCACTTTTCAAAATCTGGTATTGCACTAAAGAGCAACTGGGATGAAGGATAGATGATCACATCCCCTAACACTTTGCATCCAGGGCAGTTGGATATAGTTTCAACTGCACACAGAGCTCTACAGTGCTCAAGTTTGACCACAAATGCAAGACCGTTTTCTTTTTTAAATCTAGCATTACATTAAAGATTAAACAGGATGATGATACCAGATCATGCCACCTAACACTTTGCACCCAGGGCAGTTGCTGCTTTTGTCCCACCCTAGCTATGCTAGTGCATGTGCTTGTGTAGATACATGACAATTGGGATTTTTTTTTTTTTTTTAGTGAACTGTCCACCAATTTCAGAGTAGAGAAAAACAATACCTTCCTTTGACTGGTAGGGTATTCCTTAATGTGCTAGATTAAAAGCTTATATAACTACAGTTGATATATGGTGTCTAAGGAGAATTCATTGTCCGCTAAGATACCTAGGTGTCTGATGACAGTAACAATTCTGAGGAGATGCCATTTATTTCAAAGAAGTCAGTCAGGTTAACTAGACAGGATGTCATTTTTTCAAATTCAAATTGGTTAAAGTCAAGGGATTGTATGCTGCCATTATCATTATTTATAAATTTCATGATAATATGCTCCATTCGCTTACATGTCAGGCTGTAGATGCTAATCTTTGTAGTTCTGGACATCAGGATTTGGACCATCCTTGTGGATAGGGACAACTAAAGCTGTTTCTCAGGTGTCAGGAACATAACCACTGGGCAGGCTAAGGATGAATAGGTCTTCAAAGATAATCAGTAAGATAGCATTTCATATTGATGGGAAAACATTCTGGAATGTTGTTTGGTCCAACAGAGCTAGTGTTCTTCACTTTGCTTTGGATAGGGCATCTTAATACTTCTTCTGTGGTGATAAAAGAGAACTGCTGATTTGATAGTATGAGAAGAAAATCATGCTGGGGAAGAGGGGAGTGGTTTGAGTTAAATTTGTTTGCAAGTATATTTGGGATGCACTTTGGCTATTAGTGGGTGTGGCTATCCAATATCAACTCAGTGCAGTGCTCATCATTGACACAGAGATTCCTGATGTTATTGAAGAAAGATTTGTGGTTATGTTTGAAGGTGGGAGCAATATTCAACTCATAATTTGTCTGCTCATTTCATATCTAATTTGATTTGTTCTAATCTTTTTGTCTGAGTTTTTTGCTTACGTTTTTAGTTTAGTTTATTTTGTAGACTGGTGAGATCTGACAAGCTTCATCACTTGTAGAGTTTGGTTATGCTGGTGTGCTATTACAGGGGGTTGTTTTTGAAATTGACTGTATATTTCTGATGAATAGGAGGAGATGCTCCCAATTAAAGTGCATAGGCGGAGTAAAATCAGCATTATATAGAAGTATTTTGGCTGCAAAGTCATCATGCAATGAATATTTTCTGAATTTCACAAGATCTGTAGCTAGTGCTAGGAAATTAGCCTTTCATAAGTTTCTGACATTTCTGGGGTTTGAGAGCACCTTTAGCTTGGACCTTATATAAATTATTAGTGCACAATGGTCATATTTGACCAGTAAGCTGATAACTGTGGTTGTGAGGAACAAAGGTTCCATATTTGTGAGAACCAGGTCAAGAAGGCATAGGTCCCTAGTAGAGGCAGGCACTAACTGGTTTAAGTTGTACACATTATTGCTGTCCTAAATGCTATGTATTCTTATTGATTTTCTAAGACATAATCTTTTTCTTTCAAATCAAACACAAACTAATTTAAGGTCTACATAGACCAAGAACATTTTGGTTGTGGTGCTGTAACTGGCAATGATACCTGCAGTTACCAAGATATGTATGAGCTATTGGTTATTATCTAACTGCAGTATGTTTGAGTTGAAAATATTATGAATAAAAAATGGTACAGTCCTGCCACAGGTAGGTTGATCCCCAATGAAGGATTAAAGGAATGGTAGGCAGCAAAACCAGATACAGAAGGAATGTTATTATATTAAAGCTATATTTTTCTGACTATATAAATGTTTATGTTTTCAAGCATTATGAAGATTAAAGGTGATTATATTATTGATTGAGCTTCTAGCATTTAGCAGTACCATGCTAATATGTCTGATATGCATTTGTTAGATTAACAGATATAGGTGACTGGCTGCCTAAAAAGGACCAGTCAGCAGAAAACATTGTAATCAACATACAGAAGTTCAGTGAAAAGAAGTGCAGTAATGAAGATGGTATCAACCATCTCATCCATGGCTTACACTGTCATTTTAATGAACTGTTTTCTGTTTGTATTCTGACATCATCTAGAGAGATAGCAAGATATTGTTTATGAGAAGTTTATATTCAGAGACCTAAACCACTCCCTCTTCATATGATTCAGGGAGATGCAATGCATGTCATGCACACCAGAGTGAGCGATAACTATGTCACGTGCATAATTATGGTAAAGGGATTTTAGTGCCCTAGTGATGCTATGAATTCTAGCACCTAAGAATTAGGTAGCCATCACTCTTTCCTTCCACATCCTAGTCTGTGGTGCACCGATATGCCTCACGGTGAAGTTACTTAAAAAAAAAAAAACAACATCACAATGTCATGTTGTGATGGGTCCCTACTCCAGGGCAGCAATCAAAGATACTCAGTCCTCACCACTGACTCCAATGAGGGATGGTCACTAAGAGTAAAAATGGATTCACACAGTATTTTCAGATGCAGCTCTCTGCACAAAACACAATTTCCCTTAACAGCACACAGTGAGTATGCTCCAGACCTGGGGCTAGACTCACTTTCTCTCCCCAGACTCACACAAACCTCCACCCTGACCACTTCGGAGCTTTGTGTCCCTGTTTCCAGTAGCTGACACACACTTGGATGTTTGAGTTTCACACACACACAGATACACACCTGGGAAAAGCTGGCAGAGATTTACTAGCTTCACCCATTTCTACCCAGACTCTGAGGTAATCATGCTACCACCAGTCAGCTATCCTAAGGCTCTTACAAAGGGTACCCAATTATATTATGCAAAATTAATACTAATACAAATAGTAGAGTGTGACCAAAGCAGCAAGGCTTTCCGGAGTGGCCACAGTATCACTAAAATAAGCATAACTGCTATAAAGTTCTTAAAAGTATTCTCTAAACCACCAGCCACAATGAAAGGTATTAAAATATTTAATGATAAACAATAAAACAGAAAACAGGAGAATATTGAATACAGTAAACAAAGGAGTTTTAACCACAGAGATATAAAAATAATGCAGTTGGAAAGTTTCTCACAGATGCTGAAAACAATACTAAACTATTCTCACTAAAAGTCCTTGACTAAATAAAGAATTACAATTACCTATTTCCCTGACTACTTACTAAAGCAAGGCAAGCTGATGTGTGCTGAGTGTCTTAACACAGCAAAAGCCAGATGATGTCTGTCTCTGTGTGGACGTGTGAGATATATTTCCTGTCAGAAATCATTCCTGTCAGAATATAAAGTGCTGCAGCAAGGGCTCCAAAAAAAAAACAGATGCTAGCTAGAGGATGACATCATCTCTGGTCAACTGACTCTGGTACAGTACACACACATAGCTTTGCTAAGATATGTGGCAGCATCTGAAAGCTATAGCATAGTTTCAAACTTTCTACCCTTCCAGGGTTCTCTGATAAAACATACACATTTGATCAGTTACAACAATACAACTTAATATACATGCACACATTCTTTCAGTCCCACAGGACCTACTGTTTATGCGTTTTTAACACATGTAACTTTACAAATATATTTTTAACTTAAACATCTGTACAAACCAGTGGCATAGTCAAATGACATAAAATTCTTTACAAAACTCTAGCTAGCTACACTGGCATATGTACATATGCACTGCCCTACTCTCCCTGGCACAGATAGCACTACCTCATAACATTACACGTGTGACAATGTCTGTTGCCCAATAGTGATTCTGCATACCATGTATATGGCCCATGTTTGTTTTACTAATAGAGGGCACTGTTGTGTGAACTGCAAGTGAGACTTTGTGTATGTTGCTGAGGTTTGAGTGTAGTAGTAAGGTGCTGGGAAGGCCTTTGAAGTTCTGGTGGCAATACCTTTGGCACTACAGCATATCTAGCTATACTGCCAGTGCTGTGTTGTTGGGGAGTTATGGTAGGTATGATTTCTAACAGCAGTGTGGTTATAGAGGTTTGCCTCCAGTTTAAATACGTATATGTACCTCTCATATATAGAATCAGTAAATGGTAATAAAAGAGGGTCAACAGCATAATGCTATTACTACACCACCTCAAGAAATCTAATGCTAGTGGTCTGGGGATGGATGTAGTAAAAGCAGACTACTACAATGGTGTGCTGACATCTGATATTCAAATACAATAGGGTATAAAGAGGACATATGGCTGTTCAGTATTGGGTACTGGGGACACATATTTTGCAAACACAGTATTGTTTATAGAACTGACTACTTCTTGACTCTTTATGGTATGAAGATGCTATGATCATACTGTACTATAGTTTTCTCGCCTACAGTAACACACAATTAGCCTAAGTCAATATTACATTAGGGTTCTAAGATACAGTCATTTTTAACTATGGACTATTTTCTCAGGACAATGGTAAATAGCACAGATTACTGCACAATAGCAGTACCTAAAAAAGTTATTTTAGATAGCGACAAGGGAAATATGATTAGGTATATACTAATTACTAACTAGCATGAGTTACACAATGCTACACAATGCACAGTTTGGTGTAGCTTTATTCAAACAAAGGAAAGGTGTACAACACTGCCAAAAATAAACTGACACAAAACCATCACTAATCAGTAAGAGCACAGTGACAGCAAGCTACAGCAGTAAATACACAAAACAAGACTCAGCAGATTACCTTTCTCCAGAGAGTTGCTGACTGCTTTAAGGTTTGATCAAATGATTTAACTATGATGAACATGTGAAGGGATGAAAAACATATTAATGTACACAAGGCATTAAGGAAACACTTAAGCAATAAAGGAATGTAAGGTATATACATACAAAGGAAGAGGTAAAATATGAAATACATTCTGGGAAGAAAGTATTGATTTACACTAATTAAAACTTAACCAAGAGGCAGATTTCAATATTCTTTGCTGTAGAACAAAAATAACGAAACATATATAAATAAAAGTAGCCATACTTAACAGTACTGTTTGGGCATGCCCTTTCACTTTAATAGCCTCCAAAACCTTGGCTTTTCCTCTTGTTCTGTACTTGTTTTCATATTTAGTTTTTTATTTGCTTACTGGCAAAGTCCAACTGAGCAAGAAGTTTCCTTTTCAGTAGAGGCTAGGGGGGTACTAAAAACATAAAAGGATTTATGCAGAGTAACTTATGAGTACATATATTATAAAGTAAATTACAAGGTATAATAACCTAACTAGAAATATGGAATTTAAACAGACATCTACTAGGAATACATTGCTCAGTAAGCTTATATGAGTAGTAAATAGGCAAAAAATTAAAAATTGATATTGGGACTAGTAAAATAATGATAAGCAAAATAAACAGAGGCTAGTAAAGCATTGATGCCAATAGTGAGGCAACATATGTAATTAATAGGATGTATATAGGGCTAGTGTGTGTAGGAAAATGTTGTGGAGTTTGGTAAAGGATTAGGAAGTTTAGGAAGAACGTTAAAGTGTATAAACTACAGTATTGTTACTATTTACAATAAAATTAAAAAGTTTTGTTGAGAGTTTGTGCAGCTATGAGAAAGTTTATACTTCAATTGTTAAAAAATGCAGGTAATGGATTACATGTATCCATGAAGGTACCAAGGAGATATCCAGGAGTTGTTTAGGTACTGCTTCATTTCAAATTTGATGTTGTGCCTGTTGTCAGTTTTTTTATCAGTAACAGGAATGGACTTCCAGATTTTAGAGATATATTTGGAGTATAGATCATCACAATCAGAGTTATGGGGTTTTTATAATATAAGTAGGTGCTTGCATACATAGTGGAGGGAGCAAATAGGAAGGTATCAGTTACAGAATATTTAGGGCAATCACTTGTCAGAATGATGGAAGAGTCCAGGACAGGATAGGCATTTTGAATGAAGGCTGTGCAGTGATGAGAGCAGTCTGCTTTGCTACAAGCACATTTTGCTTTATTTTTATAACATTGATCCATTTTACTCAATTGTGTGGTCTGCAAGTGTGTCAAGATGGGAGCGGTATAGAGGAGAGTGAGGAGTAGATACGTGGATGCTAGGGGTGCCTGCTATAGTTAAAGAGGAAAGGTTTAGCCCTGAATGAAAGACCTGGTTTCTGATGTGTTATCTTGAATGTGTAGGTCAAAGTTCAGGTTGTCATTGATAAGAACTCTTACCAACTTGGTACAAGGGATGATTACAATTAATGTGTTATCCTTAAAAGTGATTTTGAAGTTTGATTTGCAATATGTATGTGACTAAGGAGTGAAAAACATAGTTTAGTTTTTTGACTGTTTAATATTATATTGAATTAAGATAGCCAGTGTTTTATGGAGGTGAAAGAGTCTTCCACATGCTGCTGAAGAAAGAAATAATTAGGGAAGAGCAGACAAAAGATGAATCATCTGAGTATTGTATGAGTGCAGCTTCTTCAGATGCTGAGTGGAAGTTGTTGCTGAAGATATTGAACAAGAAGGGGCTTATTATGGAGCATTAGGGGACCCCAACAGAGATAGATAGAAATGAATAGTAGCATGATGGCCATTTAGGTTCACATGTGTTTACTAAGCTAACAACCACAAGGGCATTTTAATCCTACCCATGCATACCGAATCTCTGACAAGTTCTGACACCTTTGATAAGCGTAAGCATGGGCCTGGGAGATGAACCATTTACATGTTATGTATTTGCATTAGAGACATAGGTGCCAAACCAGGGATGAATTTCTGGTTTCCCATCCAATTGTCCAATTTGCACTTGAATTGGATTAGGGAGGAACTCTGCTTCACATGGATGGGAAGCCTGTTCTATAGATGGGATAGTCTCTGGGATACATACCTATCTCTCCAGCAGGTCCTATTTATATCACAGGCAATGTTTAAGTCTTTAGAATGGGCAATTTTGTTTCTCTTTGTTTGATGGATATGCAGGAGGTCCATCAGAATGGGGTCTGACAATGTTCTGTATGCCAGGCATAGATCTCCAGTCAAAAGACTGTAGGTGACACTATACAGGGATAGATGTCAGCATAGGATATAATACTTGTACCCTGTATTGTTTTAGTGAGGAACCTATATGGACATTCCACTTGTTGGATATGAGTGGTTAGGTATATATCAAAGGGGGCATTGTATTCAATGATAGGTCTAATTAATGCTGAATACAGTGGAACAATGACTTCCTTGGACATAGATGCTATACCTTTGTTTATTAGTTGCACAACATAGAATGATTTCCTCACCACTGTAGACATGTGATGATCAAAGACTAGATTACTATCTATGTGTGTCCCTAAGTCCCTGACTACTTGGTCAACTCTAAGGGTTGTGTTGTCAATATGATAGTTACCAGGGTTGGATGACTTCCAAAAGGATGCTATTATGAATGAATTTCTTGGCATTTAGTTTTAGTCCATGGCTCTGACACCAGTTGTTTGTCTGTGTTAGCCCCTCCTGGAGAACCTTTGTGTCAGTATGAGATTCGATGACAGCTCGTAATTTGCAATTATCTGCAAATTTAGTCAGCCAGAGACCACTGACATTGGCCTTGACTTCTGAGAAGTAAATGCCAAAAAGTAGCAGTCCAAAGACTGATCCCTGAGGAACTTCACTTGTGACTGGCCTCTTTGTAGAAGTGAACTCCCTAATTCTAACTTCCTGGGTCCTGTCTATGAGCCAGTTGGCT
The DNA here is from genome assembly GCF_019279795.1 of Protopterus annectens. NCBI lineage: Eukaryota > Metazoa > Chordata > Ceratodontiformes > Protopteridae > Protopterus > Protopterus annectens. The sequence goes on along the minus strand of NC_056734.1, from coordinate 226,645,889 downwards.
ATCCACTGGGTGACATACAAGTTTGTACCTAACCTCTTGAGTTTATCAACATTGCCTGAGTGGGGTATTGTGTCAAATGCCTTGGCCTGGTCAAGGTAGGCAATGTGAACAATTTTGCCCTCATCCATTCCTTTGGTGACCTTCTCAAAGAAGTCCATCAGGCTGATTAGGCATGATCTGCCTTTGATGAAACCAAACTGGGTTGTGTTCAGTGTATGGATGTTTACTATATCTCTATTGATCATCTCCATGATAATTCTTTCCATGGCTTTACATATAAGACTAGTGAGACTTATGGGTCTGTAGTTTCCGGGGTCTGTAGATGCCCATCTTTGTGCAGAGGGATGACTGTTGCCTTTCTCCATTCATGAGGCATGAAGCCTGTTTGGAGAATACAGTTAAAAAGTAATTCAAGAAGCCCTGATAGGTCATGTTTCATGCTATTTAGAAGGCATCCTGGGATACTGTCTGGGCCTATTGATGCAGTGTTCTTGGTCTTAGAGAGAGCATTAAGGACCTGTTCCCTAGTGATAGTAGAGGGAGTTATATTTGATGATATTTCTTCAGGGAAGGTTGGGTGGGGGGTAAAGTTTGAGCTGAATTTATCAGCCAGAAGGTTTGCTATATCTTCTGGCTCAGTATAGGTGGCTCCATTTACAATGAGCTCTGCACACAATTGTGTATTGCCTTTGAGGTTGTGGACGTAGCTAAAGAATGCTTTCTGGTTGTCCTTGGCCTGGGAGGCCACACTTACCTCAAATTTGGCTTTGGCAGACTTTATTTGTCCTCTGAGTTGTTTATTTAGTTTGATGAGAGTGCTTTTATCCTGTTGGGTGATGCACCTCCTAACTTTTGCCACAATTTTGTTCCTCCTGTTATACATTCAAGTGATTTTTATTATTCCACCAGGGTGGCTTGTTTTTTGAGTTAGTTCTGTATTTCTTCTTAGTGGGTACTGCTGCCTCTATGGAGCTATTAACATGCTTGTACAGGGTTTCTGTGAACAGTTTTGCATATGCAGAAGTGTTCTAAGGGTTTATAGGGGCTTGCAATTTTGCCAGGTTCTCACTTAACAGCAGGAGGTTAGCTTTAGAATAGTTCCTGAATATTCCCGGTTTAGATAGGGGTCCAGACTTTATTTTTACTTCATAGGAGAGCATCTTGTGGTCTGACCTTATCAGGGAAGGCATTACAGTAGGGGGTGTGCAGCACTTTCCCATATTAGTGAGGACCAGATGCAGTGTGGTTGCAACCCTGGTTGGTGTATTGACTATCTGGTTCAGGGAGTTTGTGTTTACAAAATCCAGGAATCTCTGTGCATGTACATTTGATCTGTATAGGATTCCCAGTTAATAGTGGGGTAATTAAAGTCACCCATGAATATGGTATTGGGTTAGATGGTTAGTGTTTTTAATAAGTTTAAATACATTGTATGGGTTTCCTGGGTAATAAAGAGGGACCTATAGCTTGCAAGGAAGTAGTATTGGATTTTACATATGGTGATTTGAACATGGAGCAGCTCAAGTGTGCTGCCTTGTTTAACCAGCCTTGAAGTATATTTATTTTTGATGTGAATAGAGACACCTCCACCTTTAGTCCCTGTCTGTGAAGTAGCTGCTCTAAATGTGTGGAAGGCATTATAACCTTGCATTGCTGGTGTGCTGTCTGTGGCTTTAAACCATGTCTCAGAGACCACACAGACATCAGACATCTCTAGGGTAAACAGAGCTTCCAGGAAGTGGAGTTTTTGTTTAGGCTTCTAGCATTGAGCAATAATACTGTTAAATATTCTTGGTTTTGATTTGCTATGTTGGAAGTACTTTCAGTTTAGCATTGTCTAAAAAAGGCCCTATGGTGGAGACAATGTTTTAGATAATATTTGAAATCCTAGAGGCAAGAGATACACACCATCCCTGGCAAAGCAGAGTGGTCTGTTGACCGTCTCCTTCCATGCTGACAAATATTGCACCCCCTTAGAATGACACCAGAAACTAAGTCAACTATTAAAGTCAGTCATTTTTGTTCATACTGTGGCATCATCCTTGGAGAAAGTAAAATGCTGCTCAATGCTAGGCTCATACCAGCCTGAGACACATATTCTGAGAGGTCTATAATGTCTCTCTTCATATAGTCTAGGGAGGTAAGTCTCAGGTTATTTACTCCCACATGGACTATGACTGAGTCATATTGGTAATTATGATCCAATGACGTGAGTGCATGCATAATGTGGTGGATCCTAGCCTCTGATAAGCAACTGACCGTAACTTTCGCCTTACTCAGCCTGGTGAGAGGGACACCAGTGTGTCTCACGATGGAGTCTCCAATGACTAGAATGTTGGATTGTGTGGTGACTTGCCTTATTGGCTTAGAGGTAGAGACTACATGAAATGTAGCTCTATGTGCTAATGTGGGTTTTATTTTGAAAGAGTCCATTTGGGGCTGCTGAGGGTATTTCGTATATGTGCTTTGTCTAGGAGGTCTTTGTGGTTTAGGAAGGTTACATGTAAGTGCCTTTGTATATGTGGGTCTATATGTCTGCTTTGAATTGTGCGTGATGGGTGCAGCGTGTGTACTACTGACAACCTTATTGACATTAGGAGTACTTTTATGTGAAATCTTTGCCTCCAGTGATGTTGTGTAAATACATCTCTCACATACCATATCAGTTTGTTTGAGAATTAACTGGCTGTCAGTAAACATGAGGCAATTTCTACATTGCCTTAGGATGCCCATATCCACCAAGCTGGTAATGGAGACAGTAGGAAAGTTCAAATCCATGACAACAGACCCTTTTTATTGATTAGACTGTTGAAGTGAGAATATCAATCACTGTCAGGAGTATCCAGTTTGCAACTATATGGACAGTGCTTGTCACTGCAAACTAGTTGTCCTGTGTGCAACTAGATATTGGAGAAATTTCAGTTGTGCTTTTACAGGAAAAATGTCACTCACGGTGTCTGAGTCTGTACAGAACACTGCAAACACTTGAGGAGAAACTAATACGTAGACCCTGAAAATGTAAGGATTAAGTATTTAGGCAGTTATTCTGAAGTTAGGAACAAATCAAGCAGTACTTACTGAAAACAAAGAATTAGCTTGTCTTGAATGATGAAAAGAGGGGAGTCGCATGAATGGCTACTGCCTGGCTACTACTAATGCTGGTCTCACCATAGCTTCACTCTGTTGGGATGCAATACTCCTTTGCTTCTTCTGTCACCAGAAGCAAAATGATAGCACCAAACCCAAGAAGAGAAGCAGGCCACAGCCTGTTTGGTGATCCACAGTCTTGTCCCAGATGATGCAAGGGTCTGTAGGTTTGTAGCCTTTTTCTGGTAGATGCCTTGAATAGCAACCAGGCCAGTCTGGTACGTTATGCACAGACATTCATTCTCCAACCAGAAACAGGAATCAATGCACTTTGCTCCTACTCTCACCAGGATCAGAATATAAGCGCAGATTCCAACTGTCACATATAAAGCAGTTATTAGGCTTTCTGGTGATCAGCAGTCTCCAGGAAATACTGTCACTGTACTCCTTCTCTCAGCATGAGAAAACAGAGGCACTAATCCCAGGATGACTACTGAATTTAACAGCTTGTGATCCATCTGAACAGTGACTTTGGAATCCTGAGAGAGTGGGGTTTGAGATAAATAGACTCTTCAGCTGTTGGAGTAACTTATTATGTGATGCAGTGTCAAAGGCTTTGGATAAGTCTATGAATAGGACAGACACAAGACAGGAAGTGGTGTGTTCTGGATTGATGCTATTGGGATAATGTAACAGACCAGTGGTGGTGCTGTGGTTAGGCTGGAATCTAGGTTTGATGGGGAGAGAGGGAGGGATTATTACTAAAATGTGCTTAAGAAGCTGGTTGTGAATGCACTTTTCCAGAATTTTAGAAAGAGGGAAAGTATAGCTATGGGTCTGTAATTACTGACATCAGCTGTGGTAACCAGCCTTTTATAGGGGTATGACAAAAGAGTTTTTCTAGGGAAAAGAGATGTAGGACTCTTTCGTTCCTTTCTTCTCGTGGCTATCCTGTAAAACATCATTAGAAATGCTGTTCATGTGAACAAGTTCTACACCACCCATCCATAAACACCCTGTTCCATAGCTACGCATTCTAAACCAAAACTGCAAAGATTTTATTTTCGACGTCACTGACCATGGTATCCCTCATTAAAGGAATGGCAAAAACCTCTTAACAGCTAAATCTGCAACATGCAGAGTCTCAGAAATTGTAAGTATAGATACATACATAAGTACATACGTATGCTTGCACTAGATTAATACAAATGGTAAAAGACATCTAATGGGTTAATAGTAATGAAAGTGTAAGCCTTCCATGCATGCAACACTAGTGCAACAAATGACATTAGAGAAAGTAATATTTATTCCACAGCTGCTGACAACGGAACCCTGTAATCTTTTCCTTCACTTTCAAGAGTCCTGTGAAGATTACATATTAAAATTAAACTTTTTTTTAATTGAGTAACTGTATCAAGAAAAATGCTTTGTTTTATTATACTAGCTGCTCTAAGTTACATGATTTTGTGCCATTACAATCCCTTGTTTGCTGCTCAAAACTCTTCATGATGCCCAGAGTTATTGATATTTTACTCAACATGTTATTGCTTTAAGCATTAAAACATAAATGTAATGATAGCCCCATCATGCTACAAGATATCCAAACCTTCAGTATGGCTTCTCCTGTCACAATGCCCCAGGCTTGAAATGTAATTATCAAAAATATGGTTTAGTAGCATGTCTTATTTTTCTGGGTCAGCAGGCCAGATTACATTCCACAAAGTTTAGCTCTATATAGAAGAAAAAACTGAAGAGAGAAAAACTCATAGTTCTTCTGTCAAACTCATACCTGGACTACTTGTTTGAGGACTGTCAGTACTTTCAGTTATATGTACATATCCATGTATGTATGTATGTATATATATATATATATATATATATATATATATATATATATATAGCTTTTCTAAACATTCTGTTGTCCTTCTTACAACTAAATATATGAGATGAAATAATGATGTTAGCTAGACATTCAGGCTAAAGAACTAGGACACTAGCAGCATTTAGCGATTCTGTGTGGTTAAAGCTAAAAGTTTAAATAGGGTGAAAAAAGGTAGATTTTTTTTTCGATGTTCAAGTTTTCGGAAACTCGATCTTATAGTCTCTTTGATATTTTTTTTCAAGTTTCCAAAATGTTGATCATCTGACATAGACCCATTGTCGTATATCACTCCTAAAGGGCCTGGGTAGCCTTCAGCAAAATCTTGAGTAACTTTTCCGTTTTGTGCACCAGTACTGGCAACTGCAGTATATGTAGAGGTCAAGCTTTGATAGAAAACTTTTCTTTGCCACAAGAGTCTAGTTCTCAATGTGGATTCACAGGTGGGTACAAGGGTAACACTGATGATAAAAAATGTATAACTGCTATGTGCCTGTATGTACTATGAATATATAGAATAGCACAACCACTTTAAAATTAATGCAAAGTATTGCTCTTTTAATAAATAATGTATCTTATAATGAACTGTGTCTGGTTTGCCATTTGCTAGTGAATTTGTGATGAATGGTACCAATGTGTACAATTTTAAAGTTGCTGTTTTATTACAAATGTTAGTTTATCCTGACATTAACACTACCTACCCATTTCAGTGTATAACGAGGTGACAATTATGAAATTGTGTCAGCAGTGGAGTTTTCTTCAGCAAATACAATTCAAAATGCCACAGAAGCTGCATCAATGAATCATCTAGTGCCCATCAAGCTTGAAGTAAGCTGGTGTTATGGAAAATCAATATGTTTTTTCCTCACAAAGTGTTCAGTTTACCGAATTTCAAATATTTTAGCAAAAGCTTACAACTGGATATGGCCAATGTTGGATTTACCCTTGGATGGCATGATTTTATCAAGAGTGTGAAGCTTGAATGATTAAACAAAGCCAACTGTGGGTAAATACCATTATCCACACAAGGAGTGAGTTATTGCTTTTATAGAATGACATTTAATAATGTCTCACCTTTTCTAAATAATGTCACAGTATGATGAGACTGACTGTGTGTATAAGGCATGTAGTGAGCATGTGTTCAGCATCCACAAGCTGATGCATGCTGTCTATATGTGTGTGTGTGTGTGTGTGTGTGTGTGTGTGTGTGTGTGTATATATATATATATATATATATATATATATATATATATATATATATATATATATAAATAAATAAATAAAAATGACATACTTACCTCCAGTAAGTAGGAATCATTTTTTTAAAAAGTGATTCCCATGACTGGCATTTAGCAGGCCATTTCTATTTTTATCTTGTTGCTATATGTTAAATTTTTATTTGTTTATAATTTCTATTGATTTCTTTTTTTAATGGGGATCGAGCACCTACAATAATCTTGCTGTTTTCCCAAGGATGCTTGTGCACTCCCCATGTTATAATGGCTATTTTTTTTCTGGAGGGTGAAAGGTCGAAAGACAAACTTCAATCCTTCTGTTTAGTGCACTACATTTTCTCCACTTTATGGAGAAGAGGGTAAGGGAGCTGTAACTATTTTTTTAACAGTCACAGCTGCCTAGACTTGAGTTTGTTTTTGATAAGAACAGGACAGCTGTAGCTATGAGTCTAATAGTAATCACTGCTCAGGGTTTAGTTTGTTATCGATACCTTGTGGAAACTTGGATATGGAAGCTTCTGCTGTCTCTAGTAAAGTGTGTGCTCTCTGCTTTGCAGGGATCCTTACAGGGAGCTACTGAACAGATATGTTCCTGTTTGGAACAGTCAGTTTACACCAGGTGCACTGATTATCCATAGTATGCAATTTTTTCACCAAATATGACAAAGTTTAACCAATTAGAGCTAGATGATCTTACATAGCTATTTGCCAGGCCATTATGAAGACAGTAGTATGCAATTTTAGACTGCCAGCCATATTTGAAGAAATTTAGTTAAAAACTTTCATATATGTCATGGGAAAGGACTTGGAGGCAATGTACAGTTTATGTTCATTATCAGAGCCATTGTATGCTAGATATGAATGATAATCAACATGTTACTCCAAAGAGAAATATTATATGTGAAAGAGCATGCTTCCATAGAGGTATATAAACAAAAGATGAGTGTGTTGAAGCGTTTTTAAAACATTTGTGTGAACTGGCTAAAAACTGTGGACTTAATGAAATGAAATAACTGTGAGCTATGAAGTCTGACAGTTGGTTCAGTGGACTAAGGTTAGGAGTTGCTTTCTGTGGGCCAAGGTGTGATTTTCTCAGCCTCCATTTTTTCTACCTGTGTCACTAAACAAGTCTCTGAATTAGAAAGTGCTCCTGTTCTATGTTTGAAAAAGGTCCAGATGTACAAATACTGTACTCCAGTTAATAACAAATACATAAATAAAGAACTAATTAGATCCAGAATTGCTGTTGTTCTGGCTGGTGTCTCAAAGTTTACATTTAGAAGTAGGTTTAGTTTTATGACTAGCAATGCAAATCACCAGTGTGACAATTAGTAGAGAAACAAAATGGTGAATTGAATATGGCAAATGATTGTGTGTGTGTGTGTGTGTGTGTGTGTGTGTGTGTGTGTGTGTGTGTGTGTGTGTGTGTGTGTGTGTGCACGTGCAGCTGTGTGTATGTGTGTTTGTGTGTGGTAAGATGCAGAAAAATGGCAAGTTTAAAGAGAAACATGATATTTGAGAAAGTAAGTAAGTGCACAAGAAACAGAATAAATGTAAGCTTGGTAAATGCATGAAGTGTAACCTTCATTGTTCTGAATAAGAGCAATCTGCAATGTGAAGCATAAGGTTTATGAAATCTGAAAGGCTGGAATATTTTGCTGTCATTTGCATGAGTAAATTTAATAAAGAAGTTGATTCTGAGAATAAAGCTGAGAATATTGTACAGAAACAATTTCCTGCATTTAATAACTACCCTGCTTAATAATGATTCCTACTGGAAAGTAAAATTCTGCATTTGACAAAACTTCTTTGAGTTTTAAGATTGATTGAGAGGCCGATATTACTTTGATATCATGTATACCTATAGAAACATCTCAAGGCATCCACAGTTGTATGGAGCAGAGACAAGTATATGTAGACATATAAGCATTCTCAATTGCATTGGTAGGTTTCCCGCCATGTCTGAGTGGAAGAGGCACATGTATCAGCTTTTGTTTTATGTGTGGATGGTGTATACATAAATAATCTACTCAACATAGTTGTTGTATGCTAAATGGAGCTGATAGCCAGAATAAATGTAGTCAATTTGCATCCGTTTAATGAAATTGGTCTGTTTGTGGGTGAACCTGTAAAAATTAAATTAAAGCCATATGCTACTGAATATGCCTTAACCCCACTCAGAAGAGTGTCTTTCCCTATCCTGTCTAAAGTAGAGGCCTAAATCAAAAGAATACAAGAACATTATGTGAGTAAAAGTGTAACTGAACTGACTTTGTGTCATGTGACTGAAAGAGTAACCAAACTGAGTTTATGGTGTGCAGCAAGGGTCCCTTTTATGAAAGAGTGTGGCAGTATTCAAATATGTGTTATTATGAAAAAGATTAATGACAAGAGTCATGCATGAAAGATTTATTCTAGCTACACTGTAAGACATAGAACCTAAACTGGTCAGTGCCAAAGTGCTTTCCATTTTTGGTGTGTGTCCAGAGGGTTGTGGTCACCTAACGATAAACTAGGTATTGCTGGGCTTGAAAAAAAATAGATTAAAGTTGACAACTTTCACTACTGCAGTGAGAAGGCTCTGTTTCAAGAGATTGTTACTTGATATAATCTGAGCACCAGGAACATTTCAACATAAATTGAGTGACTTACTAAAGGGCATGAAAATGGTGTTTTTGCCATGGATGGCATGCAAGTGTTTGGTCCCAAGACATGTGATTCAGGATTGGATGTAGTGCTTCAAACCATTAAAAATGCAGGTTTATATTATGATGCTTATTGTTTGGGAATGCTAACTGATGCAAAACACCGATATTCTCATACTGAGAAGGAGTGCCTTTTAAGTATGCAGGTTTTTGAGATATTCTCCAGACACCTATTAAGGCTAGAAATTCTTCAGCTCCAGAATAACCAAAATCCATTAATTCCAATAATAAGATCTAGACAAAGTAACATGCAGATGTCAAAAACTGCTTACACGACTGAAATGGTTCAGTGCCAGAGCAATCCATGTGTCTGGGTCATCAGTTGTTTGTAGCAGATATGTTATCTAGAATCCCTATACATGACAAACTGGTAGCAGATAACAAAGAAGATGTTGCTACCTCTGTGCAGAACATTATGACAACACAGCCAATGACTACAAAGAGATTACAAAAGTTAAATGTGCTACCAAAATGACAATGTGGTACAGATTTTTGCATTCAAGACAAATGAGCAGTACCCTCATCACAATGTGCTGAAGTGTTAATGCAAAACACACAAAGGTCGCAGACTGGTCTAAGAAAATGTGAAACAGCCAAAATGTCAGTTTGGTGACTTAACAATAATCTAAGCACTGCAAGGCTTGCATCCAAGTATTAGTTCAGCATTATCCATAAACCTTATGAAAGAAGAGAGCCATTATGGCTGATACTCTTACCACTAAGTCATCGGCAAAAGATAGTTGCTAACTTAATGTGACTTTGAAGGCAAAAGCTACTTTTAGTAGCGGGATAGTACTCTTGTGCTATAGAAATATTACCTATACCAGCTATGACTAGCCAGCCAGCAATAACAGAGATCAAGACCAGGTTTACAGCAAGTAGAATATCTAGTGAACAAGTTACAGACAATGGCACACAACTTATGTTTACTGAATCCCAGCAGTTTTCTGACGACTATGTTTTTGTATCAAGTCCTCACTGTCTTAAGTAAAATGGAGCTGCTGAGAGAGCAGTCCAAACACAGAAAAAAGATTTTAAAGCTCACAAGAGCTTTCATGTCATACCGTGTAACTCCACACAGTGCTACAGGACTACATCTTCCCAAATAAGGCCCAGGTGACAAATAATGACTAACATAGATAAATAGACTGTTACTAGGTTAATGACCCTGGGGGATTTTTTTAAGCCTAATTAAATTTTCCTGAAAGAATAATGACATCCTGTATCCAAATGGGACATGGAATGGCAGGCATTTATAAGCTACCTCTGTCCATAAGGGACATGGGTGCAAGGTCTGTTGTAAATTTCTGTTCCCTATCTACTGGTCTAGGCTGTGCTTAGATTTGTTAATAGATGAACTCAGATGGGTTCTGGTACTGTTTGACTTAAAAAATATGCAGGAGATAACTATGGGGTTTCAGGATGCCTTGTAAGCTAGGTACAGATCACCCCTTAGCTATAGGAGACTGAGCAGGAGAAAGGGCTCTAAGGCACTCTGCATAAGACAGGTTTGTTAGGCCTTGTATTCTTTTTTTTAATGAATCTCTGAGGTCCCACTAAGCGGAACATATGGCTTGTCAGACACATACCAAAGTGAGCATTGTACTCAATGATGGTTCTGATAAGGGCAGAGTACAGTGGGTTAATGACCTCTTTGGACCTAGGTGCCATGCCCTTACTTATAATTTGTGCAACATAAAAGGATACTAATTTTGAAATTTTAACTTCATACACAAACTATTCTGTATGACTAGGTAATACAAAATGACCAAATAGGTAAAGCTTTATGCAAAAAAGTTCTATAACAGACACTGTTCTGCACACTCACTTACTGTCCATTAGTCAGGCCAACCAGTGCAATTAAAGTTACACAGAGAAGGAGAGAGAAAGTGAGACAAAGTTGATGTTGCAGTGTGAACAAAAGATGAACCAAGATAATCCATGTGTAAACTGAGGATGTCAGCATAATACACTCAGTCAGTGGTATAATCAAACACTCCCAGATGAGCTTCAAGTTAAATTCTGTTATACTGGGATCCAGACTGAAGTATATGAAGCAAGGATAACCAGGTTCTCAGCTAGTCAGCGTAATCCTTTTTCTCAAGAGTGTTGACATAGCTCAGTATCTGAGACAAGGACAAATGTTTTGAATCCACAACATGTAACAAAAGCCTGTCTGATTGTAGGCCTACTGTAACTTTTCCTAAGACTGTTGGGCAAAGTGACTAGACAAAATGTTGCTAGTTACAATTGCTTATCATAGCATAAGCTTCAGTTCCATTTGTGTGACTCACAGAAGACAAAATGTCCCCAGTTATTGAAATTGTAAATGAGTAATGGAGATATACAAATGGATATTTTTCATACAGAAGGCATCCCTGCTAAAAATATTGTCTCAGTTTTTGTTGTTTCATGATAGTACTGAAAAGTTCTAAGCCCGACAAACTTCATAAATAATGAGCATTATTTTGCCTCTATAGCTAAAAAGAGGGTTATTTCATCTTGTAAAATGCCAATTTGCAGAATCATAACTCTGTGTTTTGACTTTGTTTCAGATCATTGATTGAACCATGTCAACGAAAAGTATGGAATTTTCAAGTGTGGAACTCATAGCTGTCATGAAGTTCCTATTCCTGCAGAAGAAAACTTCAAAGGAAATCCATAAATGTATGATGCAAATATTGAGTGACAAGTGCCCTTCTTCCTCAACTGTGAAAAAGTGGTGTGCAAACTTTCAGTATAAAGATTTTGAGAGCGAAAATGTAGCAAGTTCTGGGAGGCCTCCAACGGGTATCAACCCGTGAAATTGTTGACCATGTCCATGACCTGATTTGGCAGATTGACGAATAATGGCTAAAACAATTGCTGAGACACTACTGATATCCAGGGAATGTGTTGACTTTATAATCCATGAGCAGTTGTGTATGCAGTAGCTGTCAACCAAGTGGGTGTCCAAATGTCTGAATGCTGACGAGAAAAGATGTCAAGTGGACACTTCCAAGTTGATTTTGCAGCATTTTCATCAAACTGGTGCCAAATTTTAGAATGACTAGTTACTGTTGATGAAACATGGTTACACCACTATAATTCTGAAAAAAAATAACAGTCCATGCAATGACAGTACTCAGGTTCACCAAGGCCAAAGAAGTTCAAGACCCAAAAGTCAGCAGGAAAGGTCATGGCAAGTGTTTTGGGATCAGGAGGATGTTGTAGTGAATGAATATCTTCCAAAGGGCCAAACGGTCAATGCAGAATACAAATGTAATTTGCTGTGTTGATTAAAGGAGGCATTGAAAGAAAAAAGGAAAGGAAAGCTGCAGAAAGGAGTTATCTTTTTGCAAGAGAATGCACCTGTTCACAAGGTGGGCAAAACAATGGAAGTTTTCACAAAACTGGGGTTTGAGTGTATAGACCATCCACCATATTCACTAGATCTTGCTCCATCTGACTATTTCCTGTTTCCAAACCTTAAAAAGAGTTTGAAAGGGCAGCAATTTTGGAATCATTCGGAGGTGATTGCAGCCGCTAAGCAGTATTTCAGTGACCAGACTTCAGATTTTATTTTTGGCAAGGTTACAGAAACTTCAGACACAATGTGTCTAATGTGTTGAATTTCAGGGAGAATATGTTCAATAACTTGTAAGTTTCATGGCTCTACATCATTCCATTCTAGATCGGGCTTAGAACTTTTCAGCACCCCCTCATAAGTTTTGAGTAATTGCAGAGTCATTATCATTTCAGAATGCTGAATACACGGATCTGTTATAAAGACATCCATACTTTGTATTTTCTGTTCTGGGGGAAGATGTGATGACAATAACTGTAGAGCTGCTATGTGTCTGTTTATATTCAGAATATGCATTACAGCAATGCTACTTTTAAAAAGAATGCATAGCATTGTCATTTTAAGAAGTGTTGTACTCATTAACACACTTGAATTTGGTTTGCCAGTCACTAATATCTGTGATGAATGAACTGTTATCATTGTCTTTGTTGCACTGCCATTTTGTACAATGTTAAAGTTGCTCTTTACTGAGGATATTAACATTGACTGCCTACATCACTGGGTAACCAGAGGTGCACACAGTAATAGTAACTTACAACAATGTACTTATTTCTTTACATAAATTTAGCAGAGAACAGCATTCAGGGGAAAAAAAAGAATCAAAGACACAGTATCCATAGTCCAAAATGATCTCACGAAAAATATCAGCATCAGTCCATTCCATTTTCATGTGGGAATCACAGAGGAGAAATTAGTTCACCATCCACAGTTTTACAGAAAAAAATGTATTTTGTTGCCTGTGGAAAACCACTAGTGTAGACATTGTTTAGTGTGTAGTATAAAACCAGTCAGAAAGTTTGTTTTGTAAAATTCAAAAATTCAAATTTACTTAGAATGTACAAAATGAAATCTGCTTTTTCTGTCTTTGCAGGAGTCAACTACACCAGGTAAAACAGTTCTCATACAGTTCTTTCAAGAAATAAACAGTCCATGCACTGAACACAGACAGTTTCATAGTTCAGCTTTCTGATCCACTTTTGCATTGCCCCTTCTTCTTTCAAACACGTTAGCACTTACAGACGGGAGATACAATTTATTCAATTCTCTCTAGGTTTAGCAGACGTTATCACAGAAAGAAAACATTCTTCTCCCAATGAAGAACTCTTTCTCAAATACCTGGTAATACGTCCATCAATACAGGGTATAGAAATACCTTCAGGTTCCTTTGTAACTCTGGAAATACATTCCAAATCTATCCTTCTGGAATCTACCATTTCCAGCAGCTTTATTCCTTTTAAATTCTTACTGCGGTTAGCTTCTCTCTTGTTTCCTCGAATCCATGCATGCCTGCCTGTCCTAGCCTTAGAGAAGCACCTCCATAGCAACCACTATGCCACAATGCCTGCAAATTTAGGATACTACTTAACAATAACCAAAAATATATAGTTCCCCTTTTAATTGTACTATGCTCTTAGTTAACTATGATAATAACAAAGCCACCATGCATGTTAGACTGTGATTCATACCTCTCAACTGTGTAGATTTTCACAGAATGCCCAGATTTTTGCCTCATATGTTTGGCCTGTTATTCATAAAATGTTGGTTTTCTGGCAAATCATTGCCAAATATGTCAGAAAATAATGACAGACATTTGAGATTCAGACTTCATACCCTTCAGAAAATCCCTGCTAATGTAAAGCTTGTTATTGTAGCAACTTTCTAAGTTTGTAAGAGCAATATTTAAAAAACTGTCCCTATTTCTGGGCCTTTACCCCCCCCCATTATTTATGGCTTTGTCCGCATTTCTTGATCCAAGAGGTTAAGAGACATGCTATGGATTATCACCTCTTTTCACCACTAGCTAACCTTCTAAACTCAATAAATATCTGAAAACAATGCACTGTAACTGTTATACTTTATGCAAAAAAAGATAACTGAATTATATGTCTCAGTTTGTTAATATAAGCCAGATATAATAGCTCCTTCTGTGACCTGGCATAATTTCTAATATGTTCCTTAATCATACCATTTGTCCTTAATAAATTGTATCAACAAATGGAAGAGGAAAGTATTACACAAGCTTTAAGTATTAATCATTCACACATGGTAAAATTGCTTGCATCTATAAAACATATCAATACACCCCCAAACATGTTGAAGATTTGCTTGAGAGTCATCAAACTCAATCTAAAGAAACAATCATATCAGATGATCTTAGATTATGTTTGGTAGGATACAATAATTACTGTTCTTAAACATTCTCTCCCCTCTTGCTTAAAAATCAGATAATCCAATTTCCCCCAGAAATCATATACAAACCTCATATAAATTAAACTATAATCTCAGTCCTCACTTCTCACTTCTGGAATGCATGCACATGCACTACTACATCAGATAGCATAAGTGATCACATAGCTATTGTTGGTATAGCAAACTCCAAATTAACCAAACAGCATACCACTCACTATACAAGGTATACATTTCAGACCATCTTATCACATTCCTGTCACTATATATTCAAACTCCGTGACTGCAACCCAACAGAATAAATTTCACTTTTTAGGTGGTGAATTAGTTTAGTTTATTATCTACCCTTTAAATATTATGAACTGCTTTGAGGCAATAAAGACAATACATGTCAGGTATAAGTCATCATGCTGGTTACCTCAAGAAATTCAACAAGAAATGGCCAACAGTGACCATCTATTGCAAGCCTATATCTCCTATAGGTTTTCTGTTGCATTAGAAATTCATCAGACAGCAGCCTCAGCAAAAAATAAGGTTTATTGAAAAAAAATGACACTCTCATGACTTGCCCTAATACAAATCCTAAAACTTTCTAGGACACTCATTTACTTAAAAAAACATGCCCGTAGTATGCACCCCAAGAACCTGAAGACAGATGTTATGAAGGGTCAGCTTTTTAGGGTTGCAAGACTGCATGCTAGCGATAGTAATATGAATGCCTCATTTGATGCCCTAGTGGATGTATATAAGCAACACGGTTACTCAGATTTGGATATAGTACAGGTGCAGAATGAGGTTTTATTATGCAGACAAGATAGGGCTAAATCTCATTTTTATGCTAATGATGCATGCATTAGAGATATGAATACACATGATAACCACATAATGATGTCTTTAACATACTCGAGTGATGTTAATTCAGTATGTAAAATTATTAAGAAGAATTGGAAGGTTCTGTTGTCTGATCCTAAATATAGAGAGGTTTTAGATGTTTAACATAGGTTCATCTTTAAAAATAATCCTTCACTAAGAAGGATACTTTGTTATAGACCAATAACTTCTAGTAATCCATATACAGATGCCTGGAGATATAAAAGGGCTGAGACACATCCATGCGGTGCTTGTAATGTATGTAGCTATATTAAGAAAGACAATTATTTTATTCACCCTTTGAGTGGACGTGTGTTTGTCTTTGAACAATATACAGACTGTAACTCGAAAGATTTGGTTTACTTGGCTGTTTGTGAAACCTGTGGTTCCTATTATGTTAGAAAAACTAACAGATGCTTCAGAAATCATATAAAACAGCATGTGTATGCCATTAAAAAGGGTGAACACATCATTAACGAAGGGGTCTCACATAGATTTAAATTTATGATGTTAGAGAAATATAGGGCTTCTGTTAGAGGAGGTGATTCTAAAACTCATACAGAGTGTTTGGAAATTAAATGGATTTTCAAGCTCGCTGCAAATAGAGGCAGTGGGCTTAATGGCAATGTCCCTTTCAAACCAGCCCTTAGAGCTAGAGGGCTGTGAAAATGATTGGCTGATTTTAATTGACCTCATTATTTAAACTGTTTGTTTTAAATATATTGTTAGAGACGAAGAAGCAACTGTATTGCGAAAGTGCTTATCTATGTTTTGTTTTGCTAGTTTATTAAACATTTTTTAACATTTTAATAATTTTTCTCGTGCATCACTGACTTTTTTGTGTGACTTTACTTGGTTTTCATTTGTGTCAGTGTTCCTGTTCCTCACTTTTGGATTTTTGCTGTTTCTATGAAATATACATGCACCTCTACTTTACAAGTAGTCCTACAAAGTAAAGGGTCTATATTCCTGGGGCATTTTCAGTAGATACTTTTATTGCCACTCAAGCTCTGTCCAATAATCCTAGCATCACATTGTTGGACCATGCAGAGATGTTACTGCCTCTGACAGACCAGAAACTTCTCTATCTCTATAGTTCAACTGATGGGCCAGCACCCATCAGCCTACCTTCCTATTTCAGGTGGGCAGCTCTTAGTTCAGCAACATGTGTGATGTCAGTGGCACTTCAGCACACTATCTCATAACTACAGCTATGGCCACCAGCTGCATTAATATCCACCACCATATCATTCCAGGTGCTATGCCAGCAGGCCCAGTCAATGGCTCCCAGGCCAAAGTGCCATCCATCATGGTGATGGAGAAGTTGGAGCAGAACCTCATTCTCCATATCAGAAATCTTTGATGCACATGTAGTCTTTCCAGCAGACTCCACAGTGTATTTCTGCTTTACCTGTTTTTAGACATTGCTCAGCAGATATGTAAAGCACTGGTGTTAACATCTTGATAATGAGTGGCCCAGAGGACTGCTTACACCACCTTTCTCCCATTAGCCAATATTGCTTAATGTTTCTGGTCTGACAGTAATATGTCTTAATCCACAGTCTATATAATGTCAGGCATATAAGTTTACTGAGCAAATGTCTGCACAGTACAACACCTAACAGATTGCAACTGACCAAGCTGACATGACTGTTTTCTTTTAGGAATAAAAATATTTTTTCACATTACATGCATGTTTAAGCTATACAACAGGCACATGCTTTTCTTGAAATTGAGTCTACAAGATCATCTAGAATGTGTTACGTTGTACCCGATTATGTGCTGATGGCTGTGTCTCCCATTATACTTAATGATCCTTTGCCACTGCCATAGCCTTGTAGGGGCCCTCTCAATAAACCTTTCCAAAACAGTATTCTCCAACTTATTTCTTATTATTTAAACAACTGCAGTACCAGTTTGAAGCAGCCATACTTGCCAAGATGAACTTATAGGAAATAACACTTACCTTGTACAAGTTGAGATTTAATTTGCCTTATCAGTTGCTGTCAAATTCAGCTTTTATAGATTCACAAGTTGTTGCTCTGTGAGTTCTACCATAGCACAGCGATTTTCATATTACACAAATTCACCAAGCAGGGTGCAGTGTTATGCTAATTAGAGCTCAACTTATCACTGTTTCTGAATGAGCTGCTTGGCACAATGAGATATCTTGCTAAACATCGCATTCCTGGTCCCCTGTTGGCAGCACTCTGCATACAAGGTTCAAACCATGCTTTTATAGGCGATTTATAATCTTACACATCATCTTACGGAAATGGAGTGACTGCAGTGCCTACTTTCTCAACAGTATGTAGAGGGACACTATACTGATGTGTTTCATACCTTAAAGTGTCTTTGTGAGCCATTTGACTACAGTGCTTACTTTAGCATATCCTGCCATCTGCCATCCATGAGAGCTGCCCATCATTGCCCATTGCTGTGTGACAGATAGTGCACATGAGCATGGGTATAGGTGTGGATGGGAATTTTCTGCATTTTTTTCTTTGATTCTTCAAGTTAAGACATGACTGATGGAGAAGGATAGAGTAATGCTCCTTTCCAAAACTCATTGTGGTGTACAGAGGAGGCTGAAATCTTTCTCCACTTCCTGCATAAGGGCTCCTGTCAGAGTATCTTGACAGAGGCCTACCTAGGGCCTCAATATAAGACTGAGGCTAGCAATAGTTTAGCCCAGGCTATCACCCATGCCACTGGCAAAAAACACATGAACTATACCATTATAATGATATGAGGCAACAAAATCCTAATCTTTTAGGCCAATGGGAGGATGAAGACAAAGAGAAGGCACAACCCATGTACTACAATTCAAACTTATTCTAACTACCCATACAACTTGCCAGTGCATGCCAACCACAGATCTTGCACACTGCTGTTTTGCTTTCCAAGGTCCCTGAAGGTATTGTAGAGAATAGGTAGCTGCACATGAAGGAAACAGAGTACTTAAGAGAGTCCTGGGGGTGAGTATGCCTGCTTCATAATGTGCAGGTTTTAATATTAAGTATTTATTTAGGTAGTATAGATGTACTTTGATACAATAATAGCCTTTATACATCACTATCACTTCTGTCGTAACTTTCATAGATCAAAGGTAGCAGCATGACTGTTGGATGTTACTTCTGTGTGTTTGCCTCCTGCAATATTCCTGGACAAGTAGCTCAAGATATTAAAGCTGCATGTTACAAACTGCAGTGACGTCTGTGAGTTCAAGTTCTCCTTTATGTTCATTCGGATATAATTTTTAATTTGATGTGCCTGTTTCTTTAATGTGACTGCAGCATTAGAAGGGAAAGCATGTGTGAACTACATTTTTCTTTGTGTGGACATGTGTGCCACAGACCCATTTTGTCAATATCCTTGGTTCCTTTGATTATATTACCTGTAAGGGGAATATATGTCCAAGCAGCACTTTTTTTTCTTTCTATATGTACATTGGTCTCAAAACCTCCCATTACTGTATTTTTGGACTACTAACTTCACTTGGGTTGTCCAAGTAGCTCAGCACATTAAGGCTTTGCCTTTCCCAATTCAGGTGATGCCGGCTGCGGTTTTAGATCCCCCACTCACTAGTGTATAGTAACAGCCTTGGTAAATTAAGAAATGTGCTCGATGTACATTCAGTTATATTAGCTATAACTTTATTATTGTAAACATTAATTGTTTTCATTGTATCTGCACTTCTGTCTCCATCATTTTATCTTCTTTGATTGGTGCATTTGTTACGATGGTTAAGATCTTCACTTTGTTAGCACAAGGTATAGGGTTTGATTCTTTCTTCAGTTTATTGGCTAGGCTTAAAATGGCCCTTAAGGGCAGTTAGACTAGTATTCACCTATGCTATCCTTTCTATTATATACATTTATTTTCATTATTATTTTATTTCTCTCCATTTATTTGACTGTTATATACATCAACATCGACCTACACCACTCCCTCAATCAAGGCCTTTTGGAAACTCAAGATAGTAGTAGCAATAGTGCCACCACCACCACTGCTGCCAGCAGCACCAGAAACACCCGCAACATGTGTCCTCGCATACCACAGCCACATCCACAACTGCCGCTCTCCCTGCACCACCCACTGTTGTACGCATCAGTAGCAGTGGTAGTGGAGGAGACAGCTTTGCCACCTACGGTCAGATGGCAGGCATAATGGAGGAGGTCATCAATAGGAGGTTAGATGCCCACAAAGGCCACTTGGAGAACTTCTTTCAATGACTCATTGAGTCACATCCATGCACACCACTGGCTCTACCCTCTGAGCCAGGACCTAGTACTAACGGGTGGCATTAAGTTCTCACTGGGCCACTGTTGTCAGAGACAGCAGCAGCAGAACCCCATCCTATCACCCATTCTGGTGTACCTGTCCCTTTGTTTGGCTATATCCATATCTGTATGTTATACAACCCTTTACTCATCATTGTCTTCCATCTATTTTACTGATGTCTCCTTCACCATTGTGCTCCTCCTCCTTCCTTGTGTTTCCATACACTCTTTCAGTCTTGTCTGTTTTCACATGCTACCTTACCTCTTCTTCTTACCTGCATCTTACTTGCCTTCCTCTCTTCCTTCCCAGCCTTACCTTCTCTTCATTTATGAAAAATGGGTATCTGTCCTGCAAAAAAGAAAAATCACAAAAATCATCAACATTTCCCTCATGTGGGATCATTCCTTACCTTTTCACTTTATATCCTACACCCCATTTTTGTTTCCCCTTTCATCTGTTTCCTATACTACCAGTTAAACCCATTAAACTGGTCAAGAAATAAATGGATGTATCTCACTCATGGCCATTCAAGACTTTCATATCACACCTACTTCTTGCTACAACTTTGTGAGTTGGATCACACAGGGCATCTCAGAGGTTTGTGTGCAACATACAACCACTCGTATTGCTCATGTTATACTGATAAGCTAGGTTGCCATGTTTCACACCTCAGATTGATATGTTCAGCCACAATTATACCCAACTTATACTAGACTTTTCCACTATCAGTCAGATAAATGAGCTTTCCACCATTGTGTGACACTTGTCATATGTGAGAACAGGTATGACCATTAATTTTCATGCATTTGTCTTATCAGAGTATTTCAGTATCAGCAATATATTAAAAGGTCAAAGCACAAAGATGATGTGTTGAGAAGTCAGAAATATTCCACTTATCCCTTCCACCAGCATTACAGCCAGGCCAAAGATCCTTGATGAAAAGTATCAAGGGCCATAATGTAAGACAGAGGCCTGAAACAGCCTGGCACAAAACATTAAACATGACATCATTTTACAGTCTTGAATATATTGAATAAGATTCTCTAACCAAATAATTCCCTAATCTGCATAGGTGTTATCCCTTAATAATGATTTTCATGTTTTAAAGTGGAAACATCCCATGTTGTTCTTCAGGTATTCTTTGGTGAACAGAGAGAATAAACATATTTTAAAGCTCTTTATATTATTGTTAACTTGTTCTAAATGGTTAGATGCAATGGAAAGGACTTTGTGTATCAAATTATTAGAAGCAACTGAAGAGACTCTGTGTATCAAACTATCAAGCACAGTGAGTGTGACCCTAGTGAAGTTTCTTCCAGTCTTACCCAGTCTAGAGAATCTTTCTGACTAAATGCAAATAACTGGTGCAAAATAAAATCTTTCTGACTAAATGCAAATAACTGGTGCAAAATAAAATGTATATTGTATCATCTCCAATCTGGTATTTACAAAAGAGTTTTAACAGGGTTTTCATGACCACACATGCCTCTCAACCTCCTCATATAAGAAATCTGGACAAAGCCAAAAATAATCGGAAGATAGAGGCCCAAACTCAGGAACAAGTTTGTGGTTATTAACTTAGAAAGTTGAAAAAATTACCAATTTTGATTTAACATGCATTTTCTCAAGGATGTGAAGTCTAAAACTGAAATGTCTGTATTTATTCAGTGACTTTAATCCTCAATGACTTTCCAGGAAAACACAGATTTTATGAGGAACAGACAAAAAATATGAGGCAAAAATGTGGGCACTGATAAAAACTGCACAATTGAGAGGTATATGACCACTACATTTCTAACTCTTTTGGTAGTCATACCATATAAATGGCATATCTTTCTTCGTGAGTTCTGTAAGTATTATTGTCACAATGCTAAAATATTTAATGACTATAGACCTGTTTCTGCTTAGGCCTAACAAGCTTTTTACCTCTTTAGCATTTATAGGGATTTGTAGAAGTGTCATGCCATGAACTGATTTTACTATCACAGGATTGGGATTCCCCTACTTTAGAATATGAACTTTTGAAATGCAAGACCAGTCTTGTCAAAATTGCACTTTGTTTAATGGTAGTATATACAACAGTTTTCTCTACTTTTTGATATCACATCATGCATTTTTTCATTTCTCCCATATATTACAGCATCATCTTTGTACTTCTTTACATGTTTGATGTCTTATATCACCTGCTGTATCACATACTTGTTCTGCTTCAAACTTACATATGCTGAATTAGCAGCAGTACTTTTTTACTCCAAATGTGTCCCAAGGTAATAGCAATCTGACCTTAATTCTAGTTTGCTAAACACCTTTGCTCTGCTCTCTACAATTATTATACATCTACATCTACAACAGATATGAAATACATTTCTTTCTGTATTCTCCATATGCTATTTGCACATTAATAAGAATCTCACAGGCTGGGGATATATGCAATATTAGACCAGACCCCTTTGGAATAATTGTTTTTTTTTTTTAATTATTCATGTTTGCCTACGTATTTCTTTCTTATACTTCTTTACCCAAATTGAGACACTCGTGTCACAGTATAGTAGTCTTTTTTCTTTGGTTTTGTCTGTGTTTTTTATTCACTTTTATATTACTATAAATGACTCAGCTATACATATTAGGCATACTAAAACTGCAACTTTTCACTTTATCTTTTATTCTGGATTTATCTTGAAACACCCTTTCATTGGTAAATGCTGTTTTATATCATAATCATAGATCCTGATGATGGCTTCTTGTAATATTGGCTGTGGATTTCACTTAATGTAAAAATCACTATTAACACAATTAAAAAGCTCCTGAATCATCTTCAATATCTTAACTATTGTTTCTGGCATCAGTACAACCGCATTCCCATTTTATTCTTTGGAGTGGTGACAATTATATGTTTTTTATGTCTTTGCTCTTTTGTCTTCCAGGCACCCAATTTTGAGTTTGATCCAAAACTGTGGATCCTGCAATTATGGAAAAAACGAGGCTTACTATGAAAAACAAGTTTTAAAAGTCAATTCTAAACGTTTACAGCCTTTTTGCAACCACGGACAGAGCTTGTAGTTTCTCTTTTCAGAGGACCACAATTAACATTCTCAGAAATTCAGCAGGATATCTTATGTCTTGTGCTATGCTTCGACATATTCCTATACATGACATTTGGCCATATCTTACTTACTCTATATGTCTGCCACATCTGCTAGCAGTTTGTGGCCTAACATTTTTATTGTTATTTTTGCATACTCTTGCAAAGTGTATGCATCTGACACATGTCATATTCCCTGCTGGACATTACCTCTGTGTGAACAGAGGCCACCAGATTATCTGAACTTTGTTTTACTCCTTACATTATCACTTGATACATTCACTCACACATCTCTTCCTCTGGTTCCTTTTATTTTTTTTCTTTGTGATTTTCATCACCAAAACAGTTAGATAACACTACTGAGTTTTTGACAACTTTAACAACTATCAGTATGTATATTAGCAACATGATAAAGACCAAGATTTTATCTATAGTTTCAAATGGCTCATTCATGGCCTTTTCCCCAACCCTTCTTGAAAGAATGTCAGCATTATTTACATTTCTAATATCTCTGTCTGTGTTGTTGAACTCTTAGTTCCTTGCTAGGAATTTTAGCTTAGTGTGGTAGATATTTCTGGATGGTTATAGTATATTGTTTAAAGTTCAAGTACAATGACAGATCACTGAGGTACAAAATATGTTAGTAGCTCAAAATAATGTCGGGGGAAGGCCATCTTTGCTTAATATAACACAGATTTCAAAGAACAAGATGATAGTGAGAGAGCCTACCCTGAATGTCCATCCTATGGCTTGCTCTTCCTTTTTCTTTAGTTTTTGCTGTTTTTCCAGTTCTTTTCTTTTTTTTTTTTTAATATTCATGTTTTTATTTTCAGAATCAGGGCAGACTTAAACTGGGAACAAGTCTTTTGGAATCTGGACCACTGTTGATGTGACATTTATATTCTTCCTTTTAAAACATTACGCTGTTCATGTCTTAACTTGGGACCTCATGTCTTAACTTGGGACTTCAAGGCTTGCTGATTTAAAAAATAGTTTCTGTTTATAAATTCCTGCATACACTGATGGAAAATCCTGGTATTCTGGCTGAAGTGTGATTCTCAAACAATCTGGAAATATATTGCTGATTGATTAGTGTATTTCTGGGCATTTTAACCTTTCAGAGTTCTGCATTCTCTTAATTTTGCCTGACTGAATTATTTTTTTTGCCTGACTGAATTATTTTATATATTTTCTGCCATTGTTTTCTTTTTCTCATCTGTCCTGAAACTGCTTCCTCATATTCCTGTGGTGGAGTTTGTAAAACTGATCTAATAGCTTTTGTGTTATCTGATTGCTTCAAGGTTTGCTGATTTAAAAATAGTTTCTGTTTGTAAATTCCTGCATGCACTGTTGGAAACTCCTGGTGTTCTGGCTGAAGTGTGATTCTCAAACAATCTGGAAATATATCACTGATTCATAAGTATATTTCCTGGCATTTTAACCTTTCAGAGTTCTGCATTGTCTTAAGTTTGCCTGAATGAATTATTTTTTTGCCTGACTAAATTATTTTATATATTTCTGGCATTGTTTTCTGTTTCTCTTCTGTCCTGAAACTGCTTCCCCCTGTTCCTGTGATGGAGTTTGTAAAACTGGTCTAACAGCTTTTGTGTTATGTGATTGCTTCAAGGCTTGCTGATTTAAAAATAGTTTCTGTTTGTAAATTCCTGCATACACTGTTGGAAAATCCTGGGGTTCAGGCTGAAGTGTGATTCTCAAACAATCTGGAAATATATCACTGATTGATAAGTATATTTCTTGGCATTTTAACCTTTCAAAGTTCTGCATTGTCTTAATTTTGCCTGACTGAATTATTTTATATGTTTTCTGGCATTGTTTTATGTTTTGCATCTGTCCTGAAAAAGTTTTTTCCCTCCCTCTCACCCTATTCTTGTGGTGTTGTTATAGTTGGTGGTTTTGCAGTTGTTTGCCCCTACTGCAAATTTTACCTGGGAAACCCTCCCAGTCTAGTGTTCACTCTACTTAATACAGAGAGAACATTTGAGAAGGCCAACCCACTTAGGTTCTTAACCTTGAATTGTTCTTTTGCTCCACCTTCTTCTCTCCTTGCACTTTACTAAAAAAACTGCACTTTATTTTGCTTTTGCCACTGCTTAAAAGTACTCAGTTGTATTTTTGTATTTATTCTGCTGCATTTATTACTGCTTGGTAGTAGCCTGATTAAATTGTAACTGTTATTCTAAGCCTTTTGGTTTAAGCACTTGGGCTTTAGACCAGTTGTTTTACATTAAACATGTTTGTGGTCTGCACTGTTGTGGCAGGGCAGGTAGCTTACATCCTTCTAAGTTGGGAGTTGCTGATTGAAAGATTAGTGTCTGTTATTCTAAAAGTGTATTAGTTCTGGTTTAAGTTCTTAGCTTCAGGCCAGTTATTTTATATTAAGAAAGTATGGTCTGCACTCTTGTGGGAGGAAATGGTAGATTCTGCCCATCTGAGCTGGGAGTTTCTGGTTAAAGGCTTATTCTGCCTGCTTATTTGAACTGTTTCTTTCTGAAATTGGTACACATTGTTTGCTGTAGCATAGACTAAATTCAGACCTGCTGAATCTAGCTTTGTTTGTATAACTTGAGCACTAATCCAAAACACCTTTTCTTGGAGAAGGTTCCCCTGCACACTAGTGGCAGGAGTGTGCAGTTAGAGGTTGTCTGATCGAAGACTGCTGGAACGGGGCTCAGTTTTTAGCTTTTTATTGGTTAACTGGTTAATTTGTTAAAATCAGTTTGCTCATTCGCTACTGTTATATTAAAAAAATACACTTTATGCATTGCAGCTTAGCTAGGTTTAAACTATTCCTGGCACCATAAAGTCTGCTCTTCACATTTTCCCTTAGAACTAGCCAGTCTTTTAATTTTAGCACTCAAATCTGTTTCTTTGAGCTCAGCACTTGTTCAGAACTCATTGTAAGCACTAAGTAAGCTACAAATTACTGCAGCACTCAACTTTCCTCATTTGTCTAGAGGAAAACAGTTTTTAGAACTTAATAAATAAGCACATATCCAGACATGTCTAAGGATCAGCTCCCAGAGTTTTTTTCCTGTCTGCCTGATGAATCTGGGCATCTTGGGAAAATACAGCAATTGTCTCATGTGCACAGACAACCCTTTCCTCCTACCACCCAACACTACAACCTGTGAGAGATGCACTTATATAGCCAAGCTGTAAGCAAAGCTCACTTCACCCAAGACTGGATTAGAGAGAGAAGAGGAGAAGGTAAACACTTGCGCCACACCACACTCATCACATAGTCCCTCAAAACCTACACTACCAAAACACACAGATAGAAACAAAAAACACAAACCTACATTTGCTGAGACTCTCAATATAAATCTTCTTAAGCAACAGAGACCTCCAAAGCAGAAATGCAAGCAACCTCCAACCCCCAACACAACCCAAATGACACATAGCCCACAAACTCAGTGTGCCACTCAACCACAGCTCATAAGACATAACAATGTACCCAGCACTCTAGTTATAGGTGACTCTATAGTCAGGGAAACTGATGTTCCACTCACCAGGCTAAACAAGGAGAAAGTTACTGCCAGCTGCCTGCCAGGATCTGCCACATAACGCATGCACTCAGATCACTCCACAAGTACAAATATGACACTGTCATTGTCCATGTTGGTGTGAATGACCTGAGATGTACCTCCCTGGACTACATGAAAAGAGACATGGAGGAGCTCTCCGATCATGTAGCCCAGGCAGGTATGACCCTAGCCCTGAGTAGCATCCTGTCATCACCCAGAATGATACCACAGTACAAAGACAAAATGATTGACTTCAACAATTGGCTAAGCTTCTGGTGTCATTGTAAGGTCTGCCTGGGATGACATGATTGGCAGACCGCAATGCTTTGCCAGAGATGGCCTGCACCTGTCGCCCTTGGGATTCTGAATACTGGCTAAGGCTCTTGCCACCCCTATAGTGCCTTTTATAGACAAGGTTCAAATGACAAACTCACCACTGTAACAGGTACAAGCAAGCAAAATCTGAGGGTAATACTACTCAATGCTAGAAGTTTAAACCTCAAAATGCATTTACTCAAGGCACTCCTTAAAATGGAGAACATTGACATCTGTGCAGTGACAGAGACCTGGTTAGAGGCTCCAGAGAACTCCCCTGCATTACCAGGCTATAATTCGTACCATATAATAATTCATAATTCAGCCACCTAACCTAGACCGAAACACTAAAGGTGGAGACGTGTCCATATTCATTAAGGATATCCACAACTCCAGGCTAGTTGCTCAGCATAATGCATCCGAGATTGTCCAAGTGCAACTAACTCTGGGTAAGACCGCAATCCAAATAGTAACTTATTACAGATCCCCCCACCATGATCCTGGCTTCCCAGTCCTCATTTCTTGATACATTGGAAAATATTAGGGACAACCCAACTCCCTAATAATGGGTGATTTCAACTACCCCACCATTAACTGGGAAAACTACTCATGTACCAACTCTTTTGCTCAACATTTTCTGCAATTCATAAATTCCAATGCCTTGGATCAAGTTATTCACACCCCCACCAGGGGCAGCAATATCCTAGACCTGGTCATTACCAAGATGGGCGACCAGTGTTCCACACCAAAGGTCAATTCCTTGTTGGTCAGATCTGACCATAGGCTAATCACCCTAGACATCCACATCCCACCCCCCCATTAGAGAAACCACCGTAAAAACGTTCTCAAAGCCAGCTTCACTCTTCTTAAGACAGAAGTGGCAAACTTCACGACACCCATGTAGACGGACAATAGAGTTACGACTGCTGAATCCTACACAAATGCACTTTATAAGCACTTACACGAGTGCATGGATCTTGCTATCCCTAAAAAAAAAGATGCTATCCTCCAAAAAAAGGAAGCCAATCTGGTGGTCCCCTGCCATAAACAAACTCTACAACAGAAGAAATAAATTGTTCCAAAAAAGAGTAAAATCCCATTATTGGAAGAACTCCCTGGTCAGCCTCAGTAAGAAACTGAGATCCCTCATAAAATCCTGCAAAGCTAATTATGAAATCAAAATCACCACTGATTCTAAAGATAACCACAAAGCATTCTATAGCTATGTCAAGAATCTCAATGGCAACACTCAGATCTGCTCTGAGTTACAGCACAATGGCACTAAATATACAGAACCAACTGATATTGCCAACATTCTGGCAGATAAGTTCAGTGCTATCTTTACCCCCCTCTCACCCCCTAAAGGGCCCATCTCTATACCAGAAGAATGCAAAGTTCCTGTAATCACGACTGTACAGGTAAAAAACACACTCTCCAAAGCCAAGAACACAGCATCCATGGGACCTGACAACATCCCACGCTGCATTGTACATGAAAAACAGAATGAACTGGCACCCCACTTAAGCACCATGTTCAGTCATAGCCTCACCTCAGACTTTATGCCCACTGAATGGCACACAGCGATGGTTATCCCACTCCACAAAGGGGGAGCCACCATGGACCCTGGGAACTACTGCCCCATTAGCGTAACAGGCCTGGTTTGCAAGGCTATGTAACGTATCATCATGGAACTTATAAACAAAGACATTGGTAATCTCCAAACTCTGGACTCCACCGAGTTCAGGTTTATAAAAGGCAGATCATGTCTCCTAAACCTGAAAGACTTCTTTGAAGCAGTCACCAAAGCCATAGACAAGGGTAAGGTGGTTCACACAGCCAATCTAGATCTCACCAAGGCTTTTGACACCACCCCCCACTCTGGAATTATAGATAAACTCACTAAACTAGGTATAAATCCCTATGTCACAAGATGGGTTGCCAACTGTCTCACTGACAGAACCCACATTGTGAAAGTAGCAGACTCCAAATCCGACTTCAGACCATTGAGGAGTGGAGTACCACAAGGTTCAGTCCTGGGTCCTATCCTGTTTGATATCTACTTGTATGAATTACAGGCTAATACAGAAGGTCTTTGGTTAATGAAGTTCACAGATGACTGCAAACTAGGAGCCATAATCAAAACTCCTAATGGTGTGGACATCCTACAAAAGGGCCTCACTGAAACAGATGCCTGGTGTCAAAGCCGTGGCCTCAAGCTCATTGGCAAAAAGTACATCATCATCCCCTTTGGCAAAACCTCTGTACCCCTGAGCCACCACATAGGTGGTAGTCTACTTAATACTGAAAGTGTGATAAAAGACCTTGGGACACAGGTGAACAGTATTCTCTTCTTTGATAATCACATTGCCACAGTAGTCAGGAAATCCACACCTCATCACAAAAGGTTTCTCATCCAGGAAAAAAGAGGTCATTGTTCCCCTCTACTCATCACTCATTAGACCCATTATAGAGTACAATGCTCCTTTTTGCTATGTACCTCACAAGACATCTACAACAACTGGGAAGGCCATAGAAATACCTCACAAAGAGGATTACCAGCCTCAAACAGATGCCCTATGCAGACCATCTCAATAAACTCTGGCTTTACTCCGTGGCATATCGCCTACTCAGAGGTGATCTCTGCCTAACATACAAAGGTATGTCAAACTCAGATCTATTGGACATGCTCCACTTAAAAAAATCCCAATCCATTCTAGCTACACACTCTAGGGACCTAAACCTTGTCACCACAATAAACAGAACATGCTGGAGGGAAAGATTCCTGTCCCAGAGACTTCTCATACTCTGGAACAAACTACCTATCTATATCAAACAAAGCTCCTCATTAGCACTCTTCAAAAAAAATCTTGATGACTGGATGGGAAATAGGAAATTCACCCTAGGGACCACCTCTGTGGTTCTGCTCGACAGGGGCACAGGAAAATAATTTTCTTGGGTTGTGGAAGCCATGGTATCTTTTTAGCTAGGCTTATATAGGCCCTAGGGCCAATAGCCTAGTACCTACCTATGAACCTATGAACCTTTGTACATTTAAGGACACCTACTACTTCCTTATTGCATTATACTCTATGATAGTAATTTGCTATCAATCCCTGTTATATTGTTAGCTTGTTTCTACTTAAAGTGAATAGAAATGTTGACTAACTTTTGCTGCTTTTGTTGAAGTTTAGTCAATGCATGGTTTTGGGTTCCTATTATATAGTCAAATGCTCAACTGGACGATTGGATAAATATAATGCCAAAAAGCTCAGACAAGGAAACAACAAAAAGAACAGAGGCACAACACTGAAAAAACAGAAACACACAAAACAGTGTTTTTGCAGAGGGGAGAGCCTCCATTGCAATCCTCACATCCCCTCACCTGCTATTTATATATACCAAAAACCAAACCAGAAAGAGATGAAAGCGAACTAAATAAAAACTTGTAACCATCCGAACGTTCGCTGGAAACACCAAATAAGGGCTCCGAGACCAACAAAAGTTGTTTGAATTTATTGTAATTGTTGTTTGTAATTTATTGTCCTTGGTGTGTTTTGTTACAATAAATTCAAACAACTTTTGTTGGTCTCGGGGCCCTTATTTGGTGTTCCCAGCGAACTTTCGGATGGTTGCTATTTATATATACTATCTCCAAGACTGCACCACAGTGGGGGAAAGGCTGAAATACCCTGATCCCCATTGTGCTGCTATCCCACACAGAAACAGTCCTGCTGCTCCATTCAGTCATCTGCCTCTGTTTACTTGTTTGTGCTTTTTTGCTTACTATATTGCCAATCGCTCATTTGTGCATTTGAATATATAATGAGAACAGGTATTTTCACACTTGAAAAGTAAAACCATATAATTTTACTTAACACTTCATTCTTCGATCTAGAATTTTTAGGAGGCTCACAGTAAAAGAACTACTTTAATTTACTCAGCAAGCTTGGCCATATAAATACCCCATGGGCATTGCACAGCAAAGTAGCATTATTGCACAAAGTACGGACACCTGAAAGATAAGGCAGCTTTTCTTTATCATTAACTAGCATACAAGAGGCAATGGAATATATAAAAGATTGTATCATCAGCCTTGTTCTGGAGCATAGAAGGATGGATCCCTAATTATAATTCACATGACTTGGGTTCAGGTAGCAGCCCCAACACTGGAAGAGGGGGAAAGAGGTAGGTGAGAAGGGCCATGGTCTACTTACCTCTCCCAAGGGAGGGTGTCATGTGCACTCATAGGGCATACTGGGTAATGTGATCTCACTGGTGGAAACCCAACATATGACTGTTCATGCCGCTGGGAGAAGGGGCAGGACTGATTAAAGAAACACCCTTTGCTGATGTGAGACAATATCCTCCTTATACTGCCAACTGTACATTGTTCCCCTCTACCTTACGAGTATGCATGCAGTCTCAAAAGGGAGGAAAGCATAAAGTTCATCTAACCACCCCTAATGGCTTCCTGGATGATGATGCTTTTCTGTTGTCTCTTGCTGTGCAGGGACAAATAGGCTAATGGGTTTAGAGGGCTCTGATGGTCTACTGGCAGGGGAGCAAAAAAAAAAAGCTGATCTACTTTACTTACCTGAATGGCCACATCACCTACTTTTACTTCACTGACTTGAAATGATCAACAAACCAGAAGACCGACATCCGAGCACCGACTTTCCACTCGAGGTAAGTAACCACTTGGCCATTCTGTTGAACTTTGCCCCTTAGTCCCACGGTAGTGCAGTCTTGAAGTTGGTGTATTTCATTAAGGAGGTGTGTGGGGCGAAGGTGGCCAAGCCGTTACTTACCTCGAGTGGAAAGTCAGTGTTCTGGATGTTGGTCTTCTGATTTTTTGGTCCTTTCATTTCGGCGAAGTGAAAGTTGGTGATGTGGCCATTCAGGTAAGTAAAGTAGACCCCAAAAAACATGAATGTATATAGATCTATTACAGCAGCCACATTGTTGTACTGTTAACCACAGAATAGGAAAAGTAAAAACTGAGAAAAGCAGAATCTGTTTTAAAATCAATTTTGATTACACTTAATGCCCTTGGAAATTCTTAAATGATGGACACATATTATTTAAAGAGTGCAATGAATTTTTTTTTTCACATGTGCTAGTTTTAGTTTCTGTGTTTACCAGCCAGATATATTAGATGCTTGCACTGGCACTCATAACCACGTACAAGATTCCCATTCATTTTAAAATCTACTTTCTGATGCTAAAGCAAGATGTTTTTCTATAAGGATATGATCAAGGTGATTGGCCTTCACAACAGTACTGCATCACCAAATCTGGCTTTAGGGAAATTTTAAAATGACGTGAAACTGCATTATTTTAGGCCTCTATGCAAGTTGGCTAAAATGTGATATGTTTTTTTTTTCATGGTCAAGTTCCAGTTGATTATTTGGGGACTGAAAATGTGTCTTCAGAATTAAGAAACTACAAGCCTCAAATGGATTGTAATATCTTCAGGTATTCTTCCTACTTCAAAATGCAGTAGTATCTGGTTTAGTATGTATATATAGGTAGCACAAGGGTGTAGGGTTCACATCTGCCAAGTAAGGGGGTGAAGCCTTTCTAAAAAATTCTTGAAAATCCTTACAGTGAGTCTCAAAATTCACTGTTTTCTTTATGAGTTACTTCATATTTTCAGAAATTCCAGGATAGGGCTCATTTTATTATGTCTTATTGCTTATGATAGGAAGCAAAATGAAAACCATGCCTTCTTCTTCTACTTACTAAGAGTTAACATACATTGTAGCTGTGCATTCATATAGACTGTCATTCTGCCAGTCACTGACAATGTGTGAAATATCCATAACAACAACAAAAAAGACAGACAATTTCTCCTCTAGGCAGATTTAGCAAATCCAACTTCATTGCAAACCAAAACACTTACTAAAATGCCATAAACATCATTTTGCCACTTTAACTGAGTAAGACTAATTGACAAATTGATCCTTTCTGGTGTGTGGGGGTGGAGGTCCTGGAGTACTAGCTGTTTAACTGACTTGCATAAAGTGACACATAGCCAAATGAAGAAGAATTGAAGTTGAAAAGAATGAAAAGCTGTACCATGGACACAGGAGTCGGCTCATTAATGTTTCAGAGCTTTAGACGCCTGCTTTAACTGCCAGACTGCCTAAGTGAAGCAGATAACATTGTAAAATGTTGTTTACCACAAACACACGCAAGCAGGCGTGTGCACACACACACACACACACACACACACACACACACACACACACACACACACACACACACATACTCACACATGGATATTTTACATTTATTGCCTTGCAATTAAGGAAGAGGGGATTTCATTGAGAAATGAAAGTAAAAGCATACAATTAAAGTACTGGGTGCTGTTGGTACAAGTCCTCATGTTGGGTCTTCATCCCTTGTACCCCTTATATAATGTCACCTATCCCAAACTTCTACAATGTTTGGATCAGTTAGCAGTTTTGTGTCTATTACTTTGCTTAAGCATATAATTAAAACACAAACACACACACACACACACACACACACACACACACACACACACACACACACACACACACACACACACACACACTAATATAGTGTGACTGTGATGTTTTGTTGTGACTGTGGGCAGAGTTTGAGAGCTATGGTGCTCAGTGAGGACAAGCTTAGATCTTTAAAATTCAATTCATAGGATTTGCAAAACAGTACCTGAAGAGTACCAGAGCATTATATGCTATTTGACCTTCATTTTAGCATCTGGTTCCCAATATTAGCTAAAAATATTACTGTGATATACTACCAGTTTTAAATGACGATATTACACATTTATTTATTGCTATCTTTAATGTTTAAATGCACTATGAACTCTCTTATTAACAGACACTCCCATCTTGAGTTTATCCTTTATAAAGTGCCTTGTGGGGCACTGATATAATTCTTGTGAAAATTTGCATTACAGGGTTTATGTGCGTCTGATTAGTCTTGACGTAATCCTTCTGCTGGAGCAATCAGATAAATATTTTACTGGGACACTAGCATACTTTCTGTGAATACTGGTTGTTTTAATAATTTATACTGGCATTCAGATCTAGGAAAAGTTACCATTTCCTGCATATCTTTGTCTTAGGTTCAGTCCTTCTGCAAAGGCTCATTTCATAAGTGAAAACACGACATTCTTTGTGACCATAGATAGCTATGAGACTTGCAGTCCAGATATGTTATTGTTTATAGATAGTTACAAGACTTGCAGTCCAGAGGACAATTGAGGAATGTAGTCCAGATTTCCACTTGCCCCTAGCATTGATTTGTGGAAGGGCACACAGTAAGCAAATGAGGGCTGAGGGAATCAAACCCTTTACTACAGGAACTACAGTTCAGAGCCTTAACTCTCTGCCCCCAGTTGACAAACAAATACTAATAATGATGTTGATAATGATGATAATGATAATAATAATAATAATAATAATAATAATAATAATAATAATAATAATAATAATAATAATAATAATAATACCCATTTGTTAACCAGGTAGGCCCACTAGGAGCACAATCATTTTACAGTATTTCTAAGACTTAATTTCTGGAAAAAAAGAAAAGAAAAATATACTCTGAGGAGGCCTTTACATGCTTTTGGAACTCTCAACTTTCTTCTACAAATATTAACATAAACATCACATTAATGACAAAATAAAGACATTTGACAAAAGACATAGAAGTTAAACCTACATGAAAAATAACGTCAGTGATATACTGCTAAAAGGGAAGGTACTTTGTGGTATTTGACAAATATGTGCATTTTAATTAGTATATATTCTGAGATCTGTTAAGAATCACCTCCATGTGTTTCTGTGTAAAAGAGAATCATGGTTAGACCACTTTATACTGTTCTGCCAAAATGACCTTGTTTAAAGAGTGTGGCTTTATTAGGAATGCTATTGATTTTGTTGACTGTGTGTGACACACAGTTCATAACCCATTTAACAATAAGACAATGTTAAATGTACCACTGCTTTAAATTTCCATTTTTATTGTTTCTAAGGCTTTGTCCCCAAAGATTTTATAACTGCATTATTGATAGAAGCCTGCAATGATTTTCAATCTGTGCTGAAAACAGTGTGTGCCTCTATAGAGGACAGGGCAAACTGATTAAATAAATGAATGACAAAAGCAGCACAGAGCAAAGTCTTGTTGTATTTGTCCTGTATAAATAAGTATTTCAGAAAGCATTTATTGAAACAAATTCATCATGATCTGTGACAAGAACTGCAGCATGTAGTATAAAATACAAACTCAACGAAATCATATCCTTGTGTTCTTAATAGAGTTGTCCTGTTAACACAATACATGTTTCTGGTGGTCTGGAATTTTGACTATATTGATATAGCCAGAGGGAAATTTAAGTAAAGCATGAACATCAGACTGACAGGACAGGCTTGTTTGTGTGAGAAGTAATCATTGTTCCACTCTTCCTTCAGGATCTGCAAGAAACAAATGATGGAGGGAGAGCAAGTATGTCTTTCACAGCTGTAACTACAGGCTTTGTCCTCAAAACAATGATATCATCATTGCAGGCAGCATGTTGTTGCCTAAGCAACCACAAATAACAGATTAGAGTGTTCAAAAGTGTTATGTGAAAGTCTTGGATTTTTCAGTCACCAGTTCTTCAGCAACCTTTTATTTATCTGTTTAGTTTCTGAATATGTTTGTCATCTTGTACCAGGCTGTTGAGTGGTGCTTCATCACTGGGGCAAAGCAGAAATTCCCTAAGACTCCAAGAACAGAATAAGTTATTTCTTAAATTTATTTAATTGAATTGCATTTCTTTAATGCTTATAATTGTACTATACACCTAATCTACTACATGTTGCACTGTTATAAAGCTTTTTTTTACTGTTTCATTGCATTTGTGTGCTGTTGTATACTGTTTTAACTGTATTTATCATTGCTAGATAGTGTTTCATTACTGTAATTGCATTTTTATTGAATTACTTTACTGTAAACTGCATCTTCATACTGAGAGTTGTATTTTCTGTTTGTGAGTGCTCTATCTATGCTTTTCTCTGCATTTTTTGTGAGATGTCTCTGTTCTAGTCAGGTAGCATAGTCTGGATGGTGGCCTGCTGTTATCCAGGCCTGGCTGTTTTGTTTGTTGAGTTACCTGTGTTTCTAGCAGCCATCTTCTGCTGATAGTGTCTTGTCTTCTCTGTTATTGAGAGTAACAGGGTTTTCTGACCTTCTCTAGCATGTGTGATTGGTTAAAAGAGCAGGGACTAGCAGGACTGGGTAATAATTCGAGCTAATAGATTCTTCCTTCCTTTCTGGTATTTAAACCCTGTGTCTTCAGGGGGCTGTGCTTGTATTTACCCAGGCTGTTGAGTGGTGATTCATCAATGGGACAAAGCAGAAATTCCCTAAGACTCCAAGAGCAGAATAAGTAATTTCTTACATTTATTTCATTGAATTGCGTTTCTTTAATGCTTATAATTGTGCTATACAGCAAATCTACTACATATTGCACTGTTATAAACCTTTTTTTTACTCTTTCACTATATTTGTGTACTATTTATATTGTTTTTACTGTATTTTTCATTGCTAGCAAGCCTTTCATTACTGTAATTGCATTTTTACTGAATTATTTAACTGCAAAACTGCTTTTTCATACTGAGAGCTGTATTTTCTCTTTGTGAGTGCTCTATCTGTGCTTTTCTGTCCATTTTTTGTGAGATTTCTCTGTTGTAGTCAGGCATAGTCTGGATAGAGGCCTGCTGTTTGTTTGTTCTGATTTCCTGTCAATGAGTGTATCATATAACTGATCTGTTTGCAGTTAAAAGCATTCTCTGGAGTCTCCTTGCTCCTTTATCAGTTTAAAACTTTCATTTAGTGGCTCACTGCTCTTTTCCTGCTGTGATAAACATTACTATACTGCTTTCTTCCTAACAATGTAGCTAGTAGCTGTTGGTGGCTTTGCGGTTGCCCGCTCCTAAAGTAAATGTGATCTGGGAGACTCCTCCCAGTCTAGTGTCATTAGTTCATTCTACCTAATACAGAGAGAATATTTGAGAAGGCCAACCCACTTAGATTCTTAACCTTGAATTATCTTCTGTTCCTGCTTTCTCCCTCTCCACTTTACTAAAAAATAAAAAAAACTTTGCTAGAATCGCCTTGTGTTCTGACGAAGTGTGCTTCTCAGCTGATAAGTGCATTGTTTGGCACTTTTTAACTGTTCAGAGTTGAATAAAACAATAATTTAATTCAGTTCAGAATTAAAAAAAAATATAAGCCTGTTTTCTGCCTTTCCTTGCAACTAGTCTAGTCCAGATGCAGATTTGATGTATCCAGGACTGTTTGTAAGCTTCTGAGCCCCCCAAGTGTTTTGTGCTGGATGGAAGCCTTCTGGTTTATCAGTGGGAGTGGTAAGCCCTGTGTAGCCTATCTACCACAAGAGGAGTGCTTTCCTTCCCAGAAATTGTAGATTATTGGCTGTTTGGGCAGTTTTCCATCTCTTTCAACTTTCTAGTTTAAAAGCCTGCATTTGCACTTGTTTACCACTTTTCCTGCAAATAGTGTAGTCCAGATACAGATTTGCTGTATTCAGGACTGTTTGTAAGCTTCTGAGCCCCCCCAAGCCTTTCTGTGTTGGAGGGAAGCCTTCTAGCTTATAAGTGGGAATGGTAAGCACTAGGTGGCCTATCTACCACAAGAGGAGTGGTTTCTGGCCCAGAAATTGTAGTTTATTGGCCGCTTGGGCAGTTTTTTCCCATCTCTTTCAACTTTCTGGTTTAAAACCCCACATTTGTACTTTTCCTGCCTTTCCTGTAACTAGTCTAGTCCAGATACAGATTTGCTGTATCCAGGACTGTATGTAAGCTTCTGAGCTCCCCAAGCCTTTCTGTGTTGGAATGAAGCCTTCTAGCTTATCAGCATGAGTGGTAAGCACTAGGTAGTCTATCTAACACAAGAGGAGTGGTTTCTGGCCCAGAAATTGTATTTTATTGGCTGTTTGGGCAGTTTTTCCATCTCTTTCAACTTTTTGGTTTAAAACCCCACATTTGTGCTTGTTTCCTACCTTTCTGAGCAGTGCCAAAGTCTGCTCTTCAATTTTTCCCTTAGATCTGCTAG
Organism: Protopterus annectens; assembly: GCF_019279795.1. NCBI lineage: Eukaryota > Metazoa > Chordata > Ceratodontiformes > Protopteridae > Protopterus > Protopterus annectens. The sequence goes on along the minus strand of NC_056734.1, from coordinate 226,608,026 downwards.
TTCTCTCCTCTCATACACTTTTAATAGCTTATTAGTCTAGCACTCTACCAGACTTCTTGTAGCAATTATTGTAGCACACAAAAGTGCTACCAACACTAAACGTTCTACAAGGAAAAAGCTCCAGTACTTATTATTAATGGCCCCCAGGAATGTCTAAAGGACAGTTCCCTGTGCTTTCTCCTATTAACTTTGTGAACTTAAGCATCCTGAGGCAATGTAGCAATTGCCTCATGTACACCAACAACCATCTCATCTTACCTCCCAACACGCAGACTTGTGAGAGATGCACTTTCATATCCAAATTGGAAGGCACGCACTCTCTAGACAAGACCAGAAAAGCTGGTCAAGAGGAGAAGGTCAACACTTGCATGTCACCACATGAAACACATAACCCTCTAGAACACATACCAACACTGCCGTCACATAAAAACACAAACCTCACACCCACCTTCGTGGAGGCTCTCAGTAAAAATCTACCCAAACAGCAGAGACCTCCAAGGCAGAAACACACTCGACCACCATAGTACAACACTAATCATGAGACACATAACTCTCCTAAACAGTGTGCCACTCAACCAAAGCCCCCAAGGCAAAACAACATGTCCAACACACTAGTCATAGGTGACTTGATAGTGAGGCACACTGATGTTCCACTCTCTAGGTTGAATAAGGAGAAAATAACAGTCACCTGCCTGCAGGTGCCAGGATCCACCACATAACACATGCACTCAGATCCCTCAACAACAGGTACAAATATGACTCTGTCATTGTACATGTGGATGTGAATGACCTGAGATGCAACTCCCTGGACTACATGAAAAGAGACATGTTGGAGCTCTTGGATTATGTAGCCCAGGTGGGTATGAACCTAGCCCTGAGCAGCATCCTACCATCACCCAGAATGATACCAGAGTACAAGCAGAACATTATTGATTTCAACAAATGGCTAAGTTTCTGGTGTCATTCTAAGGGGATCCAGTATCTGTCTGCCTGAGATGACATGATTAACAGACCTTGATGCTTTGCCAGAGATGGCCTGCATCTGTCATCCCTGGGCTTCCGGATACTGGCCAAGGCTCTTGCCATCCCAATAGTGCCTTTTTTAGGTGGTGTTCCAAAGACCAAATTACCACTGTAACAGCTACAAACAAATGCAATCTGAGGGTCATGCTGCTCAATGCTAGAAGTCTAAATCTCAAAATGCACTTGCTCGAAGCACTCCTTAAAATGGAGAACATTGACATTTGTGCCTTAACAGAGACCTGGTCCAAGGCAGCAGAAAGCACCCCTGCATTACCAGGCTATAACTCATTCTACACCTTTCGGCCCCAGAACATAGACCAAAGCTCCAAAGGCAATGGTGTTTCCATATTCATAAAGGATGCGCACACCTCCCAGACTGGGAGCCCAACATAACGCATCATAGATATTTCAGGTGCAGCTAACACTGGGTAAGACAGTGATTCAGGTCGTAGCCTGCTATACATCCCCAATCATGTCCTAACACTCACACTCCACATTCCTAAGCACCCTGGAGAATATTAGGGTCCAACCTAACACTCTCATACTGGGTGACTTCAACTACCCCTCCATTAACTGGGAAAACTACTCATGTACCAATACACTTGCCCAACATTTCCTGGAATTCATTAATTCCAATATCCTGGACCAGCTCATTCTTACCCCTACTAGAGGTAGCAGCATCCTTGACCTGGTCATTAATAACATGGGTGACCATTGGTCTACACCAATAGTCAACGCCTCCCTGGTTAGATTCAACTACAAACTAATCAACTTGGAAATCCACATACCTCCCAACCCCACCTACACCCCTCCCCGCAAAGGTAACCACCATGAAAAACTTCTCCAAAGCTAACTTTGGGCTCCTAAAAACAGAAGTGGCTATCCTCACAGCCCCCATGCAAATGGAGACTAGTTGCATGACTGCCAAATCAAACACCAATGCACAGTATGAACACGTACACAAGTGCATGGATCCCACAATATACAATAGAACCAAGACTCTCTCCTCCAAAAAAATGAAGCCAATCTGGTGGTCCACTGCCATAAACAAACTCTACAACAAAAGGAGGAAACCAATGCAGAATAAGGTGAAGTCCCAAGACTGGAAAAACTCCCTTATCAGCCTCAACAAAAAGTTGAGATCCCTCATCAAATCCTATAAAGCTAGCTATGAAAATAGAATTTCATCCGATAGTAAAGACAACCACAAGGCCTACTATAGTTATGTAAAGAATCTCCACGGCAATACCCAGATTTGCTCTGAGCTACTGCACAATGGTACCTCCTATACCAAGCCAACAGATATTGCCAATATACTGGCTGACAGATTCAGTGCCAACTTTACTCCTCTCTCCCCCAAAGGACCAATCACAATACCAGTAGATTGCCAGATATACAGTATTACTGCTGCACAGGTTAAAACAGCACTGTCCAAGGCCAAGAATACAGCTTCTATCAGACCTGACAATATCCCTGCCTGTGTTTTACATGAACTACAAGTGAACTGGCACATCACTTGTGTGCCCTGGTCAATCACAGCCTCACCTCAGGCTCTGTCCCTACCAAATGGTGCACTGCTACAGTCATCCATCTCCACAAAGGATGAGCGACTACAGAGCTTGGGATCTATCTCCCCATTAAAGTCTGATATGCAAAGCTATGAAACACATCATCATGGACCTAATAAACAAGGATATAGGCAATATCCAAACTCTGGATCCCACACAGTTTGGTTTTGTGAAGGGTAGATCATGCCTGCTCAACTTGGTTGACTTCTTTGAGTCAGTCACCAGAGCTGTGGATGAAGGCAAGGTGGTTCATACAGCCTACTTTGATCTGGGCAGGGCCTTTGATACCATTCTCCAATCAGGAATCATAGAAAAACTCACTAAGCTTGGCATCAACCCCTATATCACTAGGTGAGCTGCAAACTGGCTCACAGATAGAACCCACAGTGTGAAAGTAGCTGACTCCAAGTCAGACTGCTGACCAGTCATGAGTGGAGTCCCACAGAGTTCAGTCCTGGGTCCTCTCCTGTTTGGTATCTACTTCTCTGAAGTCCAGGCCAACACGAAGGGACTCTGGCTGACAATGTTTGCAAAAGATTGCAAGTTGGGTGCTATTATTGACTCCACAAGCGATGCTGACATCCTGCAGAAAGGCCCCACTGAGACCAACGATTGGTGTCAGAAGCATGGCCTTAAGTTCAATGCCAAGAAATGTGTCATTATCCCTTTTTGGAAAAACCTGGTTCCCATGAATTATCATATCGATGGTAGTCCACTGAACACATAAGGTGTTATAAGAGATCTGGGAACACAGGTTGACAGCAACCTCTGTTTTGACCACCACATTGCCATTGTGGTCAGAAAGTCATTCTATGTGGCACATCTCATTACTAAGGGTTTTGCATCCAGGAAGAAAGAGGTCATTGTCTCCCCCTACTCTTCCTCATTAGGGCAATCATTGAGTAATATGCCCCATTTGGCATGTACCTCACTAGACACCTGCAACAACTGGAGAGGCCACAAAAGTACCTCACAAAGAGGATCCTAGGCCTTAAGCACTTGTCCTATATGGACATACTCAAAAAACTCCAACTGTTCTCTGTCTCATATCGTCTACTTAGAGGCGATCTCTGCTTGACTTACAAAGCCATGTCTGACCCAGCTCTGCTAGAAATGCTACATCTAAAGAAATCTCAATCCCTGAGTACCACATGCTCCAGAGACCTCATCCTCATTACCACAATCAACAGAATGTGCTGGAGGGACAGGTTTATAACCCAGAGACTGCCCATGCTATAGAATAGACTTCCCATACATGTCAAACAGAGCACCTCACTGGCCCTCTTCATGAGGAATCTTGATGAGTGGATGGGAAATAGAAAATTCACCCCGGGGGTCACTCCAGTGGCTCTACTCGACAGAAGCACTGGGAACTAAGGTTTGGTAGCATGCTGACAGGGTAATCCTATGGGCTAGGCTTGTAAAGGCTCCAGGGCCATTAGCCTAGTACACACCTATGAACCTATGAACTAGGTAAGTAGATGTTCATTTTTTTTCTGGGTTGCTGTTAGAGGATTGCCTGGTTAAGTTATTTATTTAGACTCATACGGTTTGTTAGTGGAGACAACATGATTAGCAGCTTAAAACTTTAAGCTTCTATGCTAAAGTTACACAGAAATAGTATTTAAAGTTTTACCCAGCACAACTTTTAAGTTTGCCAGATCATTTGGAGTTAATTTGCTTTGTAGAGCATTACAAGAATGGTAGGAAACCTTGCAAAATCACAGGATTCATGAACACCTGCTCATTGTGCTAAGCTGGTTTGTGTAATGAGCATAGATGAGAACTCTAAGTGGGATTCAGGAAGCACTGTAACATGATGTGACTGACTTAAAAACAAGGCTAAATAGAACTATATGCTAATGACCATGTAATTAGCCCTGCTGCATGCTAATCAAGTAATAAGAAACATGGCAAATTGATTCAGAAACATACATTACACATGCAAATATGATGCACTCAGTATAGCTTTTAATTTGATTACATGCTCACATTCTGCCATCAGAACACTTTGAAATATGTAAGATGTTGCTACAGTTACTGAAAACCCATATCTGCAAGAGGTTATGATAAAAGGTGCTGCTGATGATTATATTTGTTTCCAGAAATTGCCCTTGAAGGTGTAGGGTCCTTAGGTCATATTTTGCTTACCATCAGATCCACAGAAATAATGGACCACTATGGGGAGGACAGGGACACCACACAGCAAACAGTGGACAATGTCATCTCATCTGCATTCCCATGGAAATCTTATTTATCCTACCTTTGGCTATATGGGCTCCAATTCCTGTTCATGCCTTAAGGATTCATTATTTTTACACTTGACATTTATTTTCAGGCTGTAAACTTGTATCACCTTCCAAGGATCTTCCTGTTCCCACTCTTCTGTGTTATGTAGTTGTTCTGCTGTTCTCCTCCTTTTTATCTCTGCCTAACATCCCTTAGCATGCTTGACTCCCTATTATACTTAGTTTCCCCTCTTAACAGCTTGCTTTATCCTTGAAATGCACTTTCCTGTTATGTCGTCCCCTTTTATATGTTTCTTTGCATGTGCAGTAGACAACTTGCTAGGTCTATATATCACACTCATACTCTGTTTTGCTTCCAAAGTGTGCTGACCTTTTTTCAGGTATATTTTTGTGTGTCACTTGTAGTTTATCATGTAACCATATTATTCCACATTTTCACATATTGTTTCAACTTCCATACATATTTTGTGTGCCTTGCTGTACCCTGCCCCTGTCATTTCTCCTTACAAGCTCTGACTTTCCTTAACTATAGTTACCTCCCCTTTTTCTCTGCAGCTCCTTATACCCATAGACTTACATGTTCTTCTGTCTCATCCCAACTCTGCTAACTTTGATTCACACTTATTCCCTTCTATGCTCTGTATGGTACAGACTATTCAGTGAACTTGCTTCCTTCTTCTTCTTCTTTTTGTTTGCCAAAAATATCATTGGTGCTAGTTTGCCCTCCTTGCAGGGCCTGTACTATTCTAGAGTCATGAAAAAGGCAGGGAAAATCATCACCGACCCTTCACATCTAGACCATCATCTTTTTGAACTGTTACATCAGCCAGGCATTATAGATTAATATGCACCAAAACAAGCAGATATAAGAATAGTTTTTTTCCCACAGGCCATCAAGTTCATAAACGGTTAACTCAGCTTTTTAGGCTGGGGTATTCTTTTTCCCAAGCCTCTGAGGATTCTACAGTATTGTTTACATTTTGTTAATACTTGTTTCTTTCAGAGTGCATTTCAGTATTTCTTGCACTGAGTGGCACTTTGCACTATATATATATATATATATATATATATATATATATATATATATATATATATATATATATATTTGTGTGTGTAGCTCCCACTCTATTTCATTCTAGAAGTAATAGACTGCAGTTTTCCTGAATACCACAAGGTGGAGCTCCTTTTCAGGAATATAAAAGACAATTTCAAAAGTGAGGGAGGGAAGACTGAAAGACTAGCTGAAGGAAAAGGGCCTTTGCGCATGACTGGATTTTTTTTTCTTCTAGTGTTTTGGGACAGAGAAGTGAGATAGCAGTTTGTGTCTGCCTCTTGTTGAAATCCTGGCTGATGGTATTTTGTGGATTCAGGAGAGAAGTCTGAAACCAGTAATTTAACACCTGCATATGATTCAGCAAGAAAAAGAGTTCCCTTGGGCCTAGTGCAGAAATGCCATAGATGACTACCAGAGTTCTGGTGGGTGATTTCCCATTTTTCTCCTTGGAGGAACTGCGGTACCTGGTCGCTGGGATATTCTCAACAGAGTGCTGAAAGGCTTTTGGCCATCATTTTTATACTTTTCTAAGATTGTGGATCCCCCCTAAATGCTTTGTAGATTACAAATAGCTGGGATCCATATGAGCTCCAACCTTGGACCCCATCATGCCGGCAGGAGGACTGTAAGTAGAGGCTGGCCAGTGAACAGGGTACAATAGAGTGTCTCATAGCTGGTCTGGTCAGATTGATCAAGGGGATAGAGGGTGTTAGTTCTGTTGCCTTAAAGACTATATTGTTCAGTAACATTGCATTTTCTCATATTTGTATTGTTGCATTATAAATCTTTATTGTTCAATGACATTGCATTTTTCTCATGTTAGTACTGCTGCCTTCAAGAATCTTTACTGCTCAATGACATTGCATCTTTTTCATATCTGTACTGTTGTATTGTAATCCCTTTTTTTCCCTCAATGACATTGCATTTTTTTCTGTGTTTGTATTGCTGCATTATAAAAGCTTTACTGCTCATTGATATTGCCTATGTTGTCCTTGTTTGAATGTCAAGACCTTTTCTGTTGAGTTCTGGGGAAGGGGGTGAATGTATGGTTTCATTGCATGCATATCTCACTCTGCCTTACTGTTAACTGGTGCACTGTTGAAATAATTTGTGTGTTGTTGTGCTATTGCCCTTTAAAACTAAAGTGTCACCTAGAATAAAATATGTTCACTTGCCACCTTAGGGTGTTGGGCTAAAAAAAGGGGTGTCACCAGAGTCAGGTAGGAAGGAACTCATATCTACTTCAGTTACACTTATGAGTGTGCTACATTTTGGGGCTCGTCTGAGATTGCCTGCACTGCCTTAAACTCCACCCCATTCCCCTGTACATGTGGAAAGCAACTCCAGCAGCAAGATGAACACAGAAGAAGCTATCCAAGTAGGTCAGAACCTTACACCAGAAGCTGCAGCTTCGCTGCCCATAAATACTATAGGGCCTGAAGTTTTGAATGCTTTGGGAAGTCTTGCAGAAAAATACTTAAAGCCTACACAGCTATTCACTGGGTTTGGCTACCGCAAATTGTGTCTCTTTTCTGGCAAACAACCCACACCTCAGGGAGAGGAAGATTTTGAATCTTGGATGAATCAGGCTTCACAAGCCCTAGAGGAGTGGGATATCCCAGAATCTCAGAATTAGCAGTGGATAGTTGAAAGTCTAAAGGGATTAGCTGCAGATACCATACGTAACCTATGGATGGGTAAGCAAGATTGCACGGCCAATGACTATTTAGGAGTACTGCAGGATGTTTTTGGAAGGACCGAGAGAGCTGTGGACCTACTGTATCAGTTTGAACATACATACTAAGAGGTTGGTGAGAAACTATCTGATTACATTAAGAGATCAGATAAAATGCTCCACCAGATCATCCTAAAGAAGGGGGTGGATCCTAAAGTAGCTGACCATGTACAGATTGGACAAATTTTACAAGGCGCTCAAACTATGGTCCCCATTATGTGGAAACTGAGGATGAGAAATAGGGAAGAGACTCTAATTTATTCTCAGTTGGTTAAAGAATTGAGGGAAGAGGAAGCCCTGTTGGAAGCCAAATCTCAATGTTCAACAGCAGCTAAAACAGTGAGTGAACACAGGCAGGGGCCTATAGCCATGCTTACTACTCAAACAGGAGTCGTGGCCCAGGGTGTCCGCAATGTAGAGATGTCACAGTTGCAGGTGTCTTCCCTAACCAATGCCATAACTCAGGTCACCAAGACAGTTGCAGAATTGCAAAAAGCTGTGGTAACTTCAGGTGAAGGGAGGAATACATTGGCTAGAACCTCCATGAAAGGACTCAGGGAAGAAACCAATCAGCCGATGTTGAGAGTTCCTACTGGATTTTGTTGTCACTGTTGGGATACAGGGCACATAAAGCGACAGTGCTCTAATGCAGAGAACTTGAAAAGAATGAATGAACTATTATTGGCTAGAACAATGCAGGGAAACTTCAACTCAGTGAAGGGGCCATCTGAATGTTCAGTTACAAAGAGCTTCATAAAATCTAACATCAAGAGACAGCATCCTGGATCTCCATTCCACACTAACCCTTGTAATAGGGGAGAGAGACTACCTACTATGCACACTTTTAGCTCATCTGAGGTGAACAACCAAACTGAAAAGCCATCTCAGCAACAATCTCAGCATCTGAGACCACAAAGCATTACTAAGAAAGAGTCTTATCCATGGAAATGGTGAGGTTGCCCGGTGGTACCTCAACCTTGTGCTGACTGCCATGCAGCTGATCAACACTTGAAACAGTAACTACCTGATGGCCTATTGGGACCAACCCCTGTCGTGTCAGTAAAAATATAAGTGGTATATAGTAAAGCACTGTTGGATATTCATGCATAAATCACCATTCTGTACAGAGACTTCTACCAAAATTACTTAAATCATGTGCCACTTGAAAAGTTAGAAGATTTGGAGATCTGGGGGTTAAGTGACATGAAGTTCCCTTATGATGGGTATGTCTCACTCAAGTTAGAATTTTTCACTTCAGTTGTTGGGTCAACAGAAGCTTTTGAAACTCTTGCTGTTGTGTGCCTCAGGCAAAATGGAAAGAATTCCCCATCTGTTTTAGTGGGGACAAATACTGACCTCATCAGAAGAATGCTGATGCCTCAGTTGACCCAGGGACATCCAACAGTACATCCTCTCCTGAGACCAGCTTTTTGTGCTCTTCAAAGGGGGAAGGATAGTAAGAAAGATGAAATTGATCATGTGTGGAACCTGTCTGGGAAAGAGCATATAATTCATCCTGGTAAGGTCTCCTGCTTGAGACCCAAAGCGAGGATGTGTGAACAAACAGTTTCCTATCATTTCATGATGGAAATGGATCCGGAAAGTGACTTGCCACCGGGGCTGGAACTAGTTCCAGATGTTTGGCCTGCGGACAAGTTAAAGCATCCTTATGACACTTTGTCTGTGGGGTTGAAGAATAAAGGAAGTACTCCCATTGTCCTGTGTTCACAAGTGCATTTGAGAAATGTTTATGCCTCCACTTTCTTACCTGCTTCTGTATTGACAAGGAATGAGAGCAGGGCCAACAAGTTGAAGCTGGAAGATATTGATATAGGAGGTGGCCTCTTGCCCCCTGAGTGGGTAACCAGAGCTAAAGAGCTACTAATGAAAAAGAAAAATTGTTTTTCTACCAGTGAACTGGATGTGGGCTGTGCAAAGAGTGCAGAACACTGAATAAGAGTGAAAGAGGACCGGCCTTTCAGGGAACGTTCCAGAAGAGTAGCTCCAGGAGACGTGGAGGACTTAAGAATACATTTGGAAGAGCTTAAAGCTGCAGGGATAATTTGAGAGTCAAGAAGTCCATATGCCTCTCCCATTGTCATTGTAAGGAAAAAGAATGGGTCAATTTGCATGTGTGTTGACTGCCATACTTTAAATCAGTGAACCATTTCAGACCAGTACACAACTCCCCGGATTGAAGATGTTCTAAATTGCCTGGTGGGCAGTAGGTGGTTCAGTGTGCTAGACTTAAGGAGTGGATATTATCTAATCCATATGCATTCAGAAGATAAAGAGAAGACAGCATGCCTCACCCCTTTGTGATTTTTTGAGTTTGATCGCCTACCTCAAGGTTTATCCAATTCACCGGCAACTTTCCAGAGAATCCTGGAAAGAACAGTTGGAGACATGCATCTCCTGGATGTCTTAGTCTATTTGGATGACATTATTGTTTTTGGGAGGACCCTAGAGGAGCATGAAGAAAGACTGATGAAAGTATTGGACAGAATTGAGATGGAAGGCCTGAAGTTGTCATTGGACAAATGCAAGTTTTTCCAACCTTCAGTGACTTATGTGGGACATGTGGTGTCTGCAAATGGGATATCCACAGATCCCAGCAAAGTTGAAGCTGTGACATCTTGGCCCAGACCCCAAACTATCACAGATCTGCAATCTTTCCTGGGGTTCTGCAGTTACTATAGAAGGTTTGTTTAATGATTTTCAAAGATAGCAAGACCCTTTGATCATTTGCTCTGAAATGATGAGAAAGCAGATGAAACAGATGAAGATATCCTTGTGAAGAAGCCCAAGGGACCGAGATACTCTAAAAAACTCATTAAGAGTCGCTGGACTCCTGAGTGCGAAGTGTCGTTTGAACAGCCTAAGTATTGCCTCACACATGCCCCTGTGCTGGCATATGCTGACTCAACAAAGCCATACTCTTTACATGTAGATGCTAGCAGGGATGGCTTAGGGGGAGTCCTTTACCAGGAGTATGATAAGAAGTTGAGACCTGTGGCTTTTATCAGTCGGGGTTTATCCCCCACAGAAAGAAACTATCCTGTGCACAAGTTGGAATTCCTTGCCTTAAAGTGGGTGGTAGTGGATAAGCTGCATGACTATCTCTATGGGGCTGAATTTGAAGTGCAGACTGACAACAGTCTTCTGACATACATCCAGACCACTGCAAAACTAGATGCTACTAGCCACAGATGGATGGCAGCTCTATGCAACTATAATTTCAGTTTGAAATATCGACCAGGATGTGAAAATGGAGATACTGATGCTCTGTCCTGAAGACCTCACACAGATTTACACCCCAACGATGAAAGGGTAGAAATTCCAGCGCCAGGGGTGAGAGCTATGTGTCATATTGCAACCTGCTATCAACACACTGAATACTGGGCCCAGAAGTTGTGTCTGTCTGCAGCAAGCATACCCCAAGCTTACTGTAATCTGGTCACTTTACAGGCTTCATTGCTACCAGCTTTGAGTAACAGTGACCTCAGGAGAGATCAAAGATAAGACCCCTTGGGCCAGCTGGTGGTAGCTGTTTTAGAGAAGAAACAAACTGATATGCTTCGCACAGATATTCATCCTCTGGCCAGACTTTTGGCAAAAGAATGGGACAGACTCCAGATACAGAATGGACTAGTGTATAGGAGATCTCCTAGTGCACTTGGCAGTGCAAAATGGCAATTGTTGCTTCCTCAGAAGTATAGAGAAATAGTACTCCAGTCATTGCATGATGAACATGGTCATCTTGGTTATGATAGAACTATGGGTCTGGTACGAGACAGGTTCTACTGACCATGCATGAAGCAAGATGTTGAGGATTATTGTCGTACTTGTCTTTGTTCCATTAAACAGGTTCTACTGACCATGCATGAAGCACAATGTCGAGGATTATTGTCTTACTTGTCTTCGTTGCATTCAGAGAAAGACTCTGCCAACCAAAGCTGCCTCATTGGGTCAAATGGAGAACAGTGGACCAATGGATCTGGTCTGTATAGATTTTCTGTGCATTGAACTGGATGAAAGTGGGATCAGTAATGTGCTGGTGGTAACAGACCACTATACCCGATACGCTCAAGCATTTCCCATTCGCGATCAGAAAGCTATTACAGTGACGAAACTACTAGTTGAGAAGTTCTTTGTACACTATGGACTGCCAAAAAGGATACACTCTGACCAAGGATGTGATTTTGAGAGCAAGCTTGTCCATGAACTACTCAGTCTTTTGAGAGTTCAAAAAAGTCACACCACTCCTTATCATCATCAAGGGGGATCTGCAGACAGAGCATTTCAACAGAACTTTACTAGATGTGTTAGGGACACTATCTGCTGAGAAGAAGAGTCAATGGAGCAGACATATAGCCACAGCGGTGCATGCCTACAACAGTACTAAAATGATGCTACAGGGTTCTCACCTTACTTCCTAATGTTTGGAAGAGCAGCTCATCTTCCTGTTGACATCACCATTGGAGGCACAGCTGATGATATACCAGTGCGATCTCATGGCAGTTATGTGGAGATATTCAAGAAGAAGCTCAGACAGGCCTATCAGCTAGCTGAAAAATCAACAGGACAAAGACATCAGCAAAACAAGGCTCACTATGATAAGAAAGTGAAGATACATGATTTGCAACCAGGGGACAAAGTCTTTTTGAGGAATTTGGGTCTACAAGGAAAGCATAAACTAGCTGACCACTGGGGTTTGAATTTACATCATTTGTTCTCAGCTACCTAATATCTCTGTCTACCAAGTTTGCCCTGAAGGGAAAGAAGGACCCATCAAAACCTGGCACCGCAACAATTTAACATCAAGGGGATAGAGGGTGTTAGTACTGTTGCCTTAAAGACTATATTGTTCAGTAACATTGCATTTTCTCATATTTGTATTGTTGCATTATAAATCTTTATTGTTCAATGACATTGCATTTTTCTCATGTTAGTACTGCTGCCTTCAAGAATCTTTACTGCTCAATGACATTGCATCTTTTTCATATCTGTACTGTTGTATTATAAACCTTTTCTTTCCTACAATGACATTGCATTTTTTTCTGTGTTTGTATTGCTGCATTATAAAAGCTTTACTGTTCATTGATATTACCTTAATTGTGCATGATTGAATGTCAAGACCTTTTTTGTTGAGTTCTGGGGAAGGGGGTGAATGTATGGTTTCACTGCATACATATCTCACTCTGCCTTACTGCTAACTGGTGCACTGTTGAAATAATGTGTTTGTTGTTGTGCTATTGCCCTTTAAAACTAAAGTGTCACCTCAAATAAAATCTGTTCACTTGCCACCTTGGGGTGTTGGGCTAAAAAAGGGGTGTCACCGGAGTGAGGTAGGAAGTAACCCATATCTACTTCAGCTACACCTGCGGGTGTGCTCTATATATATATATATATATATATATATATATATATATATATATATATATATATATATCTATATAAATATATCAGATCCCCGACTGCACTTTCCACTAAAGCAGAAATCACAGAGCATACGTAGCCGAAAGTGCTGTTCACAGAAGCAGCACTTTCAGATAAGCATGCTCTTTGTGCCTGTCCTACTATGGTGCAGATAAGGGAAAATTCCCTTTTCCCCACTGTAATGCGACCTCTGAGTGAGAATATTAAAGTGGGGGGGTGGGGGAGCAGGGGGGGCGGGCTTTACCATAAGTGCTTTTTCAGTGAAAACGCTTTCGGTAAAGTATGTTTGGTGATAATGGATTCGGACTTTTGATCATTCGATCAAAAGTCCTAGATCCATATATATATATATATATATATATATATATATATATATATATATATATATATATACATATATTTACTTTTTTTGTCTTGTTCTTAATAGTTGCATGTATGTTGTCATGCTCTTAATAATTGCATGTATGTCATATATGTAATTTATATTTGGAGAGTCACTGAAATTGGAGTCAAATTCCTTGCATACTCGGCCAATAAATGTGATTCTGATTCTGATTAAGTAACACTTGCCTCTGCCATGCTTCTACTGTTACTTTTCTTTGTTCCATTCTCTTCTAAACTTTGTCATTTCGACTCACTTTTTGCACAAGTTCCTAGTTCCTAGCAGTCATGTTTAGGACTGCTGTATAGATTGCAAATCCACATTCTGTCCATGCATCTGGATGCTTTTATTCTCCGTTGTCTATATGTTTCCTGGGTATGTGTAGGTTTCATTTCTACAATCAGCTTACAGACTTCATTCCTAAATCCTTACCAGGCTCCTTTCTGATGTTGCTGGTTTTGCACCCTGTGATTCAGAGCATTCTATTCTTCTTCAATATGTAAATTTGCTCTGCCTTTTACATCTTACCACACCTCTTATTTCTCTCCCTCAGTGGTAGCCATAGGCACAGCAGCACTATCTTAATGTGTAGCCTTCTGTCTTCCTGCACTCTCCCTCTACCTGGATAACTTTACAGCAGCATTTACGTCAGGCTCATTCTCTCCTCATTTTTTTCTCCCACTTCTGCTGTTGTACTTCACTGTTTAAGTTATAACACACTGCTATATGGTGCTGTGCACTTTGTTAAATTTAGCATTATTTTTATTTCTTTCACCACCACCACCCCTTCTCCCTGCATTCCTCTACTTCCTGAATCATCTGGTTTACATTGTTATGACCATGCTTCTTTGCATTTTTTTAATTACTCCTGCTCCTATATATTTCCAACTATATTACTGATCCCTGTGGTTTCCTTCCTGAACATCTCCTCTCCTAATTATCAGACCACTTTAGTTGGCTCCACTTACTTGTACTTGCGTGTTAACTGGGTGTTCTCCTTTCCTTTCCCAACCATTCTGGTGTTACAGTATTATTAGTGTTGTGACTATAGTAAATAGGAAGAACATTACAGCAGAACAATAAATTCAAATGTACTTGTATTTAATCTGTGCATTAACACTTAGCTGTGCTATACATGGTGTGCTGAAGTATTCTAAAAGCATCAGTTTAGAATTTAGACTGATTAAAGATATGTCAGTGGCATACTTTCACTATGAATTGCTTCAGCTATAAAAGTCACTTGGATACAATGCTATTTTTCAGTTGAAGTTAACATGGGCCCATTCCTGCTAAACCAAAGTGCTGCTTGCTCATACAGTCTCAGTACAGCTTCCATACACTGTTATCATGCTTCTTATATACCCACTTTTCATTTTCTGACTTGTTGATTTTCTAGCATTAATGGGTCCAAGTTTTTCTTACTGTATATGCTTTAGAGGGGCTGCTGAGTCTCTTCTCTGGATGCCAGTCCTAGTATACCTATGTTAGCATGCTTCTCCATTCAAACACTTGTTACACCTGTTTCTGCCACATAGGTTTCCACACTCATACTCCTGTGTCTGTCTCTTCTCTGGTTCAGAGACTTTCACCAGCCCTCTGTGTGGCTTTCTACCTTCTCAGCTAGTGAATTCCACCCTTGATCCTCTAGCTTCGCTGCAGTTTAATTTTCTATTCTATATTGTCATTGTATTCCCAATTAGGATTTGCAAGAAAACCATTCTGCCCTGAATGTCTCACTGATTCACTTTTAGCAGTATATTTCTGATGTTGCCTTCTGTGGGAGTTGTGGGAGGTAGTTTTAGATCCAGGTTGCATTTGAACCATGAACTAAGTGTAATAGTTTACATTACAGAAAGGTTATCTTTGCTTCCATGACTTTTTGAGTTGGTCTTATGGTTGTGTGAACTTCTATTCTTGCATTCGTACATTTGTAGGATCATATGATCATAGGAGGTTACTAGGTTAATAGCCCCAGGGGCCTTACAAGAATAGCTAAGTTCAACTCATGTTCCCAAGGGTGTCTGGTTCAAGCAGTCACTAAAATTAGCACCTGTTGCCCCTGTCCAAGAGGGACAGAGGTGGAAGCCCTGGGGCGAATTTCTGGTTACCCATCTAATCATCCAAATTGCACTTAAATAGGGCCAATGAGGGGCTTTGGTTTAACATGAATAGGAAGCCTGTTCCAAAGGTGGAGCAACCTCTGTGAGGCAAATCTGTCTCTCCAGCAAGTTTTGTCGATGTCACATACCAGGTAAAGGTCCTTTAAGTGAATGACCTGTGTGCCATTTGACTTGCAAATGTGCAGCATTTCCATTAAACCTGGGGCAGGGATTGATCTATGTGCAAGGCACAGGTTGCCTCTGAGCAGTCGATATGACAGAGTAAAGTGACAATGATTTCAGTCTGTTTGCATAAGACAGATCTCGAAGACCCTGAATTTTCTTGGTAAGTAACCTTTGTGTTCTCTTCAATTGCTGCAGATGTTTGGAAAGAAACATACCAAAGGGAAAAGTACAGGGGGTTATAACCTCTTTTTTTCTGGAGACAATGCCCTTACTTATGAGATGAGCAATATAAAATTCCCTTCTTACTACTGTGGAGACATGGTGATTGAAGTTAAGGCTGCTGTCAACCTATGTGCCCAGATCTCTCACCACTGACTATCTGCTTAGGGTATTGCTATTAATGTGATAGTTTGCAGGAACATCACTCTTGCTGAGAGGGATGATAATGCATTGTTTTGCATTACGTTTAAGACCATGACTTTGTCACCAGTCATTAGTCTGCATAAGACCTTATTGCAGGATGTTGATATCACTAGGGTTTCAGTGATTACTCCCAGTCTGAAGTCATCAGCAAACTCTGTCAGCCACAGTCCTTTAGTTTTAGCCTGTGCTTTGGAGAAGAAGATTCCAAACAGTAGGGATCCCAGAACTGATCCCTGTGGAACACCACTGGTTACGGATCTGCTGGAAGAGGTGGAGTCCCCTATTTTGACCATATGAGTTCTATCAGTGAGTCAGTTTGCAGCCCATCTGACAATATACGGGTTGATACCAAGCTGGGTGAGTTTATCAATGATGCCTGAGTGGGGGGGGTTGTGATAAAGGCAGTGGCTAATTCTAGTTAGGCTATATGCACAGATGTGCCCTCGTCTAGGGCTTTGGTGACTGGTTCAAAGAAGTCCACCAAGTTTAACAGGCATGATCTGCCCTTGACAAAGCCAAACTGGGTGGGGTCGAGTGTTTGGAGATTTCCTATATCTTTGTTAATAAGGTCCATGAAGATTTATTCCATGGCTTTGCAGATAAGGCTGGTAAGGCTAATGGGTCTATAATTCCAGGGGTCTGTGGATGCACCCCCATTGTGCAAAGGGATGACAGTAGCAGTTTTCCATTCCACTTGGATGAAGTCAGTGCTTAGACTACGATTAAAAAGTTTGTCCAGTTGTGATGCTAATTCCTGTTTTAAGTATCTAGAACACAGCCCAGGATGTTGTCTGGTTCATAGAGACTGTGTGTTTGGCCTTGGAGAGGGTGTAAAAGACCTGTTCCTCAGAGGTACTAGGTGGGGGACAGGTGTTAGGGATGTTTTGGGGTATATGTGGCAGGGACAGGGGAGTGAAGTTTTCACTGAACCTGTCAGCCAGCAATTTTGCTATATCCACAAGTTATGTATATGTAGTACCATTAACTATGAGTTCAGCACAAATCTGGGCCTTAGCTTTGAGGTTATGAATGTAACTAAAGAAGCCTTGTAGTTATCCCTAGTTAGGAAAGATAATTTGGATTCATAGTTACCTTTGGAGGACTTCACTAGGAGTCGTATTTGCTTGTTTAAGTTGAGGAGGTAGTGTTTCCAATGTTGACACTGTTCCTACCTACTCTTAGACAGCAATTTCTTTCTCCTATTGTATAGCCTGTTAATGGCAGTTGTCCACCAGGCAGGTTTGTTTTTCCTTGAAGATCTTGCTTTGGGTCTATCAGGTGTGGATAAGTCAATGCAATTATACAGGTGCCCGTATAAAGCATTGGTGTATATGTCAGCATAGGTGTCTGCTCCATCAGTAGGGGGAGGGACTATGAAGCTATTTATGCTGTCATGTAAGAGGTTGTAATTGGCTTTGGTAATTGGCCTTGGAGAAGTTTTTTAGTCTAGTTGTTGCTAATGGAGGCCTTGTATAATAGTTATTTTTAGCGAGATAGATTTGTGGTCAGTTCTCACCAGGGATGGACACAACACTAGGAGTGGTGCAGTGCAACAATCCCCCATGTTGGTTAGCATCAGATCCAGGATGTTTGATCACTTGTGAGTGTATTAACCAGCTGGTCCAGGGCATTGGAGTTAACAAAGTCCAGGAACCTTGAGGCAAGTGAGTTAGAACATGTATAATTTGTCCAGTCTATGGCCAGGTAATTAAAGTCACACAAAACCAGGGTGCTTGTTTGTATCTTGATTGACTCAAGTAGATCCAAGTAGGCTGAGTGTCAGTCCTGATTCATGAAGGGGTTTCTATAGTTGACAATGACCTGAAGAAGGGTCTTAGCTACAGTCAATTGCACCTGAAGTAATTCAAGGGAATGATGCTGTTTAACCAATCTAGAGGTGTAGTTATCTTTAATGAATATTGACACACCACCTCCTTTAGTTCTCATGCCTTCAGTTTGTGGTCTGAACATGTGGAAGGAAATGTAACCTGGTATAGCTGGGGTGCTCTCTGCAGGCTTTAATCAGATCTCAGTGACTGCAGAAAATGTCAACATCTTCCAAGGTGAAGACTGCTTCCAATGAGTGTATTTTCTGGTTTAGACTCCTAGCATTTAGCAACATAACCCTGAGGTTGTTTTTAGAGGGTATTTTTACATCGAGAATTTTGTTCTTGTGACATTGCCAAAAAAGCACTATGAGTGTGGCAAGACCCTTAGCCAGTAACCGAAATCCCAGTGGTGACAGATGAAGACCATCTCTGGCAAAGCATCAAGGTCTGTTGACCATGTCATCCCAGGCTGACATATACTGGATCCCTTTAGAATGACACCAGAAACTAAGTCAATTGTTGAAGTCAGTCATTTTTTGTTTATACTTAGGTATCATCTTAGGCAAAGGTAAAATGTTGCTTAAGGCTAAGGACATACCTGCCTGAGACACATAATCAGAGAGCTCGGTCATGTCTCTCTTCATATAGTCCAGTGAGGTATGTTTCAAGTGATGCACAAAAACATGAACTATGACAGAGTCATAACAGTGCCTTTTGTTGAGAGACTTCAGTGCATGTGTGATGTGGCAGATCCTGACATCTGACAGACAGCTGACTGTCACTTTTTACTTTTCCAACCTGGTGAGAGGGACATCTGTGTGTCTCACAATTGAGTTGCCTATGTATAAGATGTTTATTTTCATGTTATGCCTTGGGGCTTGACTGGTGAAACACTGATATATTATGTGTATTACGTTGTGCAGAATATGTATGATATGAATCTTGCTTGTGTTTGGGAGGTCTCTAATGATCCACACTGCACCGTTTGTTGAAGTTGCATCCTCATGGATATCATTTAAACTCTGCAGTTATTATTTTCCTTTTTTTGCAAGCCATTCTTCATATATTATCCTTTCTGTTCAGTTTTTAGCAGCCATTCTGTTGACATAAAGCTGTGCATCCTGTGTAATGTAATATGTCTGGAGGTCTTCCTAGATCCTACTTTTGCCTCACTCTTCCAGTCTATTTTACGATGGGGTTCAGTGTACATCTTTTGTTATATAATTTTCCAGTTGATTATCTGGGATCTTCTCTCTTATCTGAATAATGTTAGTTCTTCCCTAGTTCTTCCCCTTCTTCCAATGTTTTCCTAGTCATTTATTTTATTTTCCCAATACAACCAGAGCCAAAACCTAAAATCTTGTTAACCACACAAAAAAAAATCTCACAACACAATGTAATTATTCTTCTACCATTGTCACATAATGGAAACATACTATCATATGCAAAATACAAAACTCCACCAAACTTATTTCCCCAAACCTCATGTACAGGAGTCAGTTTCTTATTCTCTCTAATAATGTTTGTATTGAACTACCCTTCTCTATACTTCCATACATTTCTATGCTATTTCTATTACATTTCTCTATATATTCTATTTTCTGACTTCTTTTTTAGGTAATGTCACCCTGTTGTATTTTTTTTCTCTTTCTATATATTATCTACTCATCTACAACAATTTTTGTATATATGTAAAATATATATATATATCTTATCTCTCTGCAGATATATATGACTTAAGCCTAATGCAACATGGCCTAACTGTATTTAACATGCTTACACTAAACTACGAACTTAGATGGATCTTAAAATTAAAAGCCCATATACCACCAGGCTTAAATACAGTTGTTAATATTCGACCAGTTCTATTAGGCCCTACTTGATTTTATTACATCGCTATCAATACAAATATTTCTTATTGACTAAATGAAGTTAGCATCATAGTGGTAATATACTAAATAAAATTGTCTTTTCTATGATTGTGTTTATAAACTTGATGTATAAACATCATATTCTGGTTATATTTGCTATATTATTGTTCTGACCTTATCAGGTCCATCGTCTTTACTATTTAGTTTGATAGTCTTACATCATATTCATATACACCTCTCATGTTACATACAAAGATTTTGTTGTTATTTCTGACATCAAATATGATGTCATTATAACATGATTTTTTGTGATCATGCATAGTATAAATCATAATATTGATTATGCATTGATATTGATTTGTCTTATATATCTTTATTTCCTCGTATTTGAGTTATAGTTAAGTAGTGATTTAGTTGTCTTAACTTTATTTAGGGCTATTTTACTCTGTTCTAAGGGAGATCACTTTTTAGAGATAGTTTTTTGTATAAATAAGATGAGTTGCTATATGTTCCGTATAATCAACTTTTAGAGGCACGCTATATCTCTATTGCGTGCTTGTCAACCATACAGCAGATAGAAGCTATTTGCTCACTATAGCTTCGTATGGCGGCACGTAGTATGATTGATGTGTGTCAGCCAATATATAAAAAAAACGGAACTATTTTATACTTTGCATTTGGCTTTGTTGCGCCTTTATGATCATGCACTTTATCAAAATAACATTTAGATAGTTTTCTGTGTAACTAAGATGCGCTGCTTCATGTTTTTTATAAACCTATCTTTAGATACACGCAATGATATTATTGTGTACCTATTAAATATATAATAGAAGGAAACTATTTGCTTATTGTAATCTTGTATTGTGACACGTAGTGTTACTACTGTGTACCAACTAATATATATAAGAACAAAGCTATTTTTAGTATTCTGACTTGTTTTGTTGTTTTTATATTATAATGTTTTTTACAAAAGCAACATCTTGGTTTCATTACTTGCCATATATGGGCAGCATTTCCTCACTAATGGTGCTTTGGGTTATCTGTTTGTTAACCCTAAATTACTTGATTGTACTTATTGCAGAATTAAGTAATGATAACAAGTTTAGTGAGAGCTCTCTAAATATGGGCATAGTTTCCTGTAAATATATGTACGAAAGTTTATTGTTATCAAGATGGTTATGTTGTTAATATTTGATGACAGCATGCTTTTGAAACTTATTTAATTATGAAGTTATATTTATATACTAACATTATTATGTTTTAGAAATTTTAATTGTGTCTTTTTGCTTAAGTGACTTTCAGGTTATTGCTTATAACCAAACCTGATCGTTCGTGATATTGTGGTTGAATTCTTTATCAATTGAGTAATTTGGATATTTAACTAATATATTGCTTGTTTTAATTGTATAATTGAAAGGCAATGCTTTAGTATAAAAGTGCCTATTTAGTTTCTGTAATTTGTAACCTGAGGAAGCGCAATTTACATTGCGTGAAAGCGCTTGTTTTTTGTTCTACAAATAAATTTATATTATTTTATTTTACTTCGTGGTGGTTTCTACATTTTTCCAGTTTTGCTTACACTAAACTAATAATCCTACATGGCTATACTGAATACTTCCAAGTGCATTGTGTATTGTATATGGTTGTGCACTGTTCTATGGTGTTTCTCTGGACACCTGGCTTTTCCCCAAGGAATATCATGGATGACAGGGTCAATCTGTAAGATACTCAAGACATAGGCATAAACCCTTGCCATCCTCTTGCCACTAGAGGCTATATACTGGAAATAATCAGATTATGTTTGCTAAGCTTGTAAGGTGTTGAATAGGCTTGTAAAGGCTGCTAAGCCATTAGCTTAGTAATTTCTATATAAACCTATGAACCTATGACATTGAGAAACTCAACCTGAGTAAATGGAATAATAAGTGTACTTTTATCAATTACAGAAAGGTTGGGCAGATTAAGGTTGTCTAGCCAGGAAATGCATGTTGATTTATTAAAAGGACTATCTGTTCTACCTTCAAAGTATAGCTTGTGCATAAATTTTGAAAAGCCATTGTGATTTAATAGGGAGAAGTAAGAATTTTGTCCTCTGATCTTAAGCCATGGAAGTGTCCTTTGGCTTACTTTCCTTTCAGTCCATATGCTACAGACTTGCCAGGTCTCTCTTGAAGTACCAACAACTGTAAAGCTACCCTATGTAAATATAATTCTTTCACTTCTGTAATAAGTTTGAACAGTTGAATATATACTGTCCTGTTAGCTTTAACAGTTCTAGTACATTTAAATTCCATTCTTTTAGAGTGGCTATAAAGTCATCCACCCTGATTTGTATAAATGAGATATCGTTGTCAATTTGCTTGTCTAGCCACACTTTCACTACAGAACAGGTGGAGATTACATACAGATTATAGTTTTTCTACCAGGTGAAAATAAATATAGTGTTTAATGGGTGTCTGTCTCTCAACGTTTATTCCCATAAAGAAGAAAGTGGACTAATTGCTGATGCTCAAAAAACTGAAAGGTCTTTGCCTATGGGTATGTGATTTCATGGGTATAAAAGAGAATAAAATAAGAACTCTACTGTCTTTTTCCAGTCCACTTAGTATTCTCCATGAATCACAACATCTGTACATCCTATAATAATACACCTTTACATCAACAATAATTTTGAAAGACAGTAGTGTTAGTGCATAATATACTTAGGAAAAGGCTGAAGCCAATCTCCTGCTGTGTCCATCTCTGCATTGAAATCTCTTCCTCTTAATATCATTGCTTTGGAATTGTTAAAAGTTTGCAATCTTTGGAAGAATGTTGAAGGAGGCATCCTTGTTAGGAGCACGGAAATTAGCAAAAAAACATTTGCACTGATCACTAATAGCATTCACCAGTACTTATCTGTCATCTTTATTGTGTTTCTTATCTTACGTTGTGAACTTTACACCAGTTACAATTTAGTTTCCTAACTATAACTGGTGTAAGTCTAACAAAGTCATTCCAGAGGTCTCACAAAATCATTCAAGAGGGGCTAGGCATGTATTTATTTAAACATAAGTAAATAAATAAACAAGCACATAGCAGTAAAATTAGGGGGGAGTTAGCCATATAAGAACAATAACAGTAGATGTTGGGTTTAGTCAGTTTAATGTCTGAAAGAAATTCTTGAGTTCTATTTCCCAGGCGTGGTTTTAAACCTAATTTATTAAACATTTGGGAATAACTTATATATGCTAGCTGTTCCACAAAATGACTAAAATCATTGTGGTACTGTGAAAGAGGGACACGAGTACGATAGCCCAAATATCTTATATATTCAAGCAATGTTATTAAAATATCTGCTTATGAATATAAACATGGATTTTCACGTAGAATATGACATGAAACTAATATTGAGATTACTGATGGAAATCACAGACTTCCGAAAGGGTAGCCTTTCTTTTGGACCCACTTCCCAGGTTGGAGCTCTTCTGAGCCACAACCGACTGGTCCAGCCTCCCTTCCTGATATTCCTCAGGTCACTTTCACTTTGCTACTCATTCTGCTCAGAGGCAAGCTCTAGTTCATGAGATGCAAATTGCTGCTAGGGTCCATCCATACCTATGTCTTCTCAAGGCTGAATAATTCTGCTACATCACATGTGCCTGGAGCCATCCTTGGAAGTAACCCTCCATTTCTGTCTTACATTATAGAAATCCACTTGGCTCATCTCATCTCATCTAAGCTAGGACTTCTGTGATGCTGGATGTCCCTCTTGTAAGTCACTCAGATGCCTGAAACTCATGAGATTGATTGATCTAGGTACTACACAACTACACAACCTGTGGTGTTATTACAGTAATCAGCGTATATGAGCAGTGGATTAATAAATGACCCAGGGTTAAATACATTGGTGTCTCGGACCAAGTTGCTTGAAGGATGACATTTCTCTCCTGTCTGTGATAATCCAGCATCAAAACTTCAAAACTGTCTCAACTTTGGGATGCAGGATATTCCAAAACAACTTTCTCTGAAACCACTATGCAAATAATTTGTATGATCTTATCCCATGCCCATGCCCAAAGGCATACTTGGATGATAGGATGTGTCCTATTCCCATGTCAGACAATACCTTCAGTGCTGGCTCTTAGAAACCCCCATCCTGACAAATATGATTATGACCTCATACTAGATGACAAGCAGAGGAATGACCTTAGGTCTCTACAACGAGATGCATGCAGAACAATATGATTGAGCTCCCTATATATAAAATATATGTCCGAGATAGGAAAGACAGTGGCCTTGAGTGATATTCTGTTATAACCCAGAATGGTGCAGAGATTCCAAGACAAGATAATTGGCATTAATAATTGGCTACATTGCGTACTGACTTGGAACAAGATGGCTGGCAAACCTTCCTGCCTTACCATGGATGGTCTGCCCTTATCTTACCAAGGCTTTTGCATTATGATTAAATGTTTTGATGTCCTCAGAATGCCTTTTCTGGAGAGAGAGCCCAACTGCTGGAAATTCCAACCTAGTGAATTCTAATTTAGAACACATTAAATTGTCTCTGCTCATCCTGAACACATTCATATATGCCTAGGCACAGACGTATGCTTTCAAAGCAATGGAAGTACTGCTTCTATTCTGGGGTTTAGTGCCTATCATATCTTTAGACCTACTGGCAACTGTGGGAGGGTATCAGTATTTGTCAAGGATGTCATCACCTCATGACAGATTCCAGAGGACACCAAATTTGATTCCTAATTACCCAAATCACCCTGAACAAGATTAATTACCACTTCACAGCTACCTATAGAGCACACTATATGTCCCCATTAAGAGTATGATTGATATCTTAGCACCTTAGCTGAAATCTCCATAAAACCCAACTGCTTTCTACTTGAGGACTTCAACTATCCATCAATAAAATGTCTGATCTACACTGCCAGTGAATTGCATACCAAATAAATCTTTGACATTGTAAAAGCCAACCTTCTTCTGCAGTTGGTTAACTATCCTACTAGAGATCCCCATAGTGTACCCAATGTCCTTGATCCTATCCTCCAAAGTATGGCCACTTCCTGCACCTCTGTATTTATCATCTTTACTTGTTAAATCAGATCATAAGTGAGTGATCCTTTCCCTTAAACATAGTCATATTTCCATTGCAAACACCCCTGTGTTTATAGACTTCTCAAAAGCAAATCATTTTCAGTTACTTGCCTCTGATTTCTACTCCCATTTAATTACTTAAATAGTTGTATTGATAAGGCAGTCCCTATCCACTCCAAATATAATGAGTAATTTAAAAATAACCTTCATATGGTGGAATACCAATACAAATGATTTATATAACAAGAGAAAAATATCTAGAGCTTATAAAAATGTCATTCTAGTTATCTTAAGTGCAAACTTAAACAAACTAGTAAAGCTTAAGGGTACCAATAGGATGTTCAAGGCTGAATATGAACTTAAACTTTCCCACTAAAGTAAAAAATAAATACAAACTTTTCTTTAACGGTGTCAGGAAGTTAAGAATTAACACCCCACAATGTTTGTAACTAGTCCACATTATCACTGCCTGCACTGATAATAATTAAATAAATAACTGTGAAATTTAGTACAACTTTTAGTATACCCACATTTCTTGCTGCTCCACAGATTCCACAGTCACAGCCACCCCTTTAATTACTATGGAACAAGTCCTGTCAACCCTCTCAAAAGCTAAGAACACCTCCTCAATGGGCGCAGGTAATATACCAGGTTGTAGATTATTGGTGACAAATATATGCTTTATGAATGACTTTTTAACCTCTTTATGTTTCCTCATGGGTTACATCTCTGAAGCTCCTGACGCCTGGAAAATAGCCACTATAATGCCATTGCACAAAGATGACACAACAACCGATCCTAATAACTATTGGCCCATTAGTCTCATATATGAAGCTATAGAGCATATTATCTCAGAACTCATTAATCTAGACATTGACTATCTGTTAACCCTGGACCCTCATCAGTTCCGTTTTCTGAAAAGAAGATCTTGTCTCTTTAACCTCATCAATTTCCTTGAAAAAGTCAATGAGGTGGTGAAGAGTGGTTACGTAGAACATACAGCATATCTAAACCTGGCCAAAGCCTTAGGCACTATTCTCCACTTATGCATCCATTACTTAAAAACTTTTAAATCAGAATATATAAATCCATATGCTATGCAGTGGATAGCTAACTGGGTGTCTGACAGAAGCCACATGGTTAGAGTTTCACATACCACTTCTAAAAGCAAAACAGCAGTGGTTTACTACAGGGCATAGTGTTGGACCATCTTGTATTTGGCTTCAACTTCCCAGACCTTCAGGCCAACACCTCAGGCCTATAGTTATCTAAGACTGCATATTGGGAGTTGTCATTCAATCTTCCACTGATTCATACTTGCTCCAGTATGCATTAGACCATGTTAACAACTAGTGCACAGACAACAATCGCATATAAAATGTGAAAAACTGTAGTGTATTTTATTTTGATCAATAAAACATTTTCCCATATCATGTAGGTGATACATCACTCCATTTAGACATTGTCATAAGAGATCTAGGCAATCTTGTTGACAATTCCTCATCTTTTGGCTGTCATGTCACTGCAGTAGTTTCAGGAAACATTCTATCTGGCTCATCTATTTCCTAAAGCATTGCCTATAGACCATATACATCTTAATTTCCCTTTACCTGTACCTCATCATACCCCTTATTGAATATATGCCCCTTTTGGTATGTATTTGTCTATATATATCACTCAGCATGAGACCTCTGGGGGTTGCTAACTAAAGAGATCAGTGGTCTCAAAAATCTTTGTTATCAAGCCTTTCTTTATACTCAGTTTCTTATAGACTCCTCCGTGCAGATCTATGGCTAGCCTTCAAGCAACAGAAGATCCAATCATTGTTAAACTTCTTTTAAATCACAAAAAAATGGTTCCTCAACTACCAGGTTAAAAGACCTAAGTCTTCATCGACAAATAAATAAAACATGTCGGGGTGATGATTCATGTCCCAATGTATTTCTTCCTCAGAACAAACTTCCATTATATGTCAATGACAGCAGCACCCTTGCCACCTTCAAGGTAAACCTAAATAATTGGATTTGTGGCCTCAAATTCTCCATGGTTTATCTTATATTTCTCTTTTTGAGGCTGTATATGTGTTATTGGCTAGACTTGTAATGGTTTGTAGACTGATTGTCTAGTACTTTTGCACCTGTGAACCGACCCATGCATTCTTTGAGACCTTAGAAGTGTAGTGCAGAAGTGTTTCTTGCACTGGACATGGATGTGCCAAATTTTTAATATGATTCATACTTGTCTGGTACACATTCATTCCAGACTACTGACCTCCACGACTACTACTGTGTCTTGACCAGTATCTCACAAACCTGGAGAAATGGTCAGGCATGCACTGCTGAGATAGGTAGTAAATCAACATCTGAAATCCACATAGATAGTAAATCAGCATCTGAAATCCTTGTTACACTGTGGCCCAAATGGATTTTGCCTACTTGTCCAAATATATCACATTTCTCATGATGTTACTGGATTTGTTAGGAGTGTACCTACACCTGAATACAGCTCTGTAAAATTCTGGCATTCTTCTTCACCCATTCTGACTTCCCTCCATGACACTTGTTTGATGGTGGATTCTGCATTCAGGCAGCCTGCAGTAAAGTGCATAACAGATGGGGAAAGGTGAAACATGGTACTAATTTTTCAGAAGCTACTATCATGTCTCCAGTCTGCTTCACACCCAGCAAAAGTGGGTATCGTGAACTTTATAATTCTTATACCTGGATTCTGTCAAGTGTCAGTGTACAGTTACTGTCAACCACTACCATATCTGAAAAGGTATATCAAATAGTCATTGATTATTGGGGTAAAAGGTAAGTTAGTAAACAAGGACATCAGCACTTCAAGTGCAAAACAATGACTAAACACTTTTTCTTAGTGAAGGCACAGGTGTTCTACTGTTTGCAATTGGCAAGGAACAGCTTTCCAGAGGCTGCTCTGCGATTACAATACTCTGACCTAGATTCAAGTTTCCTTCTTATGTTTTGCCATTTGACTCCCTAGAAGTGTGTTTTGCAGTGTTGTGGAGAGGCAGCACTCTTCTCTCTGTACTCTGGACAACCAAATAAGCAAGGAGCAATGATAATTACCTACCTTGTCACTTGCTATCCTTGGGTACCCAGAAAGTGGCACTGGTGCTGAACCATTGCAGTTAGATGGCTATGAGTCTTTGAATAATAAACTGATAGATGGCAGCTTCACAACACTGAATCTCCAGCCAAGCAAATACTACAGATGTCTGGACTGCTAAACCTGTGTTTTGTTTCATGCTAATTATAATTACTGTGGAAGCAAAATATGACCAGTAGGCAAAGCTAGTATGTGTTACTATGACATAAACACAGCTTCTGCTCCTTTAAGAGGGAGAACAGTCATACTCATGGTGAATACTACTTGCCAATTATCGCAAGGGGTGACATGGAAAAATCAATGTGTCACTACTATGAATGCTTAACCTGAACAATAATTTAAGCAGCCATGGGTGTATAATGTGGTTACAGCTGCTTAAATGACTTTCAGTGCCTAATGAATGCCAGTAACTGTAGCAAAGGCCTTGCATAAACTCTTTGCTACAATTTCTGGTTTTTGGCCTCATCCAGAAAAGGATATTTTTTCCTTTGGTCATTAACTTCAGGATGAAGGGAGCACCAGTAAAAGGTATTGTGAATACCAAGGATACCGATTCATCTTGCTGTGGTACTCTGTATGTGCCTGTAGGTAGTGATGTTGTAATAGGGAAACGTATAGAACTGGATACAATGAGCATGTCTACGTTGGTTCACTTTATTTACTGTTAATCAGGTTGTTATTGGATTTGATAGAGTGACATCATGTTTCCCTCTGTGAGCATTTACTCTGCAAAGGTGTGCTGTCTGTCATTCAGTGCTAAGGTGTGACAAGACCAAATTGTGTGACCACAGACAACACACCTATTTATAATCTGTATATCCATAGCTGATTGGCTGTAGAGATGCATAATACTCACAGACAGAAAAATGTAAGACTGATGCAAGCAGATGTATGGAGTCAACAAATTGTATGTTACACAGAATAGTAATGCTCTTGAAAATTACATTAAGGCAGCCTTGAAATATATTGCAGATATATCAGTATGAAATTATGTCATATGCATGTTTGTATGTATTTATTTGTTTATTTATCCATTTGTATTTATTAATCTGGGTAGAGTACTGATTCACATGGACCCTTTTCAGACTCATCCCAGGAGCAGTCTGAGTGATGTGATCAGAGTGACACAGTAGACAAATGGAGGCTGAGGGAATCAAACAACAGACTGCTCAAAGCATTGATCTTCTATGCTAACTGCCAAGGTATAGTATTCTGATAATTACAATCATGCCTGCCTACAGTTCATAATGACTTGCACATCATGTATGGTATTATCCATACTGCAAACAAAGTCACAAAATCTTTTAGTGGTAATATAGTACTATTGTTAAATTATCTACTTTTTGTCAGTTTACAGAACAACAGGTTCATAGGTGTTTACTAGGCTAATGAGTACAAGGGCCTTTTTAAACCTAGCCATATATCCCAAATATATCACAAGTTCTGGTACCTTTGATAAATGTAAGCAGGGGCTTGGGAGATGAAAACTTTACAAGCAAACGCCCAGGAGATGGACCATTTACAGGTTGCCTCTGACCATTAGAGACATAGATGCCAAACCAAGGATGAACTTCCTGTTGCCCATCCAATTGTCCAAGCTGCACTTGAATTGGGTTAGCAAGGAACTCTGCTTCACATGGATGGGGAATCTGTTCCAGAGAGGGGATAATCTCTGAGACACATACCTGTCCATCCAGCAAGTCCTATTTATATCACAGGCCAGGTTTAAGTCTTTAGAACAGATATTTCTGGTGCCATTTGTTTTGTGAATATATAAGAGGCCCATCAGAGTGGGCTCTGACAATGCCCTGTATTCCAGGCATAGATCTCCACTCAGAAGTCTGTAGGAAACAGAATACAAGGATAGGACTTTGAGGGAGTCTGCATAGGACATTTTACTTACTCTCTGTATTCTTTTAGTGAGGAACCTCTGTGGACATTCCAATTGTTGGATATGCCTGGTTGGGTACATACCAAAGAGGGCATTGTACTCAATGATAAGTCTGATGAATGCCAAATACAATGGAGCAATAACTTCCTTGGACCTAGATGCTATACCTTTGGTTATAAGTTGTGCAACATAGAATGATTTCCTCACTGCTGTAGACACATGATGGTGAAAGGCTAGATTACTGTTCATGTATGTCCCTAAGTCCCTGACTACTGGGTCAAGTCTAAGGAGTGTGTTGTCAATATGATAGTTACCAGGGATGGATGACTTCCTGAAGGACACTATTATGCATTTCTTGGCATTTAGTTTTAGTCCATTGCTCTGACGCCAGTTGTTTGTCTGTGTCAGCCTTTCCTGCAGAACATTTGTGTCAGTGTGGGATTCAATGACAGCTCCAAATTTATAATCATCTGCAAATTTAGTCAGCCAGAGACCATTGACATTGGCATTGACTTCAGAGAAGTAAATGTCAAAAAGGAGAGGTCCAGGGACTGATGGACTCCACTTGTGACTGACCTTTTGTAGAGGTGGACTCCCCAGTTCTATCTTCCTGGGATTTGTCTATGAGCCAGTTGGCTATCCACTGGGTGACATATGCGTTTGTACCTAATATGTTGAGTTTGTCAACAATGCCTGAGTGGGGTATTGTGTCAAATGCCTTGGCCAGGTCAATGTAGGCAATACGAACCATTTTGACCTCATCCATTGCATTGGTGACCTTCTCAAAGTAGTCCACCAGGTTGAGTAGGCATGACCTGCCCTTACAGAAACCAAACTGGGTTGGGGCCAGTGTCTGGAGGTTTACTATATCATTATTGAACATTTCTATGAAAATTCTTTTCAATGCTTTGCATGCAAAACTAATGAGATGTATGGGTCTGTAGATGGCCTACCTTTGTGCACAGGGTCGATTGTTGCTGTTCTCCATTCATGAGGCATGAAGCCTGTTTGGAGTCTACAGTTAAATAGCAATTCCAGAGGGCATGAAAGATCATACTTCATACTGTTTAGAAGGAATCCTGGGATATTGTCTGGGCCAATTGATGCAGTGTCTTTGGCCTTAGAGAGAGCATTAAGGACTTGTTCCCTAGTGATAGCAGGAGGAGTTATATTTGATGGTATTTCCTGAGGGAAGGTTGGGGGGGATGGGTAAAGCTGGAGCTAAATTTATCAGCCAGGAGGTTTGCTATATCTTCTGGCTCACTATAGATGGCTCCATCTACAATGAGCTCTGCATACACTTGTGTATTGCTTTTGAGACTGCGGTCATAGCTAAAGAATGCCTTGTGACTGTCCTTGGACTGGAAGGCCAAAATTCTCTCTAATTTGGCTTTGGTAGACTTTACTTGTCCTCTGAGTTGTGTGTTTAGTTTGATGAGAGTGCTTTTATCCTCCTGAGTAATGCACCTCCTAACTTTTGCCATGATTTTCTTCCTTCTATTATACAGCCTATTGATTTTGTGATTCCACCAGGGTGGCTTTTTTTTTGAGTTAGTTCTATTCTTCTTCTTGGTAGGCACAGCTGCCTCTATGCAGCTATTAACATGCTTGTATAGAGTTTCTGTGAACAATTTATGTTTATGTTCAGCCATTGAATGGAAAAATCACCGAACAGCATTACATCAAAAATGCCATTCAGTGAAACTACTCATGTGGGGGGCTTTGCCACCCATGCTAATTATATATATCAACACCGAAATCGCACTACTGTGTGGAAAGTACACATTTCTTGATCCATACCATAATGTGATCTTACTCAAACTGCTCAATGAACAGCATGTTTGATGAGAGATGCTGGATGCTGTTTAATGTTTTTTCCATTTGATGGCTGAACATAGACCTAAACAGTTTTGCATAGGCAGCAATGTTGTCAGGGTTTATGGAGGCTTGAAATTTTGCCAGGTTATTTCTTAATAGCAGGAAGTTGGCCTTAGAGTAGTTCCTCAATATTCCAGGTTTAGCTGGGGGTCCAGATTTTATTTTTACTTCAAAGGAGACCATTTTGTGGTCTGACCTTACCAAGGAAGACATTATACTAGCGGCTGTGCAGCAGTCTCCCCTATTAGTGAGGAACAGATCCAGCAAGGTTATACCCCTGGTTGATGTACTGACAATCTGGTCCAGGGAATTTGTGCTTACAAAATGCAGGAATCTCTGTGCCTGTACATTTAGTGTCATATAGAATTCCCAGTTAATAGTGGGGTAATTAAATTTGCCCAAGAATATGGTATTAGGTTGGATGGTGAGTGTTTCTTATAAGTCTAAATACCCTGTCTGGGTTTCTTGGGTCATAGCAGCGGACTTATAGCGTCCAAGGAAGTGATACTGGATTTTGCCTATGGTGATTTGAGCCCAGAGCAGCTCAAGTGCATTGTCCTGTTGGACCGGCCTTGAGGTTTATTTATTTTTGTTGTAAATTGAGGCACCTCCATCTTTAGTCCCTGTCTGTGTACTAGCTGATCAAAATATGTGGAAAATATTATAACCTTGCACTGTTGGTGTGCACTTCATGGCTTTAAACAATGTCTCAGTGATTACACAGATGTCAGTATTTTCTAGGGTGAAGAGAGCTTCTAAGCTGTGGAGTTTTTTTATATAGAATCCTAGCAATGAGCAGTAATACCTTTAGATTTCTTGGTTTTGATTTGCTATGTCGGAAGTACTTTCAGTTTGAAATTCCCTAAAAAAGGCACTATGGGGAAGACAATGTTTAAGCAAATATTCAAAATCCTAGAGGGAAGACTTGTAGACCATCCCTAGCAAAGCTGTGTGGTCTGTAGACCATCTCCTTCCATGCTGACAAATATTGCACCCCCTTAGAATAACGCCAGAAACTAAGCCAATTATTAAAGTCAGTCATCTTTTGTTCATATTGTGGCTTCATCCTTGGAGAAGGTAAAGCACTGTTCAATGTTAGGCTCATAGGCTAGGCTGGGATACATATTCTGAAAGCTCCATGATGTGTCTCTTCATATAGTCTAGGGAGGTACGTCTCATGTCATTTACACTCACATGGACTATGACTGAGTTATTCTGATACTTGTGGTCCAATGACCTGAATGCATGCGTAATGTGGCAGATCTTAGCCCCTGATAAACAACTGACTGTGACTTTCTCCTTACTCAGCCTGGTAAGAGGGACATCAGTGAGCCTCACAATGGAGTTCCCAATGACCAGAATGGTGGATTGTGTGGTGGCTTGTATTATGGGCTTAGAAGTATGGGCTCCATGACATGTGGCTGTATGTGCTGATGTGAGTATTGTTTTGAAAGAGTGCATTTAGGGCTGCTGAAGGTATGTGTTATATGTACTTAATCTAGGAAGTCTTTGGGGGTTAGGAAGGCTACATTTAAGTGTCTCAGCATATTTGGGTCTATACGCCTGCTCTGAAATGTATGTGATGGGTGTAGCATGTGTACTACTGACAATCAGGTTCCTATTACATTGTCGAATCTATAAAACTTTGAACACTACAAGATCTAACTTGTATGTTCGAAGTTTTATAATTTCGAACAACGTAAAAAAATAAATAAAACACAACAAAAAGAAACTAACTCTTGTAAGCAGGGGGCAAGCGAACAATGCAGTTTGCAGTAAGCAATTAGATATAAAAGAGGGGGTAACGTAAGCTTTAGCTATCTAAGTGGAGAGCCACTAATTTTAAAAGAGCAATATAGATTGAAAGGACACTTTGTATTCTGGTTCTATGGAATACAGTGGGATGGCCAATACATTTAAATAGTTGCAGGGCAGTGATTTCACCAAATGATAATTTTGTGCTTACTCAAAACAGCCAATGAAAGGGGAGAGGGAAGGATATATGTGGTAAAATTAACATAAAGGTCTCACAAGAGACACAGCTGTAGTCTTTTTCCTAGTTTAATACGGAATAAAAAGCAGAATATAAGTAAACCACAGTGTAAAGGAAACAAATCACAGTGTACAAAATAGAATTAAGCAATAAAGTAATACAAAATAGAAGAAAGCAAAATCAAATGAACCTTTTCCTCAGAGTAAGTTGTGGTAGAGTCTGGGTGAGCTGTTCCAGTAAATAAATAAAATAAATAATCCCTGGGATTCGTTAAACTCCATGCATGAATAGTGCTATTCCTGTATGGAGCGGATCGTGCCAGTGCAGCACAACAGCGAGTCTTGCATATTCATAAAGGCCCACGGCTGTATAACCTGCACGTGCACGATCCATGAATTAGTGCAGGGGCTGGGTCCGAGCATTGATCACACAGTACACAAGCCTCCTGCACTCTACAATTGCTTTACGGCAATTCAAAAGTAACTAACAGTGTCTGCAGACACTGTTATCACAAAAAAACTGCATCTGTGGACAAAATACATTCAAACTGTACAGATTTTTGCAGAATGTCCAGATTTTTGTCTCAGTT
This sequence comes from Protopterus annectens, assembly GCF_019279795.1. Taxonomy (NCBI): domain Eukaryota; kingdom Metazoa; phylum Chordata; order Ceratodontiformes; family Protopteridae; genus Protopterus; species Protopterus annectens. Next base: position 226,573,594 of record NC_056734.1, on the reverse strand, counting down.
TTATTGTGTTCCTCCTAACATTTGAGTTTAAGACTCCACATCATTCAGAAAATTCATGCTAATGCAAAATCTATTATTCCATCAACTTTCTAGGTTTGTAAGAACAGTATTTAAAATATGTCCCTATTTGTCCCCCAACATGTTAGGCTTTGTCCAGATTTTTTGCTCTAATAGGTTGAGTGGTATGTTTATAATACACACAGAAGCACAGCACCCCACAATGGTCCAGCACAGATAATGTCCACAATGGTATGCCAGTGTACATGGTGGCAATCCAAATAAGTAAGCATGTTCCTGAGAGGAACATGTAAAATAATACCCCCTGTATAATGTAGTTGTCTAGATGTCCTGTCCTAAGAGGCAGAAAGCAATGTGCATACCCCTAAAGTTTCCATCACAAATAAAGTTTAAGCATAGATGAGCAGGTGTGCGTGTCACACAGCTATTTATAGCATAGCTGAAAATTTTGAAGGAGCTAAATAGAAACATACAACCAAAATACTCACAGTGAAATAGCATAGAGATAGAGTGTTTGGTTAGCATGCAGTCATTCACAGCTCGGACCCCAATGCTATGTATTTATTTTCATATGTGAAAACAGCACTAAAGTTATCTTTTTTATAAATAGGTAGTGAATAATATATATTTCTTAACCGGAGTAGTGTAGCAGGTCCAAATGTGAGATGCCAGTGTAGTATAGATGTGAAACCCCCATATAAACACAAGTGTCCAGTACAGTATAGCCGCAAAAGGATATAATGTAATGAAAGCACATAGGGGGATGTTATGGAAGGGAAACATGCATATCATAAGATGTAATTAAGAAGGAATCAACCCCACAATCTTGATGGTCCATAAAATGAAAGCTGAACAGTGTTAAATTGTGCTCAGTTATGCTTAGTCAGTGTAAGCATTGCTTAAATTTGTATGCTTAGCATTAATTAGCATAGCTAAGTAGATTTGTGCACTGGTAAGCAGTGCTTAGCATCTACCGCTTTAAGCAATGCGTATCTGTGCTAAGCGGGTTTACCCATTGCTTAGCATAGCACAGCATATTCAAACTCAGCCAATAAGGGCAAATGGTGGGAATCCAGCCCTATTTAAACCCCACAGGTGGGAATACAATCATAACCAGTTGTAGCTGATCACTGCAGACGCTATGGCTAGTGTTGGTGAAGATGTGCACTTTCAGGCGCAGAGCTCTGGCAATCAAGAGTCCAGGGTCATGGTTGGACTCCTAGTAAAAGACCATGAAAGAAAACTGCTGCAGGACCAGTAACAGGGCTCCCAATATAAAGCAGAGGCCTGGGACAATCTTGCATGTGATCTCACCAGTGCCACTGGCATCCCTCAGACTGGTAAACAGGTCCAGCACCACTTTGCTGACTTGAAGTGTATGAAAAGGGAGCTCTTAGAGCAGTGGGTCCAAGATGCAAGGGCGAGAAATGTCTGAGCTGTGTGTAAGTATCAGTATCAATAAGTGTTTTCCAAAGTCCAGCCTGGACATGTGATGGATAGGTATGCATAAATATTTCTCTATCTCCTGTACAGCTGCAGATGAGAGGGCCGTGAATATGGATGCCCATGCCAGCCGGATGCTAAGGCTGCGTTGCGAGGCTGAATAGTACAAATCTAGCTTGTAGTATTCAGGGTAAATAAATAGAAAGGAGTAGAATGTCACCTGTCAGTATTTAAAAATGGGTTTGGTTTGTACTGAATAAATGAGACATTAGCAGAATAATAGTGACGCACAGGGTATATATCAATAAAAGTATCAGTACCTGTCAATAACAGTCAAAACACCAGATTGGTTGTGTTTACTTTGGTATGTGGTGGTATGAATCGAAATGTGTACAGTTTCTGCACAGCAACTATAGCTCCAAAAGCATTAAATAATCAAGGCTCATCTGACAAAGATTGTGGAGTTGTAAAACAGGAGATTAACTTTATGAAATGTTCCATGCACAAAGATCTGATACCTGAATAGTAATGGTGTGTTAATCAGTGTTTTCCAGACTGTGCTATATCAAAGTATGAATACACAGTATAAGAACTATCTGCCATGCATAAATGTCAGAATTACAAGGTCAGATTGTACAAACAAGAGTGTATTAGACAGAAAACAGTCAAAAAAGCAACAACAGTTGCTCAATAGCTCATTCTGATGCAGAGCAAACTTTGTTGTATTTTTTTGCACAAACAGGCAGGGTCTGAATCCCAGGAGTGGTAGTAAGCTGTGTGCATAATTTCACCCAGAAATATGTGAATATGTGTAGAAACAATCAAGTAGTGTTAACATAAATTTCCTCTACAGGTCTGTCAGGTAAGAAAAGGTATATCTTAGCGGTAAGAAGGATGTACTTATACACTTTGTGCAACACCCACAGTCCAACCCCAAGGCTGCAAATGACAGAAAATAAGTACATAAACCAAGTAGTCTCCTCCAAGAAATGTCCCTCAAGTGTCACACTGTCACAGCTAGTGGTCACTGCCCCAACACCCAGGGTGAGCAATATGGCAGTAGCATGCACACACATACACACACACACACACACACACACACACACACACACACACACACACACACACACAAAATCACACAGAGTATGAGTGCACTTATGTAACCTGACTATGTGAATATGGGTAGAAGCAGTCAGGTAGTGTTAACAGAAACTTCCTCCACAGATCTGCCAGGTAAGAAAAGGTACATCTTAGCTGTAAGATGGCTGTACTTATATAGTGTGTACAACACCCAGTTTCCAAACCCAAGGCTGCAAATGACAGCAAGATAAGTATATATACCAAGTAGTCTCCTCCAAGAAATGTCCCTCAAGTGTCACGCTGTCACAGCTAATGGTCACTTCCGTGCACACTCAGTGTGACCGATAGAAATAAAGGCAGAGTATGGCCGTAGTGCACACACACACACACACACACACACACACACACACACACACACACACACACACACACACACACACACACACACACACACACACACACACACACAAACACACACACACACACAGTATGAGTGCACATATGTAACCCTGACTATGTGAACATAGGTAGAAGCAGTCAAGTAGTGTTAACAGAAACTTTCTCCACAGGTCTGTCAGGTAAGAAAAGATATAAATTAGATATAATAAGGCTGTAATTATACACTGTGTACAAACATACCACTGCTCAACCCAAGGCCATAGGTCAATGTAAAGTGAGGTAATACCTGGAGAGTAATTATTAGAGCAATAATCATTAAAGTTGTGAGCAACTGAAGCCTATACAGTTGCTAATTGACATCTCTCTTTCTCCATCCCTATCTGTACCAATAATCTAAAGACATAAATCAATGGATATGTTTTTCACCAAACCTACTGTTGGGACATGTGTCCTATTGCTCTACAAATATTTAAACGTTTGACTATTTAATGTTCTCTGTTCAAATACTATTACTAGTGGCCTGTTGCTATCAATGTAAATGGCATGCCATTATAATGCCCATTGTGGTTCCATATATGCATGTGTTCTGTTTGCTATGCAACTGTTCCAAATCTATTGTTCTGGGTTAATGGGAATACCTATGCATGCTGTTAGAACTAATCTTGGAATGCATTTTTCATGACTAACCAACATATGTTATACAACTGAAACACCACACCTGGGAAGGCCAATCCCAGCAGATCCACCTGTCCTGCCTCAAATGGCCATGGCATCGGGCTTCAGCACGTCTGGGACCCAACCCAGGACCTCCTCATCTGCTGGTCCTGCACCACCTTTGGATGCAACCACCTCGGGTGATGGGCCCCCCCGGGAGTAGGTGTGGACAGGACACTGTCACCTGTCATCAGGTCCAGGGATTGTTGCATAGCGAGCTTCAAAAAGAGTTCAGAGATCTGCTACACCAGCTTGAAGGCCACGTGGTGCATCTTGAGGGTCAGCCTGCCCTTTCTGCTCGGCCCCCAACACAGCCACCCTTGGGGCCATGAAGATGCAGTAGTGACTGCCCATGGGTGAGGGCCTCAGTCCCACTGTATCCATATGGGGGCGTGTGGGTATCCAATTCCTAAACATCCTCCCCGTCCAAGGTGTTTAACCCCACATATGTCACATACCACCCCTGTCTGCTGTCTTGTCTGTCTTGTCTGTCTTCCTACCCAGCCTACCTCCCCAAATATACCTACTATCCTTCTGCAACATCCCACTCTCACCTTATTAAAAAAAAAAAGGGCAATCTGTTCCCACAAAAAAATGTCACCCATACATAGATGGCTATTTCACACACATGTCCACTGGACACATGTAATCTGGTCTAACTGGCTTAACAACACATTACTGTTGTCTTCACTATTCTCTCAGGGGTTTGAGTGTCCAAATTTACCTCCAAATCTTTACAAATGCACAGCTGTTGCTGTATCAAAAATGGACAGCTATGGACCTTCCCTACACCCGTCCTGCACATGCCTAGCTATCTGTCACATTGTTTTTTCCTCTGCATGCCCCCTTTTCACCACTTACCTATCACCCCTTTTTTCTTTTCTTTTAAAGAAATTAGCATGGGGTAAGTGGGAGTAAGCTGCAGTAAGCAGCATTTAGTGGCAGTAAGAGAGTTAGTATGATGCTAAGCGATGCCTATACAAATTAAGTCGTTTCCCATTTAACTGTGTGTTGGCATTGCTTACCATTGCACAAACCCATGCAAACTCACTTAAAACTGCCTTAATCACCCTGTCTCCATCAGCCACTGTTCTGCCAGCAACAAAATAGTCAGCCCTGCCAAGACTTGAACCCAGGACCCTATACTCAGAACAATATACTACTACACCATTTGAGATGCTATAGTTAATGCTGTTTTTTTCGAATATATCATTCAGTACAGGTATAGAATAGTAGGAACAAACATAGTGGAATCAGTCATGTTTAGTATATATAACTATACACATATAGATGTGTATGGTGATAGATAAATATTAAAAAGTATGTACATCAGATATATGGAGCTATACATATAAAACAAATATGTATACAATATATACATCTATATTGTTACATAAACATATGTATAGAAATCAAAAAAGGAATATATCAGTATATATATATCTTAAAAAAAAAAATATATATATATATATATATATATATATATATATATATATATATATATATATATATATATATATATATATATATATATATATATATATATATATACACACACACACACACACACACACACACATGCCCATATATATATATATATATATATATATATATATATATATATATATATATATACATATATATATATATATATATATATATATATATATATATATATATATATATATATATATATATATATAGATATATAGATATATACACACACACACACATGCCCATAACATGTAGTGGAGCCATACCCAGCACCATACCACTACACCTCTGAGTGCAATAATTCTGGACAAAGGCTGTCACAATGGGGGACAGTGGTCCAAAAACAGGGACATAATGTATGTACTACAGTTATAAATGTAGAATGTTCCTACAGTAGCAGGGTTCATGTCAGCATACATGTCCAGAAGGATGTAGGTTCTGAAACTGAAGTGTATGTCATCATTTGCAGACAGAAATCCTCACATCACAGTGATTTACCACAGAAATAAAAATAATGATTCTGTGGAACAGAACATACATATGAGCAATAATCCCGGACAGTCTGAAGCAATCTTGCCAGTCGAGAGGTATGCCCAGAACCCCTTAGTGCAGCAAATCTGGACCAAGCCTGACCGGGGGGGGGGGGGTAATGCCATGAAACCGGGAACATATCCCAAATATTGGAGTAGATAAGGTGACACAGTTGATGCAGTAACACCCTCTTGTCTGTTGTACCATATATTGACTGGAATAGCCCAAGTCCAAAACCAAATTACTCCCTACTACTCACTGACATGCATCTTCACAACATCCCACTGATTTGACAGACATACACAACACATAAGGGGGCCAGGCAACAGTACATCTGATAAATATTGGGGCATAGCATCACAGTAGGAAACTACACTGAGCTGCTTGGCATGTCACCAAGTACTGTCTAAACTACAGGCAGACTGACACAACACAACCCCAATTTTGCTATGGGGGAATACACATGTAATTGCAAATATATCAGGCCCTACATGGATGTAACAGCACTGATCAACAGACACAACCGTGAAAGTGCATACCCAGAACCAATCTCACCACAGTCAAAGTAACATACTGGTAAGCCACATGAACAGTAGAGTGCATGGACTGTGTGAAAAAAATCATCAGCATGTTTGCCACTCACACACTACCCCTATATATACTGGCCCAATTCACAGTGTAGTCTGATGCCTGACTGTGGTATGGGACATACTTCAGTCTGCCCCTACAAACATATGCAGCTGATAGAACACCAACAGCTGGAGAAGCATGCAAAGTCAGATAGAAAAGGACCCTCAACACTTACATCTACCCCCTCTACACAGACCAAATAACATATTCACAATACAATGCTACACAATCCTGACAGTCTGTCAACAATTGCCAGAAATACACAGTCCTCTCAACTGTATGGAATCCCACAAAACATACAGGCTTCGTCCTCATATATAAGACCTACACATAACACGTCTAGCAGTGTGATACATCACTGGGATTATATCTGGAATTAAGTCACTATATAATGATATACTACACCTATACACCTCTTACAGCATTACATCTGGACAAAGCCTGACATTTGGAGGCAGAGGCCCAAACACAGGGTCATTATTGACATATTGATGTCATAAACTGAGAAAGTTGCTGGTGTAACAGAGTTGCTGTAACATATCTGTTCTGAGGGATATGAAGTAAGAAACACACATGGATGTTACCCTTTACTGACTGCAATCCTCAGAATATGCTACTGAATTTCCAAGGCCAAAGAATGTGTGAGTAACACACCAAATATAAGAGTCCAAACTCTGGCCAGTCTGCGGATAGCCCGACATTTGGAAGTTATGTCAACCACATAACACTATCAGACTTAAATTCATGCAGAACAGCCATATCCACACAAACCCCATCAAGCTAGCATTAGTTCAACTGTATGACAGTAATACTTACATTCTGTCCCTTTGTCTGGAACATTCTCCCCCAGTTTGTTTGGCTGCCTCCACAGTGTTTGTTGTAAGAGGTATTCCCAACTATACTCTGTGATGCTGTTTGTCACACACACCTCCATGAAGTACTGCTCCCAGGCAAAGAAAAGTGGAAATGCCCACGTGAAGTACTCAGTTATAGGAGTGTGTTTCCATGCTATTGGGTATGGGAATGATACCACAGCTGTTCCACATTAAATTAGCAAATGGGGGACTCCAAGTGGTGCACAGGCCATCAGCTGCTCATGAGCATTACCTACTAAAGGCAAGATGCTGCCTATACATAACAGATGTATATCCTACATCTGTCTCAGAGAGAGACACACACACACACACACACACACACACACACACACACACACACACACACACACACACACACATAGAAACAAACAGACAGACAGACAGACACACACACACACACACATTGAGACTGATGGAGTATACCAACTGAACTGAAAACAAATAAACACAGCTATGTCAAACAATCAAGCCTGTAATGGAAGGTAGTAGGGGGCACGTAAACATGGAAAATCGGAAGTTCAAACAATATTATGTCTCAACAACACATGCTTTGCTGATATATTGCTGAGCAGAACCTATGGCCATAGAAACTGTGTCGGTATGCAGTGACATAGAACACAGTTCAGGACCCTGAGTCACCCCAGTAAAGGATGGCTCACATATGACCACTACTGGAGTGTGTGTTGCACAATACTGACTGTGACACTGCTGGGCCACACCCAGTAGAAAGCATACCATCAGTAACTCTGCTATGTCCTGCTCTGGCTTGTGCCTCTTTTTTCAATGCCAATGTCTCCAACCCATATAACATAGCTGGTCTCACTACCCTCTTGTAGACCTTCCCTATCACTCTTAATGGTGTCTGTCACAAATCATACGACACTCTTCCCCACCACCCACATCCTGTCCATGCTCACATCGTCACTTCTCCTCCACACTCACCATTACTCTGAATTGTTGTTACCAAGTATTTACACCTATCCACCTTAGCAAACTGTACTCCCTGCATCCTCACCATTCCTCCATCCTCCCTCCCATTCACACACATAAATTCAATCTTAGTTCTGCTGACCATCATTCCTCCCCCTCTAGACCATACCTCCACCTCTCCATGGTCCCGTCAGCCTGTTCCCTACTTTCACTACAGACCACAATGTCATCTGCAAATAGGACAGTCTAGAGGGACTCCTGTCTGATCATGTCTGTCAACCAGTCCATCGCCACTGCAAATAAGAAAGACCTCATAACTGATCCCTGATGTACTCTCACCTCCACCTTAAACACACCTGTCACTCCCAATGCAGAACTCACTGCTGTCACACTAGCCTTGTACATATCCTGTAGCATTCTTATGGACTCCTTTGCCACTCCTGACCACCTCATACAATAATACAACTCCTCTCTAGGCATCCTGTCATATGCTGTCTGTAAGTCCACAAAGACACAACACAGCTATGTCTGAACTTCTCTGTATGTCCCCATCAACAATCTCAGAGCAAACATTGCATTTGGACTGCTCTATCCTGGAAGAAAACCATGCTGCTGATCAGTAATCCTCACCTCCCTTCTTAGCCTAGTTTCCACCACTCTTTACCATTACCTCATGCTGTGACTAATCAGTGTCATCTCTCTGTAGTTACTACAGTTCTGCACACCACCCTTATTCTCATAATCAGTACCCAAACACATTTCATCCATTCTTCATGCATCCTCTCACTTTCCTACATTACAGTAAACAATCTGGTTAAAAAAGACCAGTGCCATTTGTTCTAAACACATCAATGCTTCCACAGGTATGTCATCTGGAGCAATAGCCTTTCTATTCTTAAACCTCTTCATAGCTATCCTTACGTCCCCCTTGATAATCTGTTGCACATGCTGATTCACCATACCCACATCATCCAACCTTCTCACTCTCTCATTCTCTTCATTCAACAGCCCGTCAAAGTACTGTTTCCACCTGCTCGACACACTCTCCTTGCTAGTGAGTGCAGTTCCACCATTATCTTTTCTCAGCCTTATCTGCTGGCTGCACATCCCTCTTAGCTACATGCTTCTGTCAAGCCAATTGGTACAGGTTCTATTTTCTATCCTTGGTGTCCAGCCTTACATACAACCTTTGAGATGCCCCATCCTCAGCCTTTGCCACCACTATCTTTGCCATGCACCCCATCTCCCTATACACCTGTCTACTTTCTAAATCTGTCTGGCAATCCAACTTCTCCTTGGCCAAACTCTTTCTCAGTATACTCACCTGCACTTCCTCATACCACCACCAGGTCTCCTTGTCCTCCTTCTTCTATGCGGATGTCACACCAAGCCCTGTTCTACTCATCTCCCTTACTAGCTCAGCTGTAGTTACCCAGATATTTGCTGACTCTTCACTGTCACCCACTGCATGTCTTATCTCTTCCCTGAACTCAACCACGCAATCACCCTTTCTCAGTATCCACAATTTGATCCATGGTGCTGCCCTCATGCTCCTTCCCCTCTTTGTGATCACCAATGTCATCCCACAGACCAACCTTCCATGCTACATAACTACCCTTTGCCTTGTCACTACTTTACAGTTACCAATTCCCTTCAAACAGGTCCAGCTGCATTGGAGATAATTCACCTGTGTGCCACTTCCTCCACTCTTGTATGTCACCCTATGCCCCTCGTTCTTTTAATACTATGTATTCACCACACCCATGTCCAACCTTGGTTGCAAACACCACCACCATCTCAGCTTCTGGATTCCTTTGCTTAACACCATACCTACACATCACATTTGCATCTCTATCCCCTTCACCAACATGCCCATTGAAATCTGCTCCAATCACCGCTCACTTACCCTTGGGTATACACATCACCACTTCATCCAACCACACCAAAGTACATCTGTCTCATACATCACACATGCAATTAGCGGAGTATATGCACAAACAATTGTCAACATTACATCCTCAATTCCCAGCCTCCTGAACATCACTCTACCGACAATCTTATCACCTCCAGAAACACTCTTGTTCCTTCAGGTTAACCCTAAACCATTTCTCCTCCCATACACACCATGACAGAATTATTTTTACCCATCTCCAATACACACAGGTATACACTCCTTCCATCTGGTCTCTGGCACACACAATATATCCACCTTTCCTCTGTCCAGCATATCAGCTAGCTCTGTCCCCATACCAGTCATACAACATTAACAGTTCATACCTTCACTACCACACACCTAGCTTTTCACCTCTCTGCCTGCCATATGAGCATCAGACATCCTCCAGAGCATGTCTGTAAATGCAAAGGATACTGCACTATCAAATGACATATGTGTGTTACAGCAATATGAAGAAAGTGTCCCTAATTGTGGCCCATAGCCCACCATGTATGTGCATTGTCCTACAGATGTCCTGCCCTAACAGGTTGACATGACTGACTGAGCAGCAAGACTGTCATTACAGTGTGCCATACTGACATAGAACAGAAATATATACCATGTATTACCTGTGCATATGTATGTATGGGTAGGTGTACCTGGCTGTATCATAACTGACATGGGATGCAAAACATCAGGTGAATAAGCTGTACATGTTTTACATGTATGTAACCTTAGTTTCTGTGCATCCAACAGAGTTACACCTCTACAGCAACTGGCTGTGGCATCGCCCTGACACAGACATGAGTAGTATAATAAACATGAGTATCACATTGAATTTGCAGAGGTGGCTAACTGTGTTCTGACTCTGTGTCCATGCCCACTACAGATATATGACCACCAACATAGCTGTATGCCCTCAGCAAAACCTACTTGTAAAACCTGTCTCCACCAAAGTAGAGAAAACTCCTTTGCTGGACAGCAGCAATGCACAAAACATATGCTGTGATGCTATATTGGTTGTACAGGGCAAAGTAGGAGCAAGCAGCAACTGGGCAGCATGGCAACCTTTGTCTGAACGAGCATAATAGGTCACAGGTGGACTACTGTAAGGCTAACTATGAGTACAAATTGGACACATCCACTAAGGGCAATCACAAAGCCATCTTCACATATGCCTGCAGTCTCAGAGACACCGTCCCAACCCACCATGTAATGGTGGTCAGTCACAGCCCATACACACACACCATAGCTACAACCAACCTGCTGCAGACAGGGCAAACATCACTACCCTGGATCAGCATCAGTATAGGTGGATAAGCACAGCACATGCACCCCTCCCTCTCCTCATCGTCATGGATCAGGTGAAAACTGCCTAATCAAAGTTGACAAAAGCAATTCCCCTTGGGGCCTGATAACATTCCTGTCTACATCCTACATGAACCCAGGCATATCCTTCCCGCTCCATTACACACTGTATGCAAGCAAAGCCTGAGCACCATTGACATCCCATCTGCAAGGAATACAGCCACTGTCATCCCTCTACACAAATGTGGATGATGAATGGTGGCTTATGTAATGTACTGGCCCTCACTGAGGGGGAACATGACACATCAGGGCCAGGAGTACAATGCATATTCAAACAGTGCTGCCATGTTTAGTTTTATGATGTGTTTGTAAGTGGGGGCAAATGATAGTCCATATGCATGTGCTGGCTCTGTAAAGAACGCTGGGCAATGTCTGAGGTCCTGTGATGTGTTTCCCTGTTTATGTCCTCCAGGTGCCATGCAGTGGCAAATGCCTCACACTGATGCAGAGACAACAGCCATCACTGTAATATTAAACTATGCCGTCCATTCTGGCCGTAGCCGGTAAAATCTGCAGGAGCGGACTGCCCTGTCGTATGAGATTGTCCACAGAGTGAATGTGTTGGGCCACCATGGACGGACATATGATCATGGTATTTACTGCATTGCATCATGGTGGTCATGACAGGGGCCTATTTACAGGAGATGTCACATATCTGGTGCATACCTCACAACCTGTCATTGCAGGAAACTTGGACAAAGACCGACAAAATGGGGGGGGGGGCAAAGACCCAAAACTATGGTCATATTGTAGAATTTGTGGTATACAGTACATATAAATGGTGTACACACCTGTTAGAATGCCAGGTATGTGTGATATACAAAAATGAGAGCACAATAGACAAGTTCAGAATACTGCCAACCTTTTGTGTGACTTATAACCTGTACAATTCAATTGTAAAGCAACCAAATCTGTTAGGGGAACAATAATGACACATAACAATAGTACAACAACCTGGATGCATATGTGTGCACAGACTGAAGCTAGTACTGTGTTGAATCAGCTTTCGATATAACTACAGCAGTACATCTTCTTGGGTACACAACAGCCATCAATTGCAGAGACTCTTTGATTAAGAGCAACTAATGGTCAGCTGTCCTACCAGGATTATCCTAACATATGCCCAGTTGCCTGATACAGCAACAGCCATGGTTCACATAGAGCTAATGAAGTTGCTAAGGGACCACATGTTTGAGATGCATCAGCCTGGAGAAGGGTAACCAAACATTTCCACAGCACTGTACATACCATGGAATACAGTGCAGACAGTCATCCAAAGGTGGAGAAAATATGGGGCTGCAGTGGTATTGTGAAGAAGGGGACATCCCACCAAAGTCTATGAGAATACAAAACCAAAACTGGCCAGGGAGGTTTCCAGGTGCCCTTCAGCAACAGCAAATGAGTAGCAGGACTCTCCAGCAAGTACTGGGTGTGTAATACATGTCATAACAACTTTCCATGGTCTCCATATGTCCTGCCTATAGGGTAGGGTTGGAAGATGGCAGAAGTTCCTCACATCAAACAATATCCAGGCCTGGTGAAAATCTGAAAATAATACATCAGGTCTCCAAAAAGGAAGGTGGAAAGTGCGTTGTGGTAATATGGGGTCACAGTTGTACTCATTGGCCACAATTCTGACAGGTGTGTTTGGCACAATATCACCACTGCACATCATCACAACAACACCATCCCCACGGTGAAGCATGGGGATGGCAGTGTCCTGCTTTGGGGTTGCTGTTCAAAAACTGAAACTGGGGCTGTAGCCAAGTTAGAGGGGATTATGAACAGTTCCAAACATGGTCCCTTTTGGCTCCAAAACATTCTGGTATCTGCCACATAGCTGTGGATGGTGAGGAATTCCACCATTTCACAGAACAATGGCCCAAACCATACATCCATATCAACAAAAGGATGGCTTTGCCAGAACACATGCAATATTCTGCACTGGCCGAGTCAGAGCCCACACCTACATCCAATAGGATATATGTAGGGTGACCTGAAGAGAGCAGTGCACAGGGGATGCCCTTGTAATCTGAAATAGATGGCGGTGTTTTGCAAGGGAGAGTGTGCAAACATTGGCAAGTCAAGATGTGCCATGCTGATAGACACCTTCCCAGGAGGACCGCATGCTGTGATTAAATCAGAAGTTGCTTTAAATGAGTATTACTTTAAGGGTGTGCACACTCATGCAACCAGCCTATTGTACCTATTTTAGTTATCAGATGTTACCTGTAACTGATGTGTATGTTCTTCATTTGGATTGCACAGGTCATATGTCATATGAAATAATGGAAATGTTATGACCTGATTTCTGAGGTCTCATGTGATATATCATGAAAGCCTGGCATGTTAACAGGTGTGTGTACACTTACTATAACCACTGTACGCTTGGGAAGTTGTTTGAGTAACAGACTTTGTTTTATAATACATGTACTGCAGTTTATGCAGTCTACACCTCCAACTAGGACATTACTTATGGCACCAATCCACAGGCCAACACAGTAACGTATCAGACAAACACAGGAGTTATGAGGATCAGACCAAACATATGAGCCACACATGTAGACATTCAGCAAAACCGTGTACAGTTGGGCAGTATGTTCTGTAAGAGTTGTCACAGTGCTATACAAGTGAACAGCAATAATTTCCATGGGTACAGTGTGTGCTAGGTGAAGGGCCATCACCTACTAACACCACTCACGTATCCCAGGGTGTATATTAGTAGTAATGGTAATTATAAAGGGCTGCACTGCATGATGCTGCGGGTCCATCCAGAGTGTGTACGTTATTGCCTGACTGTGTGTTTTGAATGCCCCCAGTCGGCTAATGTGAGGTCTGTGTAATGCCCTTTGAGGCACCTCACCTGTCTTTTACATTTGCCAGGACTAAGATTAGAACTCCTATGTAATTAGTTATTTGTATTCTAGTGTTATGCAGTTATTACACATGCCACAGAGCTTATGGGGCTGAGAGGTGCCGAAAGGGACTTCTAAGGCGACTGATATCTGTAGGACTGGTAAAGTAGGGGAAGGGGAAGTGTACTGGGTTGGAATGGACCCAAAATCTTTAACATGTAAACACACACACACACACACACACACACACACACACACACACACACACACACACACACACACACACATATACACTTTTACATTTGCCAGGACTGAGATTAGAACTCCTATCTAACTAGTTATGTGTATTATAGTGATACTTCGCATGTGCCACAGAGCTTATGGGGCTGAGGCCTGATGAAAAGGACTTTTAACGTGACTGATATCTGCAGGACTACTAAAGCAGGGGAAATGTAATGGGTTTGAATGGAGCCGAAAACTTTAACTTGGAAACAAACATACAGTTTTACATTTGCCAAGACTGAGATTAGAACTCCTACCTAACTAGTTATTTGTACTATATTGTCACACACACTTATCACATGTGCCACAGAGCTTATAGGGCTGAGGCCTGATGAAAGGGATTTCTATGGTGACAGACATCTTCAGGACAGCTCAAGTAGGGCAATGGGAATTGCACTGAATGGGGAAGGCCTGTTCATTCCTAGATCCCACTAGCATTTCTCCAAGTGTATGAGCATGCCCAGCGTGACCTTTTATCATACATGTGGGACTCCATTCCAGGAATTGTTGTACTCCAGTCCAGTTTGTTCTTGTGCTACAGCCATACCTCTCACCCTGTTGATACAGGATATCTGCAGATAGCCTATCAAAATGTGGAGACAATGGGCCATACAGTGATTCAGTGATTGTGACAATTCCTCTCAGTAATGTATGGGTTGCTAGGGTTACAGGGCTTGTTTTAGCAGACATATGAAATATATATATATATATATATATATATATATATATATATATATATATATATATGCCGTTTGATACTGTCATGTATTGTTTCAGTACCCCGTGACATATCTCCTCAGATCATCACAGTGATTTACCAGAGGAATACAGGATGGATGATGCACACACCAGGATTATCGGTCAAATGCTATGCATTCTTGCCCAATCCAGCCTGTTGAGATGTGTGTCTACAAGCAAGTGACTGCTGGTGCTGTGGAAAAGATCCAGCACCTTGGTGATATATTACAATGGTGGAAGCTCTGTACATTTCTGTTCTAGCCTGGTCTGATTTCCAGTCCACAGTTGGGCAATATGTCAGACAGAATCAGGGTGACAGGAAGACTCCGGATAGATCTATAGGGGATAAGATATGTGGGCATAGGGTGTCCTGGGTCAGATATTTTTGCCTACAGCTATCAGTACTTTGCATAGGAGTCTTCTCAATGGTTGACTGCACTTGGAGGGTCTTGTGTGTGTCAGACTGTTTTAACAGCCTGGAGGTATGTGTTCGTCTCACATATATGTATGACCCACATCATTTTGCTTAGATGGACACATTTTGGGGCCAGGATGTTGCATAGGATGAGTGATCAGGGAAGGGTTTGTTACTCCCCATGGCTGTGGATCAGGGTTCCGTGGGTGCAGACATGTCACCGTCTTCCAGGGTAAGGACTGCCTGCAATGAGGGCATTCCCATGTTTAGACTACTAGCCCTGCATGTCAACTGTACAGAGTATTACTGAATGTCCACATCCATGACTCATATATCTTGTTGGTTACCAAAACAAGTGTGGTTTTCAAGGAAAAGTGTTTTGCAAGTCACTCAGGATTGAAGTCAGATATTACTGACATCTGACTTTGCAGTTTCAGACTTTTTACCCATCAGACACTCCATGCTGCTACAGTCATTCCATCAACTTTATAAAATTATTAGAGCAGTATTTCAAAGGTGTCTTTCTCTTTTGAAATTTTTCACCCCATTATTCATGGCTTTGTCCAGATTTCTGGCTCTCTGACACTGGCAGGTTTTCTCCCAGCAGTTAGCAGCATGGCCTTTCTTTGCAATTTGTAGACTGAGTTATGTTGGTGTTATGGAACCCATGACACTCGCTAACAGGGCACTGTGGGTGAGGCATGGGCATTTGCCACAGGCGTGTAGGCCAGGTGTGACAGATACAGGCCATCTGTAGCAAGGCAGTGCATTCTAATGATCATATGTTCCCAGGCCATCAGCAGTGGACAACCCTGAGATGGTACCAGTAAGATGACTGTGGGTATTACTAAAAATTGCTTTCTGTTTGTGTTGAGCTCTTACTCTAGTTGATGGCTGTATGCTGCTTAAGGCTAGGGACATGTTACTGCATTTCTATGGGACTATGGGGGGGGGTGACACATCAGTACACAATACACATTTGCAGAGACTGTGCTGATATTTGCTTAACATTTTGCTCCCATTTAGCATAGTGGTGTGCCCTATCTTTGAGACTACAGGCATAACAGTATCGACCAAAGGTCAGATTGTTCTTGCATAAACATTTGTAGTTTCAGACTTCTTACCTTTCAAATCCATGCTGCCACTGCCAGATCTGTTGTGATATTACTGTGTAAAAGTCTGTAGGTGGGGATTTCATGGATGTCGCCATGGGGGGCCTTTGCCAGGCATTTATATATGGTTCTCTACAGCTGATCTGATGGATGAGGCTGGGGGTGGGTATGGACCCCCACTTTGACATGCATACATGTGACCTATGGCCCCCCAGTTATTTGGCTCACCACATATACTGCATTGGTATTTGTCAACTAGGATGGTACTGTATGGTGTGTGTAGGCCAGTACTGGGGATACACTTCTTGCTATCCCACAGAGCTGTCAGTTGTCTGCTGCTATCCCAGTAAGCCCCCCCATTCTCTTGCATGCTTGAATTAATAACATAAATATGCTATCAGAACATTCCACTCCATTCATTTATTTTGTTAAGGAGACTGACTTACCTTGTGCCTGAGGCTGTTGTGAGGATGGTGCTTGAGGGCTGACTATGTCGGATGCATACAGTACACTGTCTATACATGGTAAGGTATAGGTGGTGTGATGTTTGGCATCCATTTTACTGTATGTGCGAGTCAGAGAGAGAGAGAGATCAGTCCCTTTGGCCCTACAGTGTCAGTGTATGTGCTATGCATTGCCTCTTTGTCAAGGACAGGGCATACTAGGTATGTCTCTGTCTGCCTACAAGGGCAGGATCAGGATGTTCCTCCTCCAAGTCCCTTTGTGCCTGTGGAGACCTTGGCAATGGTGGGGGCTGTGTGGCCCTTCCGCATTTTGTTCCTGCTGCAGCTGTTTCCACAGGGTTATATTGTGTAGTATGGCACATACTATGAACATGTGTGCACATGTGGCTGGAGATTACTGCAAGGATCCACCAGATATGTCAAGATAGCAGAACAGTGACTTGGACATCCCAAACACAAACTCTGTAATGATCCTGGTTTGTGCATGTGCCTCATTATGGCATTCATTTGAGGGTGTGTGTGCATTTCTGATGGGTGACATCATTCACTGCTCCAGTGCATAGCCAGCATCCTCAACCAGAGGGCCATATCTGATGCCCCACTGGCAAATGCCCGATACAGCTGTGATGAATGCCAGATGTGGGAGTAATGATAGCTTCCAGAGCTGCCAGCACACACATTCATGATAATGCCCTGGGCATCACACAAGAGCTGGCAGTTGATGGAGTGGAACCCCTTGCAGTTTAGTTAGACCCTACCCTGGTCACCGGCTGGTGCTTTGATGTGGATGTGCGTGCAGTCTATGGCACCCAGTAGCTCCGGGTATTCTGCTACATGGTGGAAAAGGCGTATATTGCTGGTTGTCTCCTCACAGCTGCTGGGGAAGTAAATGTGCTCTGCGGCATGTGGTTGCATGGCATCCAGAAAATGGTGGAGTACCCTGGACCCAGATACCTGTGAGACCTCCATGATATCCCCAGTTGGTCTTTGGAAAGTACCTGTAGTTAGTATTCTTAAGGCTACATATACCTTGGTATCCATTGGGATGGGTTCCCCTCTGTTGGTTCTGTGTCTGTGTCAATGCCGGCACATCTCAACAAGTTGCTGAAGTATGTCCCTGTCCACTCTGTAGCACTCTGTTTCCTGATCATGTAGCCCCTGGTAGGTTACCCTGAGTCTGAACACTCTTCTTCTCCTCCTCAGTCTGAGTTGTTTGTCAGCATTATCCTCCTCACCACCCTTAGTCTGTAGCACATACTGATAGATCAGAGCAACAGTAGCCTGTGTAATTGGCTGATTCTGATACATTCCATCTGCCAGTTATGGCAGTTCTCCTTGATTGCCTTTCTTATGCTGTTTCCTCTTCCCATTTCCTCCCTGTTTAAGCCCCGATGCATGCCGAGCATACCCAGTGCTCAATTGTATACAGTTCTTCTATTTCTGTAGGCCCAGTGTGCCCTATGCACACCCTTTTAGCTAAAGTAAACAGTTTTAAGCAGAGCTGTTCCTCCCTGGATGTGAACACACTCTGTATTTAATGGAATAAGACAATACAGCCTCAAACCCACCCCCTTCCTTAGCTGTGCTTAGCTAAGGGCAAACAATGGCTTCTTAGTTCCAATGTGCTTACAGCAAGCATGACACACCCCCTTTTCATGTTAGCTGCTCCTGTCTACACGGTGGTGTTAGAGCATCTACATGGTTAGGTGCAGTCTGACACAAGAAATTTGTGAGTCAGTATAAATACCCTCATTTGCATATACCACTGGCTTACTCCACAGTTACCACACTTACACTGGGCCTTTCTGCATAGCAATCACTATTCCCTGGTATTGTTTTCATTCTGCTTGCCATTGACTATAATGGAAAAATGCAGATTTCTATAAAAATTGATTTTTCCCATTTTTTTTTTTTTTATTTTCTTCACAATCCTGTTTGCGTGCCACTGTCCTATGCTTAAATGGCCGAGATTGGCCAAAAAAATAAAAGTTTTATTTTAAAAAAACTGAAACTATTTATCATGCCAATGGTCATATATTTAGCCATTGGCATGCCTGCTAGATATAATACATGATTTATTACGAGCTGTCATGCCTCCATTTTCTAATTTGCAGAAATGTGTTCAGCTAGTAACTGAACACATTTCTGCTTCTTACACTATTCCTGCACAGACACCTGCCTCCTTGCTGAATCGCTAATTCACCTCATTTGAATGATTTTCACCAGCAAATGAGGTAATTAGCATTAAGCAGTGGTGTCCATACAGGAATAGTGCTGCCAAGCTCTTGCATATCAGATCAGCTGTTTGCTTAATCGCTTAGTGGCCATATTCCATGAAGCAGCTGCTGCACTATTCCCACACTCTTTGTAGGGTTTAATAAATCCCAGGGAATTAATTTTGCACCTGGACATGCTGTTAGAACAAGCTGACTGTTCTATTAGGAATGCCATAGCAGCAGTTACATTCCTGGTGGAGCAAATAATATGATATTACACAATGCATCACTCATCTGTTAGAAATGCAAATGTCTTGTGAATCTTGCTGCTCTGTTATAGCAATGCTATACATTAACACAGCAAGGTTAAAACCAAAGTTTCTTTATAGAGTGTGCATACCATGATTAAACTGAACAGTTTACAGGCAATATATTAACATAACACTTAGACTGTGCCCTCTACATAGATAGATGACTCATAAGGTAGTACATTATAGACATACTCCAGGATTCAATAAACTCCGTGTAGGCTCCATATAGAGCCTACACATAGTGTATCCATGTACACGGTCAAAACGTTTTGTCAGTAGTATGTAATGAATATCATGATGTGCATTGTACCTAAATGAGGTTTTGTGGTGTGTTCCAGTTGCATTAGCCATTAAACCTTGTAGAACAACACGGATACTGAATCCATGTAAACACCAATTGTCCAGCCTCACCATGAAACATCAGAAGAGTATGCAGTCCTAAAAGAAAATCCATCCATTCCGAATGACTATCTGAAATCCACAAATCTTATCCCATCTCATGTCTTTTTTTTTTAGACTTCCCACATGTTTCCACCATGTGCCATGGGACTTGGAGATGCTTACTGGATTTGCACAGTGGGACCACCCATGTATCAGACATCATCCATGCATCTAAAAATAGAAACTTTTAAACATAGAAAATAGAAATAGGATTCTTTCAATTCTTATCACTGCACAATGGCATGCATCATGCAAACCCAATAAGCTTAGCTGCACTACACTCATACCTTGGAGTTAGCAATAAGTACTAAAACTACATTAATGATGTTACTACCCTTGCGGCAACATTGGTTAAGTGTTAGACTAAAGTGCAGATGATCCCAGGTTCTACTCCATTAGATGTAAACTTTTTTATGATGGTGTGACATGGCAGCTTTTCCAAATAAATTGTTGCTCCTGCAAAAAATGGACTGTAATCATTTAGTAGGAGTCCAACAAACACTTTGAACTCCTACACACCCCAGCTTTGAGAATGAAATCTCAAAACTTCACCCTGAATGCCAGCCATCTGTAATGCAGATGAACACCAATGTACAATGTGTTTTTCGCCAATTACAGTTATAACAGATACTGAGAATACAGAACATTGCAATCTGCTTCATTTGAAAATGGTGTGCACTACTTAGCATCATGCAACCACAGGCAAAGTGCTTGTGTTAAGCTAAATAAGCACAATACGTGAAACAATGCAGATATTAATGCAAAAACTGCACAGCTGACAATATAACTATCTCATCCATCGGGACAATAATTATTATATAGGAAATACTATGTCAGCTACTGTAATTTATCATGTGAAGTGGGACACAATTGAAAAGGACAGGATTCTGCAGTATTAGATCCCTGGAACTTAGCAATGGCAGTCCTACACTCACAGTGGTTCCCACAACAAGAATGATATAATTGTCTAGAAGGCATTGGATTGCTAGCTATTACAAGGGCACATTAAAAATGCAAGGCTACAAAACTTGTAATCTAACCCAGGACCATGTGAAATTAAAAGTGACACTTCACTCCTTGCAGCACAGGAGAAGTTGCATAAGCTGTGTCTACATTTGTATCCATTGTAAGGTTCATAAGTGCTCAAAATGTAAGAAAAAGTGATAACATACAGAAAAAGAATTACATTTATGATGCATACTATCCATGTTGTTAGCAGACAGGGAATATTCCTACATATGTGTGCAATCAAGATCAATACGCAATGTAGATTCAGAGCAATGCATGGGTGCCTTAAAGCTGTTGTTCTCACATACACCATTGTAGCACCACTGTAACAACCAGTAACACTCATTCAGCATGCAAGCAACTTCGACAGGGAATGTACATTTATGTTGAAATAGTACATGTTAGATGTACACTTAGGTAAACGTTTAACTCGGGCAATACAATACTTACTCCTTACACAGGCTGTTATAATTCTTGTTGTCAAATATACAACACTGTCCTAACACTCTGTTTCTTGTTCAGCCAGCAATCATCTGACCAGCATTGTGGTACAGAGTCTGTGTTAAAACAATGCTATATTATTGCCTTTACAATGTTAAAGGATATTAAGAGGGGATATGTTATGCAGCTGGCTAATAAGTAAAGCCATGATGGCTAGCATAAACAAGCACTGACTGTTATTTTGTGGGTGGGGAGCAGAGACATTCACCCTTATGTGAGCTTGTGAGATATCCCCCATAGCACACATCTGGAGCATTTGGGAGATGGGGCACATATGTGATTCATGTTAACTGGCAGGTTCACCAGCACACATGTAGCAGATGATACACGTGCTATCAAACATGACTTGGCAGTTTGAGTTATATACATCATGGTTAATGTAGACCCTCTCCTGTTCCCCATCCTTGTTGTCATGTGTACATGACTCCAATGTAAGGCACACATTAATGTAGGATAATGTAATACTTTACAATTGTAGCATTCATCTGAAAATATACTCAGAAGTAATGTTTAAATTTGCCATGTTGTAGCATACCATGCAGTAATGTTTGAAAATCATGGAAAGTGATGCCTGTAACACATCAAACATACACCCTGTAACACCAAACATGCACCGGGCTAGTATCTGAAATGTCTCATTGAGTAGGAGTTGCATTTAAACACATATCTTACTTTCCACTGAGATGGTTTCCTGCACTTGTTTCTGTCTTTGAGTCAATACTGAGAGAGGTCACTCAGTTCCTTCAGTGTCTATGTGCCCTGCAAAATTTTCACCTTCTCAGTGTATGGCTTTTGCAGCAGTAGCAGCAGTGTATTCAGCCTGTATTACAGACAGATGTATTCAAAAATCAGCAGCTAATAACAATTTGTGTGTGACTACTTTCTGTCTGTACTCCGGTATTTTCTCAATCCACAAACCAAAAAAGAAAATGGACACAACACGGACGCTTTCATATCTTGTTGACTAGCTCCACAGGATTGGTTGATTAGCATGCAGTTTAGCTGTGTATGCTGTAATTAACATCTCTGAAAAACAGAGTAGGACACATGCAATCAATTATTGATGTACTCTATTATAAAAAGGCAAATGACTAGCTGGGTAAACTGATGTGGAAGAGAGTTAGTACATGATTTTAACTCAGATAAACATGTCGTCTGATTCACAATATTTCAACAGAGGAGTTTGCACTCCATCCGGTATGTATCCCTCTTGTAACCTACTGTAAATAATACATATGCTGGACTGTAGATAACAATGAATGTGAAGTAAATCTCTGTGCATTTGTTAGAAACATACTCATTACATTGCCTTCTTTACCAGCAATGTGAGAGGGACAGAGGATGTACGGTAGGCATAAAGTATAATGCTGTGTGCTAACCATGTACACATGTTCCATGGAAAGATCCTTTGATAGTACTTTTAACATTTCCCTGTCGTTTGCTTAACAACATTGTTCCTAACCCTGTTAGTTAGTGTTTTTCGGAGGTGGGGAGATTATATCCTGCTGTGGCACAAAATACAGTAGACTGTTATGTTGGTTGGGAGACATAGTGTAGTATTTGTTAGGGCACAATCAAGAATATATTTCTCCTGTTGCTCTCTTAGTTTTGTAACCACCCTTGTTATTTACTGCCCAGTGTTGAATCCTTACAGTTTTATCAACTGTTGAATATTGGGAGCTTTCCTTTACTGCAGTATCTGTACAACAATTTGTACTTATGTGATCCTTATATGTGTTATCATTATTTTGCTTTTCAGAAAATAATATGCCTCCTAGACATAGGCCTTCATTCTCAGACAACACCAATAAGTCCTGTTGTCAAAAGGGAGGGCCAGAATGACTGAACATGCAGAACTCTGGGATGACCTTTTCCAACAAATCAACAAGGTGGGCCAACAGAGTCACACATATGAGCAGGTGCATCACAGAGCTAACGACATGATCCATGCATCCAGGAGGCATGCAGCTGAAGTGGCACATGATTGTGAGGTCACTGGTGGTGGGCTTGCAGCAGAAAAAACCCTCAGTGCCACCGAAGAATTCCTGGCAAACATTGCAACACAGGAAACTTCTCAGCCATCAACAGCCAGTACGTCCTTGACATGGGTGCCATTACTGCGACTCAAGAGAAGCATCCAGGTAGGCTTTGTTAGATCATCAGTAGAATACAGTTGGAATCATTCTGTAATAGTGTATATAGTTTTAATGTGTGTCAAGGTTTCTTTTTTGCTGGGGTAAGTAAGATAGCTACAGTTTTCAGGTCCTTTAACTGCCACAAAAGAATTCCTGACATACATCTTCACACAGGACAGCTCACAGCAATCCTTGAGTCAATATACTCTGGATGTGGGTGCCACTCCTGCATCACATGTGGGGCTGTCAGGTATGCTATTTTACATCATCATTAAAATAGTGCTACATTCTGTCATAAGGGTACATAGTTGTGTCCAGCTGTAAGTGTTTTGGTTGGGGGTATTTCATGTAGCTGGAGTTTTATGCTTATTTTAAGGTTGTCAGCCATGTTCCTGATACAATTTATTTGACCATACATATAGATGAGTAACACATACCTCTCAACCTCTTAGCACAAAAAGTCTGGGCCAAGTCTGACAGAATGGGGGACAAAAGCCCAAAAACAGGAATGATTTTAAATATTGCTTTTACAAAGTTAGAAAGTTCTAGAATAACAGGATTTGTCTTAGCATGTATTTTTCTGAACAATGTGAAGTCTGAAACATGAATGTATATCATTATAGATTGACTTCAGTCCTCAGATCATTCCAGAGATTTGCCAGAAAATTACACATTTTATGAGGAGCAAGTCAAAAACATGAGACAATAATCTGGACATTCTGAGAAAATCTGGACAGTTGAGAGGTGTAACAGTATTAACCCATGTTGTCCTGTTACATTTGTGGAGCTGTTACCATTGTCTTCCTTCACTATTCCCAGGACCGTCAGGAATTCAGCGTGTAATCAGTTTGTAAGTGGAAATATATATATATATATATATATATATATATATATATATATATATATATATATATATATATATATATATATATATATATATATATATATACTGTATACTGTATATATGTGCGTGTGTGTGTGTGTGTGTGTGTGTGTGTGTGTGTGTGTGTGTGTGTGTGTGTGTGTGTGTGTATATCTGCTGAAGTCTCCTGTCAGGCCTGCTGTAAGTATTGCAGGACTGTCTGCATACCTGTCCACTGCACAGATTGTTGCTGAATGTCACAATTTTGTGCTCATCTTTCTGGACTGTATTTAAGATCATTGTAATTGACTGGTAGATTACTGACAAGTCATTAATGATTGCAAACATAAACAAAATGACACAGAACTCAAATCCAGACTGCATACCCTTCAGATCTATCATGGTGAAGCAAAATCTGTTATTATAGGAGCATATTATGTCACATCTGTCCCTATTCTTGAGCCTTTGTACACCCGCTATTTATGGCTTTGCCCACATTTATTGCTGTAAGTGGTTGATAGGTTTAAATGTATATAACGTGACAGCAGTGTAAATTGCTTAACATATATTGCAGCTTAGTAGTGCGGTGGTGGTGCTGCGGTAGCATTGTCGCCTCACAGTAAGATGTTGTCCTGTTCGATTCTCAGCTAGAGCATCTTCTGTGTGGAGACATGCATGAATGGGCATACCTTCGTTGAAGGTTGTACATCAGGGCCAGCGACTCGGCACGTACAAATCTACTGCCAATCATTAGTGGATCAGAGTTCCACTGTGGCGACCCCTAACCGGGAAAAGCCGAAAGACACAACAACAACAAAAAGTAGTGCAAGTATTAACGTCATCCTGTTTTTCTTTTTATCACAAGTGAACATGGAAGTAGTGTCCCCAGTGCCACCTGATGTCAAGTGTCTCATCAGAGTGTGATGATGATGGTTGCCAAAGTGAGGCACAGTTGGAAGTTGTAGAGGCTGAATCTGACAAAGAAATTGACATCCAGCACCCACAGTCAGGATCCCCAGACACAACCAGTACCCCTACACATACCCAGTCCCCTGAGGCCACAGATACTGGACAGTTAGAGGGTGAGGACATAGACCGGGGAAGTGTGGCTACCACAGCTTCAGTGCCTATTGACACTGTCCATAGCCAAACTGTTGGTGAGGTACTACATGGGTGAATTGATAGGTGTGCTCATCAGAGGGCTGCTGTTCTTCCACTATCTGGTGTAGATGTCTCTTTATGTGTCACACAATATATGTTTAGGGCTGTAATGGAGGGACAGGCACGTTCAGAATGTCAATCCAGAAGAATGCTCAGGATTCTAGATATGGCAGTCTGACATTCAGGACTGCTTCCACCAGGATTGGTTTAATGACACGTATGAACAGGATTTGTTTGCGAGGGTGCACAGAGTATCTGTCATGGAACACATACTGTCTGTGAGGAAACGTCTGCTGGGAGGGGAAGGTCAACCTCATAGGCACAGATCAGGAACTACATCTGTTGAAAGCCAATGGGGCTGTGCCCGATCAACCTCCCATAATGGCAGTACATCTGCTGCTCCATCAGAAAGTGTGCTGTCCACAACATGAAATAGCAGGCCATGGGACCATGGTCCTGGATGTTCCTGTGAAGGAAGCATGTCCAGCAGACATCAGTCAACCTCAGGTAGTAGCACATCATCTGGCCTTGGGCATGGAGGTGCCAATGCAACTCCTGTCCGAACCAGTTCTCATGGTTGGGGCTGAAGGTGATGAACTGTCAGTTCTACCATACATGGCTCACAGCTGTCTGACATAGAGACATGTAGGGCTAGCACTGAGCTTGGCTGTGTTCATGCAGACAAACATGCACCAGTGTTACATTGAGGGTACCTACTAACACACACGCTACATTTACATGTTCCATATTGGCCACTGCCCTTACTGGCTCTCACACACACACACACACACACACACACACACACACACACACACACACACACACACACACACACACACACACACGCACACTCACACTCAATAACCTTTTATGTCAGCCTAGGCAAGTGATGACTGTGCCACATCCCTGTTGTCTGTGTTTTGGCTTCAGGGTTACTAAAGCTATGTGTCTGATGAACAGGGTGACTACCTGCATTAATATGTATTTATAGCATCATATCTGCTTTTGTCCTGAAAAATTGTACCTGTCAGTTATTTTGTAGTTAGCTAGTTAGACAGTTGTTAGCATATTAAGTGCTCTACTTTCTAGTGGATGCTTTTGTAAAGCTTGTGAAGTCAGTCAATGAAATGTGTCTCATTAATATATCTAACCTTCTGTTTAAGGATTATTTAGTGCTAGTTTATGTTTGCACATCCAAAGTCAAGCCATCAGATTCTGAGCTCTGTACGTATGTAAGCAATGCTGTGCAGACAAATCTCATCAGAGCAGTAATACAGTATGATATTTTGTGCAGACAAATCTCAGAGCAGTAATACAGCATGATATTTTGTGCAGACAAATCTCATCAGAGCAGTAATACAGTATGATATTTTGTGCAGACAAATCTCATCAGAGCAGTAATACAGTATGATATTTTGTGTTTTTTCATGTACATCACCATAGGTTTCGAGGTTCATAGGCTGTGAAAAGGGTATTGACCTGATGGTGTTTACAAGTGTAGCTGATACATCACAATATAATATGCAATGGAAGATATAATGCATGGATATGATTCTTACAGAAAGGACCACCCATGTCCAGCATAGAATCAGCAGTGATCCATAGCAGATAACATTTTCACATCAGGTCAGCCAGTCTGTGCTTAAACAGGTTAATGGATGTGCTCTGCTTGACATGGATTTGAAGCCTAATCAGAGAACTGACAACCTTTGTGGCATGTATGTGTCTCTGCAGCATGTCCTATGTATGACATATTGTACACTGAGCTCCCTGGAACAGGTGACTGTGGTCCCATATGACTTAAGGATGTGCAGCATATTCAGCCCCATTTGGGCTAAATACAGCCATGTAATACATACTTATTCTGCCTCAAAGCTATATATATATATATATATATATATATATATATATATATATATATATATATATATATATATATACATATGATACTGAGTACAGTGACACAAGCTGGAAGCCCTCTGATGTTTTATTATTCAGGGATGTCTGAGATCTGTCAACAAGCTGCAGGTGTCTGAGACATATCAAAGGGCAGATTATAGTCATGAATAGGGCTGATCATGGATGAGTATAGGGAAATGTTAAAATTAATTGTTCTCAATATAATGCCTTTGGCAATCAGATGTAAGATTTAGAATACCCCCCCCCCCCACAATACACATGATTTGCATTGTACATGTGTTCCGAGGTACGTATATCGATGCAGAAATTGGGAATACTGTATTCCAGGTTATTTTTTTAATAAGCAGGAACATTTATTAACACAGGGTATGGTGATGCATGTTTGTGCAGTTGTTATAACATCCATGGCTTTGTCAAGCAGTCATTAGTGGCACAAAGATGTTTTGCCATGCATCCACTGTTTTATTTGGACTTTTAATAAGTATATTACAAACAAGAGAGGAAAAAACACTGACACATCTGTTAGCACACAGGTGACAGGTCTGCTGCTTGAAGTGAAGTCTCTCACTTTAACTGAGTGCTGTTGGTCTGTGATCCCATTTGCAACTCACCTGATAACACAACTTGTGATATTCACCATATTTAGCCTCTCATCGTGACCAAATGTTGGATTGTGTTGAATGGCTTGGCCAAGTCAAGATAGGATACGTGCACAGCTTTGTGTATGTCTCTGCTCACAGTCTTGATTTCCCACAGGTTTTGCAGGCACAAGCTACCCTTGATAACACATAACTGGAACATATGTATTGTTTGGAGGTCATCTATGTCCTTTTGTCTGAGATGCATGCAGATTGATTCCGTTGCCTTACAGCAAAGGCTGGCTGCAATTATGAGACTATAATTCCAGCTGTATGTTACCTATCCTCCATTGTGTGGATGGACAATGGTCACTGTATTCCATTCAGTGTGGACAACAGCAGTACTCAGACTGTGGTTGACTATGGTGCCTAGTGGTGTGGCTCACTGTTGCAGCACATAAAGTGTACAGCCCAGAATGTCATCTGGCCCATGGAGACTGCTCTTAGTCTTGAGAGAGCAGTGATAACTTGCTCTTAGCATATACCACAGTTTGGAGCTGATGATGAACACATGTTCATAGGTTCATAGCTTGGTACTAGGCTATTAGCCCTATGGCCTATACAAGCCTAGACATAACAATTCCCTGACTATTTCTTCCCACAATATTTACTTCCTTGCACCCCTGTCTAGCAGGGTGACTGACGTGATCCCAGGGGTGAATTTCCTATCTCCCATCCAATCATCAAGGTTCCTTTTGAAGAGGGCCAAAGAGGTGCTCAGCTTGACATATATGAGGAGTCTATTCCAGAGTATGGGGAGTCTCTGGCTCAGGAACCTATCCCTCCAGCATGTTTTGTTCATTGTGATGACAAGGTTTAGATCCCTGGAGCGTGTGTCTCTGAGGGATTGGGATTTCTTTAAGTATAACATGTCCAATAGTTCTGGGTTTGACATGGCCTTGTATGTTAAGCAGAGATCGCCTCTGAGTAGACGATATGCGACAGAGTATAGGTGGAGTTTTTTTAGATGGTCAGCATAGGAAATCTGTTTTAGGCCTGTGATTCTTTTAGTGAGGTATTTCTGCGGCCTTTCCAGTTGTTGCAGATGTCTTGAGAGGTACAAACCAAACAAGGTGTTGTATTCTATAATGAATCTAATGAGGGATGAATACAGTGGGACAATGACCTGCTTTTTTCTGGATGAAAAGCCCTTAGTGATGTGGTGTGCCACATAGAAGGATTTCTTGACTGTTGTGGCGATGTGGTTATCAAAGATGAGACCACTGTCCACCTGTGTCCCTAAGTCTCTTATCCCACTTTAGGTCTTTAGTGTACTGCCACCTATGTGGTAATTCACGGGTACATGTTTTTTCCCAAAGGGGATTACTATACATTTCTTGGCATTGGGCTTGAACCCATGGCTCTGGCACCAAGCATCTGTTTCTGTAAGGTCTTTTTGTAGAATATCCACATAATTTGGGGATTCAATAATGGCTCCGAGTTTGCAGTCATCTGCAAACTTTGTTAGCCAGAGTCCCTTCATGTTGGCCTGTACTTCAGAGAAGTAGATGCCAAACAAGAGCGATCCCAGGACTGAACCCTGAGGTACTCCACTTGTCACTTTTCTGGAGCTGGATTTGGAGTCGGCTACTTTTACAGTCTGGGTTCTGTCAGTAAGTCAGTTGGTGACCCACTGAGTGATGTAGGGATTAATGACCATCTTAGTAAGTTTATCGATGATTCCAGAGTAGGGGATAGTGTCGAAGGCCTTGGTGAGGTCCAGATAGTAAGCTAGGTGTTCTGAGGATGGGACATTTTACAGCCTCTGTGTGTCTGCTAGCAGGGTTGGTATTTACAGTGGGTCAGTGTGTAGAATACCACCCAGAAGTAGCTCAAAATACATCTGAGTGATATATATATATATATATATATATATATATATATATATATATATATATATATATATATATATATATAAATATCAGTTTGCAAATGTAAATGAAGACAGGCATATAGTTATCCCTGGATATGTGTTATAAATTATTACCATAGTTACTATATGAGGCTTTTTCAAAGTGTCTCATTGGTTTGGGTGCACTGAGATGAGTGGCCTTCCAGGACTGTTTTTTACATGCTGTATTTCTAAACAGCAGCTCCTTTCAATTACTGTAGCATGTAGTAATGACAAACATCCACTAATATGGATTGTATTTCCCGACAGATCTGTCTTTGAGCATATCAGGCACGGTTGTGTATATACATATGTGTAAACAGGGCATCAGGGTGTCACAACTAAGGCTGTCAATTTTCTTTTGTGGAAACCTGAGCTTGGAAGTTGATTATACAATCCCTTAGGAGAGGATAGTTATACTGGATGATGTTTTTGAACATGAGTCCTTCTTTATGGAGTTCATTAGTTATTCCAAATTCTACACATACTGTTTAATATTTGGATTAACAGAGCAGGCACTACACATGTGCCATTACATTGTTCACTCATATTGCTGAGGAATAGGTCTGGCATATTACAAACCCTTGTTGGGTGGTACATTATTTCTTCCATGACATTTCAGTTTGCAAAATCAAGCTATGTTTGTTCAATTGAGTTTGTCCTCCATTAATTATCCAGATGAGGCATTATATGCACTGAGTATAAAAAAGTCATGTCAACTAGGCTTGCAGGGAAACAGGGAAACTGATAGGTAAGGATGGGAGGTTTGAACCTGATATCTGCATAGAGAATGCTAAAAGGAGGGTATGTGTGATCTGAGTGTCATTTTCAGGGGACTAACCTATGGAGTGTACATTAGGAGGTCTTTCATAAGGTGGATCTATAGATCTATAATTGTTCGGTAAGTGTTTAATTGCTGCTTGTTATGTAAGAGAAGGTAGGACAGCTAGTTAGAGCTTGTAAGGATCTGCTCTCCTACATAGCAGCAGCTGCTTATATTGGGAAATAAGTGTATTGGCATTTCTATATGTGTGAGGGCAAAGTGTTAATACCTCAGCACATAGACAAGAACAGAACATATAATACAACGAAACACTGTTAAAGCTCACATTGGGTCCAGAAACACTAACTTTGAAATAGAGACTCCTACTGTACAGTCCTGCCACAAGTGTACAGGTGGGATTTATCCAAAAACAGATGTCATCCTAATCTTCTTATTCTTTAGGCTACTACCATCATGGGTCACCACAGCATATCATCTGCTTCCATTTCCACCTTTCCTCTGCATCTTGTTCTGTCACACCAATCACCTGCATCTCCTCAGATCACCACATCCATGAACCTTATCTTAGGCCTTCCTCTTTTACTGTTACCTGCCACCTCCATCCTTAGCATCCACCTCCAAATATATCCAGAATCCCTCCAAAGCACATGCCCAAAGCAACACAAGCTCACCTCTCTGGCCTTGTCTCCAAGCCATATGACCTGATGTGACACTCTAACATGCTGATTATTAATCCTGTTCATCCTCAGCACACCCAATGCAAACCATAACATCTGAATCTCAGCCAGCTCCTGTTATAACTCCTGTAATTGTGTAAGTGCCACTGTGTCCAAACCATATAACATAGCTTTTCTCACTACAGTCTTGAAGACCTTACCTTTCAGTGTTACTGGTACCCATCTATCACAAATCACTCCTGGCACTCATCTACACCCACTCCACCATGCATGCACTGTCTTCTTTACCTCCCTTCCACACCCACCATTACTATGAACTTTGATCCCAAGTAATTAGCATCATACACCTTTGCAAACTCTACTTCCTGCAGTCTCACCATTCCTGTATCCTCCTAGCCATTCCCACACATATATTCTGTCTTAGTCCTTATGCCATTCATTACTCACCTCTGTATAGCATAATCCACCTATACAGTACCTCCTAAACATGTTCCCTACTGTCAATACAGATCACAATATCATCCACAAAAATCATAGTCCATGGCAACTCCTGTATGATCACCTGTGTCAACCTGCCCATCACCATTGCAAAAAAGATGTCATGATGTTTGTGCATACAGTAAAAGGAATGTCACTGTTGTTGGTCTTATATTGCATGAGGTGACATCTACCTGTCTGCCATGCCAGTGTGTGTTCATGGCCTGTTGTGTGAAATACATATCCAATTATCTGATATAGCTAATGACATCAGCAGTGTCTGTTGAAGATACTAGGACAGTGTCCCATAGGCTGCTGTAAAATTCTCTGTATAATGTCCACCAACAGTTCATGCACACACCAAGTTGAACACAGTGAGATTAGAACCCCTACCTCTCTATCTGTAGAGACTAGTACAGTACTTAACACACTCACCATGGCACAAGCCTGACTTTAACAGGACTACAGCTGATCTTATATTATATGCCTTCAGCAGGCCCTGTGGTTACAAAAGGTTGCAGGTCAGCTATAAATGGATGAGTTTGCAAGCACAAAAACAATGCAAAGCCATGCCATTGTCCATTGAAGTGATGGATACACACTGTCTCTTCTTCAAGGAGACACATAATACAGCAGGTTGATTTCTGTGAGGTTAGAACTGCTGCCTAAGTGTGGCAGTGTACAAATTAAAGAAACCAGTACTTAATGCAAATGCCACTGCACAAGTATGACTTTAATATGACTACAGGTGATCTTATAGTGCATGACATCATCAGGCCCTGTGGGGGACAACAGGTTGCAGAGCAGCTACAAATGGATGAGTTTGCAAGTACAAAAACAATGCAAAATCATGCTATGCTCTAATGACATATTGGATAAATACCCACTCTTCCTTAGGGAGACACACACACCAGGTTGACTGCAGTGAGAATAGAACTCCTACCTATCTAAGATAAGAGACTACATAACACAGTACTTACACACACACACAATGGCACAAGTTTGACTTTAACAAGACTGCAGGTGATCATAAAGTAGATGACATCAGCAGGCCCTCTAGGGGACAACAGGTTGCAGGGCAGCTACAAATGGATGAGTTTGCAAGCACAAAAACAATGCAAAGCCATGTCATTGTCCATTGAAGTGTTGGATACACACCCTCCCTTCTTCAGGGACACACACACACACACACACACACACACACACACACACACACCAGATTAACTGCAGTGAGATTAGAACCCCTACCTATCTAAGTTTACAGACTAAAAACCACAGTACTTAACATATGCACCATGGCACAAGTGTGACTTTAATAGGACTGAAGGTGATCTTATAGTAGATGACAGCAGCGGGCTCTGTGGGGGATAGGTGTTTGCAGTGGTTACCTATTATATTCTCGAAAGCCGATAATGTCAAATCTGACATTGTCGACACGAGAATAGCAAAAGTGCAGAACGTTGAAAAGGTAAACGGAAATCATTGTAAGGGGAGATTTCCATTTACTTCAATGTAGTGCGGTCTCAGTTGGTATATTTAAGTAGCGGGGGTGTGGGGTGTGCAGGGATGCTTGCCCTTTAGATTTTCTTTTTTTTTAATTTATTTTTTATGAACATTCAAAATTTTAATGGTTCGATCATTAAAGGTCAACCTTTAGTGATTCAAACCATTAAACTTTCGATGTTCTAATATAGATCAGGTTGCAGTAAACCATTCCATTTGTTAAGGAAGTGTTGGATACACACTCCCAGTCTTCTTCATGGAGACAGACACACACACACGCACACACGCGCACACGCGCACACACGCACACACACACACACACA
This sequence comes from Protopterus annectens, assembly GCF_019279795.1. Classification (NCBI taxonomy): domain Eukaryota; kingdom Metazoa; phylum Chordata; order Ceratodontiformes; family Protopteridae; genus Protopterus; species Protopterus annectens. The sequence goes on along the minus strand of NC_056734.1, from coordinate 226,539,465 downwards.
CACACACACACACACACACACACACACACACACACTCACACACACACACACAAAGTTGACTACAGTGACATTAGAACCCTTGCCCATTTAAGTTTCTAGACTAGGAGAACACACTACTTAACACACGTGCCACAAGTCTGACTTTAAAAGGACTGCAGGTGATCTTATAGTAGATGAATCAGCAGGCCCTGTGGGGGGCAAGAGGTTGGAGGACTGCGAGACATGGATGTTTTGCAAGGACAAAAACAATGCTAATGTCATGAAATTTGGCAAGGCAGTGTTGGATACACAGTCCCACCTTTCTTTATAGACACACACACACACACACACACACACACACACACACACACACACACACACACACACACACACACACACACTCACACTACTCCAGTGAGAACTGAACCTCTACATATCTAAGTGTACAGACTAGAGAACACAGTTTTTAATCCAAGTGCCACTACACAAGTCTGATATAAACAAGACTGCATGTGAACTTATAGTAGATGACATCATCAAGGGATACAGGGAACATCACCTTGGGAGCCCTGCACAGGCATATCATTCCTTAGTGTCATCTGAGGCTAGTACACTAACAGTAGTATACTGTTTAGAAGCCATAGCTGGGTAACAACATTAGTCCCTTATTGAGCATATTTGGATGTTAGACTTTGACAGTGGAGGCCTGTGAGCACACCTATGTGGCTGTGTCCATGAGGCAGCACACAACATAATATATGTCACCTTTGTTTTGTCTTAGATTTATGTGTTATAGAATTAAAGACATCCCATGGTTGTGCCAATTATTGTTGAGGTTGATTGTGAGGAAACACATGGATGATTATTAAGTTTCTGGGTAGATAGTTATAATGTGCCTTCAATTTGCAATGTTTCTACATGTAGTCTTAGGTCACACAAAACACTGAAAAATATAGAACAGTAAGGACACAGATCTATGTATGTGATGTAATAAGCATACCTCTCAATCTGTTAGAGCAAGACATCTGCCCAAAGCCATAATTAATGTAGGTGCAAAGTGGAAAAATAGGGTCAATGTTTAAATATTGCCCTTACAAACCCTGAATGTTGCTGGAATAACAGGTTTTGCATTAGCATAAATTTTCTGAAGGGTATGACATCCACAAATGAAATGTATGTTATTATTTTTCAACTTCATTCTCAGTCATTAAAATAATTTTGTAGAAACCAATATTTTATGGGGAACAGACTACAAATATCTAAAAAGATGGACATTCTTCATACATCTGGACAGTTGAGAAGTATGATATTTTGGCATAAGGAAAATGCAATGATTATTGCACTAAGTGTACATGCATGCGCATTTCCTTCTTTTATCTGTTTGCGTATAGGTAAGCAGTGCGCAAACGTGAGGTACATTGCTGACATCCAGCCTTCCTATTATGTAATGTATATATCCTACTGTAGCCCTCTCCTATTACTACTCCAGGTTGTGATTTCACAATTTCTACTTACGATAATTGAGTATATCTGGTGTTTGTTATTGACAGTCTCATATAACTGTTATCTGCTTATTTCCTTTTTCTGCAGTTTTGCATGCCACACAAAGTATTTTGGCACTATTACAACTGTTTTCAGCACACAGTGCATCATGCAAATTTGTACTAAAAATATGAAGATTAAAGTATTATGGGACACAGAGCCACAGTCTGAAAAAAAACACTATTGCAAAAACATCTCAGAAACTTCAACTTACATCAGGATTTGAACCCTAAACACCAATAAAGCTTCATCAAGCAAAATGGCTGCCTTAGTCCTTTTGGCCAGAGAAGCTGCTTTCTAAAACTGAAGTTATTCCTCATACAACCATCTTCAAAAAATGTACAGTGCTAGCAAACCATATACTGTATATTGTACAAGTGTTCCTATGACATGGGTCACCAACTGGCTTACGGACACAGACCATTTAGTAGACACAACATGTGTCACAATGATGATTATGACTATACATCTCTCTGTCTTACAATCCTGTTTTAGTGTGTGGGTGAAAACACATTTACTGTTAGGGCACTAACTAGCCTGAAGTCAGAAACTACAATGGACTAGAGTCCCTTCCTAGCTTCTCTCTTGCATTATATAACAGTATTCAACTGTGGTTGGACTGTGCCAGCGTATCATGCCTGATGCATAAAAGTTATATATGGTAACATAGTTGTAATATAATTGTGTGTACTTGCATATTAAATTATTTACAAACACGCCAGTATATATTTGCATACTGTAACAAGGTATGACATATACAAGGATATGTCATAATAGTGTTCAACACTACAGTCTAGGTTCAGGCCATAACTTGCAAATGCGGCAGTTGCTACAGTATTAGTTCAGGAGTTACTCAGTCTGATGCAAGCAGTGCATGTATAGATAATGGTTGTTTGATTTGCCTGGCATCAATTTTAATACATGTATATGAGTAAGAGGAAGGTATTAAACCTTAGGCACTCAGTGCATGTGCTATGCATTGTCTCATAGCCAAAGCAAGGGCATACTGAGCACTCATGTGTCTACATACAGGGACAGCAGTTGGAGGTTCCTCCTCCAACTCCTCCTGTGACTGTGGCTGTGGTGACCTAGGCACTAGTGGGGGTGTGTCTGTTCCCCTTGCTGATCCTGCCACAGCTGTTTCAGTAGGATCAGATTGTGCAGCACAGCACAAACTGTGAATATTTGTGTACATGCGCATGAAATATACTGCAAGGTTCCACCAGCTATATCTAGCCACTGAAACTGTGACTTCAGAAGCCCAAACACACACTCTATGATGTTCCTAGTTTGTGCATGTGCTTCATTATGGCATACTTCCATGGGTGTGTGTGCATTTCTGATGGGTGTCATCATCCACGGTTTTCAGTCTTAGCCATCATCCCCCAGTAAATGGCCCTGCGTAATGTCTCCCTAACAGACATCTGGTACAGCTGTGATAAGTGCCAAATATGGGAGTTGTGATAACTGTCAGGGTTGCCAGCATACATATTCAAGATAATCCCCTAGGCATTGCACATGACTTGGCAGTTGATGGAGTGGTGTCCCTTACAGTTAATGTAGATTCTACCCTGCTCACTGGGTGGTGCCTTGATGTGTACATGAGTGCAATCTATGGCACCCAGTACTTCAGGGTAGTGTGCTACATGATAGAGGTCTTGCATATTGCTGAACCTCACCTCAGCAGTAAGGGGAAAATATATGTGTTCACTGGCATATATGAGCATAGCATACAGGACCTGGTGGAGTATCCTGGATGGTGATGCCTGTGACACCCCATCATGTCCCTAGTTGGTCTTTGAAAAGTACCTGTAGCTAATATTCTAAGGGATACACATGCCTTAGTTTCCACTGGGATGGGTTCCACATGATTGTCTCTGGTTGTGAGTTGAGGCCAGCAGAGCTCTCAGAGTTCTTGTAATGTGTTCTTGTCCACCTTGTAGTGGTCTACAATCTCTAGCTCATGTGGCACCTTGCAGGTTACTCTGGAGCTGAACACACTCCTCCTTCTTGGCCAAGGCCTGTTGTCATCAGCACCAGTAGCACTGACTTCAGCCTCGAGCACATACAGAAGTAGAATAGCTGCAACAGCCCCTAGCACTATGTCAGTTAAAATTTCCAAGTCTCTACTCTAATGTTGTTGAAGTATCAAGGGAAAATCAGAAAGTAGGTTGTATGCATGCTTTATACATTTCTGGTATTGGCTACTTTAAATGACATTCACCTGCTTAGAATATAATTACGAGGATTTACAAATCTAGCTACAGTGCGTAATATTGCGCTCTGCATACCAACGTGCAGCAGACTGCTGCTATGCATAATGACAGCAACTTATATAAAACATTTTATAATATCATCCCTATTGTCATGACACATACAGAATACACTAAGTAAAGATAATAGCAATACATTTCTATGACCTACAATGTCAGCACAGTATGATTAAAAGTTGACATACCCTGTACTTGAACCCAAGGCTATCTGCACACTAGTCCAACAGCTAACGGTTATTACCGGAGTATTCAAGAAAAGGTCTCTAACTAGAGGGGATTACTAGAGTGCAGACCCACTTACCTGGTTTATGTGATGCTCTGCAGTTCTCACCACTATTGACTAAATGCATCCAATTTCTATTTATGGATGTTTAGCTGATGTCTGGTACAAGGTCGATCTACTTACACAAACTGGGATTCCATTACATTGCTGTTTCTGCAAAGTGGCACACTGAGCACACATGGGGAAAAAGACCGCATAAAATCAGAACAAAGTTACCTGACACCCTCCCCCGATGTCATCAACATCCATGGAAAGCATAAACACCATGTACGAGCTAACACAGAGTGAACAGCCCTACATGGTCCCTGCTTTATGTGATTCAACAAATCTACTGCTTTGGTACATCATTTACATAATAACCATCCTGACAGTCTGGAAACTACATGGATAGTAGCTGTGTAAGCTGGGCAACAGCATGGGAGTATGGAGTTAAAGACACAATGCAGGGTATTACTGTACCTGTTGCGGCAATACATCATACCCATCTTTTAAATTGCATTTTTATTATTCATTTTCAAATGTTTTGCATGTAGCGGCACATTGCGCAAATTTGTGCTAAAATTAAATTTAAAATATTTATAGTGATGTGACACATCACTGATTCTTTTGGGCATCCTCAGCTATTACATGCATATTTTTACCTTTTCATGGGCATTCTGTTCATAATTCTGGATTTCTACATGCTCTTCCTTCTGCGTAGTTTCCTGTACGTGGAAAATTTTTGCATATACTTCCAGCACAGACACAGAGCCTACACAGTTGTGTGCAGGGTTGTTGGATCACTCCACCATGTTGGTTTACTTCTTTAGCATAAAGTTCAGCTATTTATGCTGGAATGTGCATCCCATAAAACTTTCCTTGGATGCACGTGATTGCGTGCTGCTACATGGACTTTACTGAATCTAAAATCCACTGCACCCATATTTGCATCATGCAGCAACAAGAACACAGCAAAAGTGACTGTGTAAGCATTATTGAATTTGCACCGCAGTATTTTAACACAGTGATACTTATCAGATTATAAATACTCCCTATATAGTTAGATGGCACACAGAATCACACATTATATGGGTAGTATATAAACTCAGTGAAACTTAGGTAACTACATGTGCCCTCTACATGGTTATATTGCACACAATATCATGCAGTGTGTAGACAGTGTGCTAAGACATCTGTTTTGTGTAACATATTTTTATTAGGTGCAGTCTACAGCATATACATCATATATGCAAGGAATATAACTATAGATATCTTTCCTCTTTTTGTATATCATTCAGATTATATATATGGCAAGATGCATAGTCTGCAAAGCATGCAACTGTGGTACGTTTGTGTAACTCATCATGGCACTATCTGAGGTACCTTCCATACACCTAGTACAGCTTCATGTGTTCATTCCCACTTCAGGTTCAGGATAAACACAGCGGGGAATATTATTATAAAAAATAGCTATCATTTTATAATATACTGAAGAAAAGTCATACATACCAACAGCTGTAGGATGTGACCTCTGCCACCATTAGCCTTTGTAGTCACTTTTGCTGGTGTTTTAAACAGTTGGACAACATATGTCTGCATTGTTCACCATGATGAGGTATCTTAGTATCATTTTCAAATGGCTTTCCAGTCTCTTGCCAAATATATATATATACATGGGACCACCTATTTGGCATTGTTTGCTTGAGCAGAACAGGAATGAAAAGAAACCTTATCTCCTTGTTTTCCACACTCAAGCCTTTAGCCATCTCTGCTGTGTTTATATGCCTATAATAGATATGTATATGCATATATATATGCATATATATATATATATATATATATATATATATATATATATATATTCATAACATTGAAATTTCATAACACTGAATTTCATAACATTGAGACCAAAGCATTTAAATCCCAAAACATTGAAAACTCAGAACATTGAAAGTGTGCTTCATAGCATTGAAAACTACAATGCAGATGTAAATAACATCCTCTCCACCTATAACAAAACATATCTAACAAACACACTTTCTACTATGTTTCTGCAGGGGGGCAAACCCCCCTGCACCCCCAATGGGGGGATCTGCCCCCACACACCCCCTGTAAATTAAATATACCATCTCCAAGATTGCACCGCAGTGGAAAAAAGTTAATTTCCCAACCTCACTGTATCACAATCCCCATACACTGAGGTTAGGAAATTAACTTTTTTCCACTGTGGTGCGATCTTGGAGTTGATATATTTAAATTACGGGGGGGGGTGTGGGGGGCAGAGCCCTCCACATGGGGTGGGTGAAGGGGGGCTTGACCCCTGCAGAAATATAGGAGAAAGTGTGTTTGTTAGTTAGGTGTTGCTGTAGGTGGAAGGGATTTTATTTACTTGTGCAATGTAGTTTTCAATGTTATGAAGCACACTTTCAATCTTATGAGTTTTCAATGTTTTGGGTTTTCATTGGTTTGAATTTTCGATGTTATGATCTCAATGTTATGAGGTTTAACATTATGAAATTTCAATGTTATGAAGTAGAACCATATATATATATATATATATATATATATATATATATATATATATATATATAAAATTATACACACACACACACACACACACACACACACACACACACACACACACATATATATTTATATAGACAGAAAGATATATAGATAGATCTGAAGGAAATACTAAGAAATGATCATGTATCACTGGACTGCTTTGTGTGCGTACGTGTGTGTCTGTGTGTGTGTGTGTGTGTGTGTGTGTGTGTGTGTGTGTGTGTGTGTGTGTGTGTGTGTGTGTGTGTGTATGTGTGCGTGTGTGTGTGTGTGCATGCCTGTTACAATATAGCAGTTTATATAAAGAAAAGTTACTGTAGCCAAGTAAGCACTGGTAAACACTGAGAAACAAAAAGAGTGGTTACTAGGCCAAGGACCATGCCCTAAGGGTCATTCAATGTAAAGCCTATTTCTGGGTGTGTGTCATGAAAGCCCATACCAAGTGCAGCACTGAATATATCCAACATGCTCTTCTGACTAAGCTGCAGTTACTGATTCATATTAGGTTCATATGTTCATCGACCCATAGGTTCATAGATAAGTATTGGGCCATCAGTCTGAAGACCTCTATTATGCTAGTAAAAAAGTCATATTCCAAAGATCTCACCAGCTTCAAGGAGGTCAAAACAAGATAGACCAAGGGAGAATTTCAAGTTGTTCATCCAATTATCTAGGCTTACCTTGAAGTTATTAAGGGTGCTACTGTACCTGACGTATATTTTAGTATTTTTTTTCCAACATGTGGAATATGAATCTATCATACCAAAGTGTCTTATTCATCTTTTGAAGAAGATTTAGTTTATTTAACCCAGTATTTGATGTATCATTTGTTCTGCAAAGCAATATGAGGTTAATGAGGTCTAGATCTTTCATGACTGAGCACGGATCTGCACAGGGTCTATAAGTAACTGAGCACAGAGACAAAGTTGCCATTTTTGTCTTGATAACTCACATTTTTGAGGCCACTATTCTTCTTTGTTATGAATCTCAGGTGCCTCAAGACAAGTGATGTGTTCAGATAAATGCTTGCCAAAAGGTGCATTATATTAAATAATGGGACTGATGAGATATAAGTAAAGGGAGTTAAGACTTCTTTGGATCTAGTGGAGATGCATTTGGAAATTAGATGAGCCAAATAGAAAGCTTCCAGAACTACTGCAGAAACATGTTGATCAAATGATAAAGAATTATCAACAAGAGTGCCTAGATCCCTTACAGCAATGTCTAATTGGAGCATTGTATCACCTAGATGGAAGTTGGTCATCAAAAGGTCCATCATCTATCTAGCTTGTATTTAAGAAGAAGCATGATAGATCAAAACTATTTGCATATTTCTAACTATACTAGTACTCACACACACACACACACACACACACACACACACACACACACACACACACACACACACACACTATTATTCAAGTTTGCAACACCATTGAGTAATGTAAAATGTAATTACTTTAACTATTCTATCTTAAAAATGATGATGACCACAGACTTTACTCCTCTTTCCTGCACTGGTACCATCTGTAAATGGCAACTTTTTTATAGTATCCACACACACTGCAGAATATATATATATATCTATTTTGCTTTTTTGGTGTGTGTTTTCCACCACCTCTTGTATGTTTGCAAAAAGTATCTAGATCTTTTGTGTTGTGGTTGTGATGGAAACCAACAAAAAAAATGCTGTTTGTTTATTTATTCTGCATATTTTTTTTTCTTTTACTAATTTATGTAAAGTGCTTCTCCTCCCCTGCTGCACATACAAACAGTAAAGAGTTTCTCCAAGCCAACACCTACCACCCAATAACAAGAGTAAAAACACATGTATTAATTGTACCAAGGAGTTCTGCAGCTTCCTGCATGCTGTGCTAATCATAACTCTCACATGAAGACAATCACCTGAAAAATCTTCTCTTCTAATCTCTTCTAAGACATGTTAGTACACCCGACAATGTTACTTCACCCTCCATGATCCAGATGCACTGACTGAGATGCTGTAGTAAACAAGGGCAAAAAATATAGCAGCTGAACCACATTGACCAGCCAACAATCAAAACTTTCCTAATCAGTGTAACCAATTAACAATCAACAACTGCAACCAGTCTCATGGCTAGAGGCTCTGGGGTTCAATCATGAGACATAGAGTCAGCAAGAGCAGAGCTGTAGTTGGAAAAAGTATGACCACTGAAATACTAAAATATATAATATCCATTAAAATGCAGAGGCATCCCTTTTCCATTAAAAAAAAACAAGCTATACTAGAAGTTTCCTGAGATTTATGAAAAATAATAATCTACCAAAACAACACATTGACATTTTAACAGTCCAGGTATACTTTAATGACAAAAAAAATCAAGAAGTTGAAATTTGCAGTATTTTCAGTATCTACCTTCACATAACATTATATGATGATGGGGGTGGGGTGTGCAGTAAATCATTTTAACAGAGAAACTCCCTTACATGTCAACTTTTATGCAGTTTATTTAATGTGACAAACTTTACTAACTACAATATTTCAATGTTCAAACCGTTATTTATATTTTTTGCACCAAAACTTTGCACTGTGTCTGCACATATATAGAGCCAAACAAAAGGACCCAAAAGTACAAAACTGAAACATTGAATGCACTGAGTTTTTTTGATGATCATTACCACCAAGGCTTTAATCCGCTGACTAAATAAGATGTTTACATCAAAGAATAACAATAATCTATAACACTTTCAAGCATCAGATCTGAAATTTTATTTTAATTGAAATCATATGGCATAAAAGACTGAAATATTAAAGTACACTTAGTCTGCACAAAGTTTACATTTCATTCAGTGTATTCATCATAATTGTCCATACTTGGGCACTTTGGGTGGAAAGGGTAAAGACAGCGGAAAACATAAAAGTTTAAAATCAGCGAGCAGAGAGAGAAATATTCACTTGACAATTGCAATCCATCTGGTTTAGAACATTGCAAACTGTATTCATGGAAAATAAACACATTCGCTAAGATAATCCATTCATGTACAAAATTAACTTAAGAAAAATCAATTAAAAGTGATACAAATACACTTTAAAAACATATCTGGAACTGCTAGATAACTCCCTTTTCAAACATTATCTTCCTACTGTCAATCCTTCTGCACTAAATGACCTATCCCAAAATGTAAAGAATGTGCCATTCAAACATTTCTAAGCAGTCCCAAGTACAGATAACTATCAATGCAAACCTCTACTCAGTAATTCATTCACATCTAATTTCCCAAACTCATTTTAATAAGCCTTCTCAGGATAAAAATTTTGATTGTAATGTTGTCGGTAATGTGAGCATTACTTTAAAAACTGCAAGCAATCTCATTACAGAACCTTTAAAAATAAACAAAATAAGATGTACAAAAGCAGCAAACAAATGTTTAAATGACAAGGGCATAAAATGCGGAATGACAATATTGTACTTGTGCTAAAATCAGGTCTCACATCAGAGCTAGTACATAGTATTGCAACTCAGTGTAAGAAAATTCAATTCTAACGACTTACCTGTTACTGCAGGAGATGTAGTGTGTAGTCAGTAATATCCCCTCGCTCTCAATTCTTTCTTTGCCACGACCTCAATCCTCTTCCCTCAGCTGTGTACCGCAAATGAATCTACCAACGAAAAAACGGTGTTTACACCAGCATAATGGCATAAAAGAAAACACACGGAAAAAAAGTAAAATTTAAACTTAAGGGCATGGAAGAGCTCTGAGGGGTTGGACACTACTGACCTAGATGGTATGTGAAAATGTTTTGTATAGTATACTGTACTATAATAAACTATACTATACCATACTATACTATACTATACTATATTTTTCACATTTAATTTTAGACCATTGCCCTTGAACTGACTGTTAACATGTTCTAACCCTATATTTGGACAATTGTGAATCTATGGAAGTTTGGCCCCAGTGGTGGTTAGCTTAGTATACACCTATGAACCTATGAATCCAAGATTGAATAGCAATACCTAATACAGTCATTATCAAATGATATCCATATGCTAGTACAGTTGTAGAGAAGGTCTGAAAAAACAATGGCAAATAGGAGAGGGCCTAGGATTGTACCCTGTGGTACATCACGTGTAATGCCATTGCTTTCAAACGTGGCAGCTGTGACTCCAACCTCATCGGATTTGTCAGACAGCCAGTTAGACATCCACCATACTACATAAAGACTTATTCAGTTCAAAAGTCTATTAACAGTGCCTGCATGGGGAGAGTATTAATATCACTGGCCAGATCTAGATATGCTGTATATACTGCATAATCACTATCAACTGTTTTGGTTACTTTTACAAAGAAATTAATGAGATTAAAGAGGGATGGCTTTCCTTTGACAAAGCCAAATTGATGAGGGGTCAGGGTTAAGAATTTTTCAATGTCTAGCAGACAAATTTGATGGAATTATTTTTACACACATCACACATGCATGCATGCATGCCCACATACACTCATTCTGACACTGGTCCTGAGAAGCCAGATGTGTTATAATATTCATATATGCATAGTCCTGCACACACACACACACACACACACACACACACACACACACACACACACACACACGCACACACACACAAACAAAATAGCGCCTAGCTCCTCACACTGTATAATTGCTTACAGGTGAATTGGGAAACACTAGTTCACATATGGTATGGCTTGTTTTGTTGGGAGAAACCAAAGCACCTGGAAAACATCTCTCAGAGATAAGGAGGAAATTCTGACTCCACAAAGAAGGAGCCACAGTGAAGAACTCAACCATGAAAGCCAAGTGCTGTGAGATGACAGCATTACATTTTGTGCTAGTGTAGTCATTTTCACATCCATCCTGATGAGATCTACAACGATAGATACTTATTGTGTACACTGTGAAAGTTCAACAGTCATGGGAAGCAAAATAAATTACAACTAGTCTGTTACTATCAGATACACTGTAACAATCATGCTGTTTAGACTGAGCAATTAACAGAAGGGTCATTAACAAATTCATTCACAGGCAGCATCCCCACCTGTACCCAGCAATTATAGCCACTTTGTTGATGGTGTACACTTCAAATGTTTTGCTGTGATAATGGCCATAGCAATGCAGTAATAACTCTCAACATCTTATCTCAAGAACCAGGGACAAATCCAAATAATAATGTTGGAGAAATGTTCAAAATCAAGGATACGTGTTAAATATTGGTATTAAGTATTTGGATGTTTTCCAGAATAGCAGGTTTTACATTAACATGCTTTTTCTGAAAGATATGAAGAATGAAACTCTGAAACTCAAATTTCTATTATTTAGTGACTGTAATCCTCAATGAATTGTCAGAAAAAACATGATTTTCATGAGGAAGAGATGAAAGATATAAAGCAAATCAGTGGTGCTCTGCATAATCAAGTTAATCTGAGAGGTATGCTTGGTAGGTCACAAAACTAATGTAACTGCCATATTAGTACACTTACAGAAGGGAAGTTCAAAGAAAATATTTAGAAATAAATAGTATGCTGCAGTCCACTGAGAAACTACCAAGCACTGCCATATTACAATATAAACTTCAGTTCAAGAAGTTCAGAAAATGAAATATGGATTATTATGTGAGCCATGATTTCTGTATTCCAGGAAGTGCTTTGCTTGCCATTTAATTATTATGTAAGGCTTCCATAAAGTCAGGAGTAATTGTCTCACACACCTTGTTAGCTATTTAAAAAAATAATACCTTGTTGCCTGCCTTTTTCACTTTATCAGCTTAGTTGACTTGAAAAAATAATAGTATTTCAAATCAATAATGCTAAAGTATGTTATACCCTGCAGGTATTGCCTTTTGTTGTAATTCAGGTCACCTGAGTACTTTCTCTGCACATGTCCAGAGTCTGCAATCCAGTTAAGGGATACTCATCAGAGGTAACCACAAAAGCAGTTTGAATTTCACCATGACACCCATAATTCCTGGCCCAGACTCAGCTGACAAGGAACTGATCTTCGCATTCAATTTGCATAGCAATAGCCATGCCATAGAGATGAAATCTGGAATAAAAGGTGAGTAATATTGGTGGAAATGAATGATGAGTACCTTCTCACCTCTCGTTTCTTTACAAAATCACATCAAGATAATACTGATATATAAATTATATTTTATAGATTATTGAGAGATAGGTCAAAAAAGGAGTAGGAAAAAAGATGGTGTAAAATCCTCAGAACACAGAAATTTCCTTACATCACAGCTAACCATGCTGTAAGCTATCCACCCCCACAAGCCCCCATAGAAGTAAGAAACAGCAGTCCACAAAAAAATGAAACAAAATGTTATGCTAACCAAGAAGCACAGACCCAATAAAGTAGGCTTTTGAGGATCACAAAGAGATAATGCTGTGCTTCTACTGTGCAACAAATCAATAATGTCCAGAAAGGGGGTGTTTAGTAAGAACAAGAAAAACATTAGAGGAAAGAAAAGTCATTGCACCAGAAAAACAGTTAAAAGATTCAAATACAGTTTTAGGGGCTTTAAAAGAAAGGTCAGATGAAAGCATATCTAGATAAACAAACATAGGATTATATAGAAAAGGATGAAAGTGCTACAAGGAAAAACATCACTTGTGACATAGGCACATTTACATCCATATAAAAGTAATCAAACTATATTAACATAACAAACAGTATGCTTCACATATATTGTTACATATCATATAACCTAAGCAATATTACATAAATTATTCAATCCCTGCCTATTTTAAACAAGAAGCATCTTTATTAAACCATCACTTCACTAAAGGTGTTTGAAAAAAAAGTGCTACAAGGAAAACAACAAAAAATATGAAGCATGGACTTGGGATAGTAAAAGAAATCTGATATAGTGCAATACATCAAAAGTTGTAATAATCAATATGACCACTGCAGCTCCAAAGGTATTTGAACATATACACAAAGACATCCAGATGAGATACATTTTACAAAGGGCAGACAAGGAAATATATTGTAGTAAATTCAGTGAGGAAGAAAAGCAACAAATAGAAACTTCAGTGATAAGACTAACATAAAAGTGAAGCATTTGGTGTGGAGACTGTGATACAGGCAGTATCATAACATGGTGAGCCAATGAATTCCCAGGAGATGGTGCAAGATATAGAACAGGAGATTGTAAAGAAGGTATGTCACAAAGTAAAATTGTAGAGCTTTCTGCAGGACACTTAGTTGAAATTCTAGTAAGCACTGCACAATAAAAGGAAAAGCAGTGAAAAGGGACATCAAATAGAATGATAAGTGAAGACGTACTTAATTTATCAGAAATGGACAGATATGTGGTTGAACAAGGTAACAGAAAGTGAATAAAACTGATGTGTTATAAGACTTATAAAACAGACAAACATAGTCATTAGTTTTAGAGGTCTATGTACATTAACAAAAATACAAAAAATCCTGTAGTACAGCTGTGTAATAACTAATTAAATGCTACCAAAACAAGGGAGAGTAATAAAGAGAAGGAAGAAAACAGAATGCGATCATGGAAGTGCTCAATAGAAAGAGCTATAAAGCAAATAAAGCAATAAATGTCAGTAACAGAAGAATATGGAAAAGGGAATAGACAGTTAAAAATACTAAGAAAGCTAGATGTCATAAAAGTAATATACAACATTAAAAGACATCATGATTAATCTTAGTCCATTTCTAATAATAAATTACAAGTATCAGCACAATCAGAAAAAAAGTAGATGTATAGAAAAATGTAAAGAAAAGTAACTAAACAACCAATACATTGATGACCAAAAAAGATGTATGTATACATAGAGAAACACATATAGAGTCATATAAATATTTCAGATACAAGCAATAATGCCCTTCTAGACTGGTGGCATACAAAATCAGTCATCCTCACAATACATGCCCAAATTGTTTATAAAATATCTAAATTAGTTCTTGCTTTAATGTAATGTCATAATCTATTCAATGCATCAGGTACTCTTTCTGAGAACAAATTACTATATCTATCATTCCTATATAATCTCCAACACAGGTTGTCAAGTAATGTTCTACTATTATTTGATAACTCCAAGCATTCCCAGAAGTAGTTGTCTCTAAATACCCTATATACCTGAATGAGAATCCTCTAAACATTTATATCACTGTACAAGTTCAGATATTTTAATATTTTGTAACAATTTAAACTTTTGCATTATGGATGCCCTTAGTATAGTTCCATACTACTCATCCCAATGAAATTCAGCTAATTTTCATATAAGGTTTCCATATTATTATCATTCCATACTCTAATTAGGTTTAATGTAACTTATAAACAATGATTTCAACATTTCTGACATTCCAGACTTTATAAACCATTTTATACAGCCTATTGTTTTACAGTTGGAAAACAGTGCATTGATATGATCATAAAAACTCAAAGCACAGTCTACCCATATACCCAGGTCCTTACATGAATCCACAGTTTCAGTCATTGTGTGTTGTATTACATATTCATCCTTCACTATCTCAAATCTTTATATGCTTAGTTTTTGATGTATTTATCAGCATATGATTCTCCTGTGACCAAAATGTTTTTTTTTTTTTTAGTTTTTTATGGACATGCCCTATTTAAAGGCGGGCAAGCCTGTGATTTATGAATAAGAGCTAACCAAGGCCCAAGCCAAGGGTTTGGCTTGGCTCTTAAAGCCAATGAGAGCTGAGCCAGAGCAGATGATTGCAGCAGTAGCTCTGTTAAAAAGAACTACATCTGGAAGTCCAGAGGTGATTATTTAAGTGATAAAAAATGCTACAGTTACAGTCAAACAGACAGGGACATTGCCAGCATTTACTTGAACGAATGCTGATGGTATGTTGATCACACTTCGTAACAGCTTGCTCCCAGCTACCTCCTTCACTGTACCCAAGCTATGGATCTGCTGACATTGAAACATGGGAAAAATAACAATAAGTAATAGCATACAAGTTCACTATATATGCAGGAACAGGAATGTTGCCCTAGCTCATGAAAAAATACATTTCCCCCTTCTCTTCTAATGATGATTTAGTGCACAGCAGTTCAACCACACTTTGTAAAAAATAGTCAAACAACCCCAAAGTAAAAACTAGACACACTACATAAATGGAACAGCAAAAGCCTTGTGAAACACTGAATGTTATTAGTTTTTATGTAAAAACATATTTTGGTTCCCTTAAGACAAGCTACAGTAATAAAAAGACCATTATTCTTAAAGGAAAGCTCTACCTTCTCCTACAGTTGAAATCAACTTTTATGTTGAGCACTAGCTGTATCAGGCACACAAAACCATATACATTTATTAGGATAAGCGCTTTCATCTGATGCACATCACCACACTTCTTCAGACAAATGGATATATCCCCATGATATTTTTATATTAGCAGCTGATACAAACAAACTAATAAAAAAGCACATCCAATTAATCATTAAAAATATTAAAATCAAACAGACTAATACAATAAATACAAAACTTTTTACAAATTTGTCAAATGTTCACATTTCATAAATATACTTTCATAAAAACTTCGTAGGATGTACCTAATAAAAGTGACAAGTGCAGGACACAATGTAAAATGATAGCCTGTGATATGTGCTCACAAAGTAATCACATTTTGCCTACAACGTATGTTCAAGTCTGTGACAAAAGAATAAACATGAGGGGAAAATACAATTGTAATTCCCAAGCAGTGGTTTACTTGGCTTTGTGTAAGGACTGCCCAGTGTTTTACATAGGTAAAACCCAACAAAAGCTGTCACAGAAGATATATGAGCACACCTATGAAATTAGACAGGCTAACAAAAAGAATGCACTATGCAGGCATATTAAAATTTATCCTCAACACACCTACAAATTCGTAGTTTTAGAGCAGGTCAAACATCATAATGGGGGAGGACCTTGGAAAGTTTATTTAGAGACCAGGGAAACATGGTGGCAGATTTTCACGAATGCAAGTAGTCCCCCCAGTTTAAATTAACTGGTATCTATTACCAGTACATTAAAGTTAAAGGTTTATGATAGATGAGATGTTAGCCAACACGGTTCTTTTTATTAGGTACATCCTATGAAGATTTTATGAAAGTATATTTATGAAATGTGAACATTTGACAAATTTGTAAAAAGTTTAGCATTTATTGTATTAGTCTGTTTGATTTTAATCTGTAGTAATGATTAAGTGTCTTTTTAATTATGAACTGGATTTGCTTTTTATTGGTTTGTTTGTATCAGCTGCTAATATAAAAATGGCATAGTGATATATTCATTTGTCTGAAGAAGTTTGGTGATGTGCACCAGATGAAAACGCTTATCCTAATTCATTTATATGGTTTTGTGTGCCTGATACAGCTAGTGCTCAACTTATTTTATTTTACTATGGCATGTGGCCCAACCTATCTGGTATTCTAGCCAAATGCATAGATATGCAGACCTGACCTAACAGAAAGCACTCACAGCCTGCATATCTGATGTGACTCAACAGTCAGCAGTTACTCACAGAAAAAAAAAAAAGCTTGTGATTGTGGTTTGGGTCTTTTTTGTCTCTTTAACCTGCTCTTTCAAAAGCCAGAGCCAAACTTATACTCAAGCCTGAGCCAAGCTCCAGCTGGCTCTGGCTTACCCACTTCTAGTCCTATTTGTAACAGATATAATTAGTTATGCCATTTCAAGGCATCAGCTTACAGGCTATAGAATACCTCAGAAGAAAAGACAGATTAGAGAGATATGATTTAAACACATATGGTCCCAGAGCAATGCCATATAGCACATCCTGACTGTAACCTAAAGTTTTACCTGTCCAATTGCTGTATGATACTTGTCATGTGCTATTTGTATGCCAAAAACCATCCAGTTTATTGTGATTGCATTAACAAATAGATGTTCTAATTTATTAATTAGTGTTTCGTATATGACCCTATCAAAGGCTGAAGATATAAATTACATCATAGCAGACTTTTTCTTTTATATATATTATATTATTTTAGAATATCATGTTACAGGTAGCTATAGAACTGTCTTCAGCATATGCATGCTGATATGTAGTTACAAGTGCCAGCCTTATGAATTTTGATAATAAGTTAAACAACATAATCTCATCTGTTATTTTTCTACAAAAAGAAAGTAGACTTATTGGTCTACATGACTGTGGCAATGTCCTACTCTTCTTTCTCTTAAAGATGGGTTCAGCAAGTTCATGTTTTTAATATTGAGGAATCTCTCCAGAAATAAATGGCCTACTGGACAACAAATTTAATTGTACTATAAATTCCAATTAAAGTGTTCCCATGTCATTACCGCTAATTTTATCTCCTGCTGGTGCTTTGCTTGAGTCCATTTTGCATAGTACTTTTTCTACACAATCTAATTTCATTTCATTATCTGAAATTACCTGGATGTTACTAGAACAAAATATCTGTCCCTTGGAAGAGTCAAACTATTTTGCTTAAGATTTTATAAATATATCCTCAATCAGTTTTGTCTGAGAATACACAATAGAATCTATACACAGTTTCTTAATTTGTATGTCATTTCACCAATTCCTGTAATCTAAAAAATGTTTTATTACAATGCTCAAAACATAAAGATAAAGTCTCTTCATTTTTTTCCTGATCTTGTCTAGCACTATATTTAATTTGTCTATCCAGTTTATTTATTTCAGTTTTCAAAACTGCAGTTTCATCTCATTTTCATTACAGCCCAGTGCACCTTCAGGCGTTTCTGCAGTTATCTCCTACTGCGCCTCTAGGCATCACATATCGCTTGTTCATATTTGCATTAATAATTCCAAACCATGCTACAGACAAGGTATCAGAATATTTTATCTTGAAGCATACATGATGGCAAACACAACTGTATTGATATTTATCCTCTGTCAATGAGTATTTGTTAGAACTTTAGGTGATAACTTAAATCTTAATTATCTTGTTCTTATTGAAATCTACCCACTTGACCTTGTGTGCCTAGATCCTGATATTACACCTGTTTTTGCATTCAAACAATTACCCTTTCAAAATCTGTCACATTCTATCTGTCATGTTTCCACTAACTGAATCATTTCAATTTGTTTTCAATTTGTTTTCCATGGTTACTTTTTTTATTTTGATACTCTATTGTTAATCTTCTGTGTATAAGGTTAAATTTCATTTTGGCAGAATTATCTTGCAGCAACTTAAGCTTTCTTACCTCATGATCACTGCACATATACAACTTGCTAAAACTATACATGAAACAACAATAATCTCAGGAACAAAGTCCAGTACATTTTATTTCCTGGTAGGTTTGTTTACAGTCTACAGCAATGCTGTCCCTCAACAAATGTTGAAAATAATTTCCTTACTACTGTTGTAGAATCAATACTATTCCAGTCTGTTTCTGGCAAATTTTGGTCCCCAACTATTATGATTTTTCCTTTCTATGTTTTATGTAAGACATATCCCCAGATTTACTAATCTTCCATGCAGGACAAGCTTAGTCCTGCACGAAAGTGGCTATTTAGGGGCAGGATGGCAGCACACCATGCATATTAATGAAGGCGCACTGCCTGAGCTCCTAATCTTACATGGAGCATGTAAGAGTGCAGGGGGCGTATCTGAGAGCAGAGCTTTCAGAATAAACATGCCCCCACAATGAAGAGCAGCAGAAAGGCCAAAGGAATGAGCGAGACCGCTCATAGGTGTCCACATATCCCCAGCAACATCCTCGCACATGTACAACAGCAATAGTAAATACAAATCAAATAGACAGACCTTTCTGTTTATTTTGAATCCAATTAAAGCTAACCATAGGTGGGCAGGTTTGGCCATCGCTTAGCTACGGTTAATGCAGCTTAAATGGCTGAAGAGGATAACAAGGAAGATATATGCAAATGGTGCAGTTTAGCAATAGTGTAGTGGGCAGAGCATGCACCTTATGAGCAGCCATTCCTGGTTCGAGTCCCACTGCAACCCATTCCATTTTCCATGGCAAATCACATTATGACCAATATTTTAGTTGCATAACCTACTAAATAGCATATATTTGTGAACTGGAGTACTGCATTAAATGCAGATGTGAGGTGTCAGTGTCATAATGTTGCAAAGTCTACAGATAAGCACATGTGCCCCATATAGTATATGCACACAGGAATCATGGATACAAATGGAAGGTAAAATGTGTAATGAAAGACAATGCCATACAGCTTCCAAACCCCCCACCTTCCCAAAAGCCATTAGATATTACTGTCTAAATCAGTGCAATTGTAAGTGGGAGTAAGTACTAGTAAGCAAGTGTAAGCACCAATAAGCAGTAGTAAGCATATTTAAGCATTGGTAAGTGAGTTTAAGCCCATTTGCCTGGGGGTTAGCATTGCTTACCCTTGCGCAAACCCATGCAAACCCACTTACAACTGCTCAAAAGTGCCTTAATCACTCTGTATCCAACAACCCGTTTTCTGCCCAGCAAAAAAATAAACAGCATTGCAGGTCTTGAACCTAGGACCCTATACATTATAGTCACAGTAGTTAACCACCAAGCCATCACAGCAGTACAAATGAATGAGGTATCAGCAAACAAGTCCTCACTATACTAAAATCAAATTGAACCTGTGAAAGGAATCAGTATACAGTCATATATTCTATAACCCACTACATAACATAAATATGTGAACTGGTGAACAGCAGTAAGCCCAGATGTGAGGTGAAATTGTAATAGAGTGTTGAAGTCCCCAATAAAACACAAGGACCCCATACAGTGTATGTACACATGAATCATGGATATCAGGAATATATATAAGATGTAATGAATAATAAATCAATGCCAAAAAGAAAATATAATGCAAAGTCTAATGTAAGCAATGCTAAGCACTGCACAGGCCAGCTTAGGAGGTGTAAGCAATGTGTAGGCCAGCTAACTCAATGTGCCCAGTGGTATACCCCTTTAAACAATGCCAACCTTAGGTAAGCAGGTTTGCCCATAGCCTAGCCATTTTCAAAACCGGCCAATCATGGCAAAATGCGGGAAATTGGCCCTACTTAAACCCAACAGGTAGGAATAGATATCATAACTGGTTGTAGCTTCCCCTTGCAGGCACAATGGCAGAAAGGTGAGAAGTTGTGTGCTTCTGGGCACAGTGCTGGTGCATCCAGGAGTCCAGAGTCATGGCAGGACTCCTTGTCAAAGACCATGAGCAGAGACTGCTGCAGGGCTAGTATCAGGGTTCCCAATATAAGGTGGAAGCCTGGGACCATCTCACCCATGACTTCACCAGTACCACTGGCATACCCAGAACTGGTGAGCAGGTCAGGCATCACTATGCTGACCTGAAGTGGTGTAAGAGGGACCTCTTGGAACAGTGGATCCAAGAGGCTAGAAAGGCAGGGGCTGTCCCAGCTGTGTGTAAGTATCACTCCACTATGTTTGTAATAATTGCCAGCTCATGTATATCATGGATAGGTATGGCTAAATAGTCATCTTATGTCCTCCACAGCTGCAAGTGAGTAGGCCATGAACCAGGAGGCCCATGGAAGTTGCCTGGAGAGTTTGCAATGTGAGGCAGATCAGTAATATTCTTGCATGCACTGTCATAGGAAATAAATCTAAAAGTATTAGTAAATCAATTGCCTGTATAAAACATTTATTGTTTAAGACAAATATTGCATACACTGGAGAATATGGCAGGAAGACTCAATTGTTTGTATGTAAATAAAAGCGTAATAGCCTGACAATAAAGATCTAACTGCTGAACTGCATGTGCATACTCTGATATCAGATAGTAATGTAGATTTGCAATCACATAATAGTACTGTTGCATTAAGCACTGTTACCCACACTGTTCACCATAAATAGAATGTGTAGGAATGCTTGTGTATGACTGGTGTAATCCCCAGAGGCCATTTAGTACAACTGAGAGACACACAGACAGAAAACACTGAAAAGGCAGACAACAAAATCCAAATAGCACATGCAACTGAGACGTGAACTGTCATATTTTTAGCACACAGAGCCATGGTGTGAATCCTGGCAGAGGTAGTAGTCTGCATACCGAATCATACCTCACAACTGTACAGATATGTCCAGAATGTCCAGTAAAGTGGCCCATATCTGTTGCCTATCAAACTGTCCCCTTGGGAAATCAGTGGGATGATCCCAGACATTGAGGCAGCAAACAGAAAATACATTCTATGAGAACAAAGCTGGCACACAAGCAACTCCCCAAAACTTTATGAGAGTAAGAAGCCACATATGTCCCATTCTCACCCCCATGTTGTCAAACTGTGGCCAGAGTGTGTACAGTAACAAAGTGAGATGAATGTGCATAATAGTAATGTGGAATCTGGTACTTTGTGTGAGAACATTCAGGTAGTGCTAACAAACATTTCTCCCACAGGTCTGTCAGATACCAACACTGTGCCCAGAAATACAAGAATGATACCCTGTACTGGTGCTGTCTACTTTGGAGTTATATGGCATTGTGACTGATGCAGTTGCTCTGACTAATAAGGCATTAGTCATCACTGTTGCCCACACTGTCCTTCAAAATATAACTGTTCAGAAAATCCTGTATAAGAGTGTTGTAATACAAGGTCAGAATGCAAAATCACAGAAGAATTATAAGATAGAAAGCAGGTAGGAGATATACAGCAATATCTATGTAGCACAAACAACTCTGATGGACAGTGTTTAAGTTGTAGCAGACACAGCCATGGTCTGAATCCTGGGAGTGGAAGTAGGCTGCATACAGAATCATACCCCACAACTGTACAAATAAGACCAGAATGTCCACTATATGGGCCCATATATGCTGCCTGTCACCCTGTCCCCTGGGAATTCTGTGGTATGATCCCAGATGTTTAGGCAGCAAACAGGGAATACAACTGATTGTTACACATCTATGAGAACAAACCTGTCACTCTAGAAACTCCTGAAACTGTTATGAGAGTAATAAGCCAAGTATGTCCTATCTACACCCCCATGTTGTCAAGCTGTGACCAGAGTGTGTACAGTAACAGAGTGAGATGTATGTGCATAATACTAATGTGTAATCTGGTACTTTGTGTGGCAACATTCAGGTAGTGCTAACAAACATTGCTCCCACAGGTATGTCAGATATGAACACTGTGCTGGGAAATAAAAGCTTGATACCCTGTACTGGTACTGTTTACTCTGGTATTGTATGGAATTGTGAGTGTTACAGTTGCTCTGAATAATAAGGTATCACTGATCACTGTCACCCACACTATGCTACATAATATAACTGTGTAGGAAAGCCTGTATAAAAGTGCGGTAAGTTACTAAAGGTTGAAGAGGGCAATAGTCTAGGTATGTCCCGGTTCACCTGCATGTGGTCAAGACATGACCAGAGTCTGTGCAGAAAGAGATGGACAGCTATGTGTACAACATCAACCTGGAATCTGGGAGTATGTGCATAAACAGTTAGTGTTAACAAACATTTCCCCCACAGGTATACCAGGTAAGAGGTGAATACTGCAGGTAAAACCAGTTCATGTATAAAGATGACGACACCCATATCACTGTCCAAACTAAGGCTATAGGGCAGTGTAGTAATACTTGTAAGGTACAGATAACAGCACTGACTAGGAAAGTAATGTGGACTACAGGAATATACTAGTTGTTAATTGACATCTTTCTCTCCACCCCCACCATACCTCCAACAATAAACTACATACCCACCTCAACTGGTATGTAATGACTTCTGTTGGGACATATGTCCTATTGGCTGATAATTATTTAAATCTGTTTCTATGCATGTGCTATATTAAAATACTCCAACATTGGTGGCATGGTGCCATCAATGTACCTGCATGCTGTTATTACCACTGTGGTCCCATATATGCATGTGTTCCGTTTGCTATGCAACTGTTCCGTATCTGGTGTCTAGGTTAATGGGAATATCTATGCATGTTGTTATACCTAACCCTGGAATGTGTTGACTATTACTAACCCACATATGCTGATACACCATAGAACGCATGGGAATGTGGGTCCCAGTGGACCCAACTGTCCCACCTCTAGCTGGCAGTGGCACCGAGCACCAGCACGTCTGGGGCCCAACCTGGGACCTCCTTGTCTGTTGGTCCTGCACCACCTTCAGGTGAAACCACCTCAGGAGATGGGGCTCACCCCCTCGGGAGTGGGTGCAGACAGGAACCTGTCACCCATCGCCATGTCCAGGTTGTGGTGCACAGAGAGCTCCATCAGCAGTTCGGAGATCTTTTATGCCAGCTTGAGGGCCTCATGTCGTGACTAGAAAGTCGGCCTGGCTCTACACCTCAGCCCCCAGCACAGCCACTTTCGGGGATGTGAAGGTGCAGTGGTGACTGCCCAAGAGTGGGGATCTCAGTCCCACTGTTTCCACTACGGGGCTCATAGGCTTCTGATTTCCCAACACCCCTCCCCATCAAGGTGTTTACCCCCTCATGTGTCATATACTGCCCCTGTATGCATCTTGTTTGTCTTGTCTGTTAACCTACCCAACCTACCTCCCCAAATATACCTACTATCCCTCACCAACATCCCACTCTTACCTGAAAAAAAAAGGCAATCTGTTCCCCCCAAAAAATCAACCTATACATAGCTGTCCATTTCACACACATGTCCACTGGACACATGTAATCTGGTCTAACTGGCATCACAACATATTAATGTTGTCCTCACACCTCTCTCAGGGGTTTGAGTGTCAAAATCTACCTACAAAGTCAGTGTATATACACAGCTGTTTCTGTAGACGAAATGGGCAGCTATGTACCTTCCCTACACCCACCTGCACATCCCTAGCTATTTAACCCTACTGTCTTTCCCTCTTTGTGTCCCTTTTTCACCTCTTTCTATCAACCCTGTTTTCTTTTCTTTTAAAGTAATTAGAGCTGGGGTAAGCAGGAGTAAGCTCTTTTAAGCAGCAGTAGGTAGGTTTAAGCTTGTTTGCACTGGGGTAAGCAATGCCTACACAGGTTAAGCAATTTAGACGCTAACTGAGTGTAAGAAACTGTAACCGGAAGGTAGCAGTGCTTACCTCTGTGAAAACCCACGCAAACCCACTTACAACTGCTTAAAAGTGCCTTAATCACTCTGTATCCAACAGCCCCTTTTCTGCCCAGCAACAAAATAAACAGCCTTTGCAAGGCTCAAACCCAGCAGCCTGCACACCATAGCCAAAGTGATTTACCACTATGCCATTTCAGATATACAGGACACTGGTGTTTTTACAAACATATCATCCAGCCCAGTCATCCAACAGTACAGGAAATGTGTTTAAACATGTAGATGTATGTATGTGTGTACATATATTAATATCTAAATAGATATATACATATTTATATATGTAGATATCTATATGTATATCTATATATCTATATATATATATATATATATATATATATATATATATATATATATATATATATATATATATATATATATATATATATATATATATATACATACATACATATGCATACATCTATAAATATATATGTCTACATCTATATGTATATATATATATATATATATATATATATATATATATATATATATATATATAGCTATACAGCAATATATAATATATATATATATATATATATATATATATATATATATATATATATATATATATATATATATATATATATATATATATATAAATAATTCAAATTAACTGCACTCAAAAAATGAACGAAGAGAAGAAATTTTAACTAAGAAATGAACTTTGTGACAATAACAGCATTCAAAGAATAGAAAATCACACCAACTCTTGTAGCACTTTAATGCTTTCGTCTTATTTATTATTAAGACTTCTTCAGAAAGACATGTTTCATAACTGTGAGCAACCATTTTCACTTCCTTTAAATACATTAGTACTTGCAGGCCATTTAAATTAACAACAATTCCTTTCCAATAGTAAAGTGTGAACAGGCAGGGTGCTGTGTGCATTTTCATTAACATTGCAATCGCAGTTACATAAGGTAAATTGGTCAGACAGTAATAGCCTTGTGGTGCAGTGTGCATACTAAGAGGGATCGTGTGCAAAAAGGGATCGTGTGCAATAGCAAAAATAAAATAAAAAATATGGGGGGGGGCGGGAAGGATGAGAGTCATGTTGTGATAATTCTAATACTAACACCCAGACTGGTTCATCCCTGACGGGACAACCCAGAAATTATGTATAGTTACTTTGTATAACTTCTCTATTAGTATGCACATGGCACCACAAGGCTATTACTGTCTGATGAAGTCTTGACAATAAATAAGATGAAAGCACTAAAGTACTACAAGAGTTGGTGTGATTTACTATTCTTTGAATGCTGTTATTGTCACGGAGTTCATTTCTTAGTATATATATATATATATATATATATATATATATATATATATATATATATATATATAGATTTATATATGTAAGCAGCTATATATATATATATATATGTAAGCAGATATATACATATATATATATATATATATATATATATATATATATATATGTATAGGTATATACAGACATGCATCTGTAGATAAAAATGGGAACATAACAAAAACATATATGTCCACATGCACCGTTAATGGGGTTGAGAGGCAACAAACAACATATGTCTTCACAACATATGTCTTGTATGAATAGGTAATCCCCTCCACAGTCAAACATGTCTGCCCTGCAATACACTACCAACTGTTGCAGGTCCCATAACCAGTACCTGACAAGACATGGGCACAAGATGTTAACAGTACTCCATCCCACCTGTATGATGTCGGCTTGGTATCAGTAACATATCATGCAGTACAGTCTGGATCCCATAGGGAATGTACAATGTAGAAGCAATCAACATCCCAAGAATACATATACACAGACACATACCTGCAAATATAGATATACATATATAAATATATATATATATATATATATATATATATATATATATATATATATACGTACACATATATATGTAACTACACATACACACACAGAGATACATATAGGAAGATACATATGTAAAAGGTGCATAGAATATGGAACAGCCACTATGCCTACAGTTACCACCTTACCAACTGGACACCGTATGAGCCACCCATACAAATGACAATCATTGCCTGCAACATATAGCCACCGAGAGGTCAAAGGATATAACACCACACACAGGTTTGCATACATGGGAAAGCTTTATTTGTGTACTATTACAGTTGTATATGCCATGTCATATAGCTGTTTAGACACGGATATCCATATAAACAGAGTAATGCAATTGTGAAACAGTTATACTAATACAGTATTCGGTAAAGGTTTACATATGTTGCTGTCTAGGCTGAGGTCTTAAAGTAGTACAATAGTAAAGACAGACTGGACCACATGATACCAAACAATCAACAGTAAGTAATGCAGATGTATAGTCCAGCAGCCTCTATCTACACTCTGTACACAATCCCTAGGGGGTAAAGACCTCAGTTGATACAATGGGATGTATCTGCTACATAACACGGCATAACTGATATCACAATCACACTGACAAACAGAACAGTCTGTATGGCAGAAGGCAGTAGGCCTGTATTTAAACAAGGTGGATTGTATGGTAATGTGCATCCATATACCTTAAGGCAGCTTACCTCTGATACCTCCACATGTTGTAACAGCCTAGGTTAATTATTGTACATCCCACCCAGACTCAATAATACAGGGCCATATACTACTGCTTCATACACTGGCCTCTGGAGTGCATAAGGGCACACATGTATTGTGTAGGTGATGCCCACATATATATGGCCCCAACCCCACAGTATATGTGGGGGACACAACAGCAGTGGACTGATGGCAGGAATGGCAGGATGACATATTCACATCCTATTGCAGAACAACTCCTGACAGCATGTCATATGTGCAAAGCCTGGTATGTAGGTAGAGGACAGAGGCTGGAACACAGACCCATGTGTGTAAAACTGTTATCATACACTAAGCAAGTCGCTGGTGTTACAGGATAGTCTGCAACATACCCTTAGGAATATGAAGTTAGAAACAGAAATGGAGGTAGCCATTTACTGATAGCACTCAACACACACACTGCCAGTGATATATCTGACACAAGACCTGTGTGGTGGACAGACAAAACATAATATGCACACCTCTAGCCATAAATAGGATAGGCCCACCATTGGGAGCTATGCAGACATAATGCATTCCAAGTTAAACTAGTATGTAGACACAAACCCTGTAAAACCAGTGCTATACAATGCATACAACAACACTACTCACACTCTGTCTGTAGTTCTGGCACCTCCTACAAACATGTAGCTGGCCTGAGTGTGCAGTTTCATCTGTAAGAAGTATTGCTATCTTTTGTCTGTAACACTGATACCCACACACAGTAAGGATTTCCATCATACAGGAAAGGTAAAGGGACCATGCCCACATGATGTAGGGATTTATAGTAGTTGGTTGCCATGACTGTGGTAATTGGAAGTACTACACAGCATGCTGCATGCAGATAGCAAGTGGAGGACACTGTTTGGTGCAGAGGCCATTACCTGATCAAGTGCATCACCTACAAATTCCATGCTGCAATCTATGCAAAGCAGCTCATTACATCTACTGGAGAGAGACAGAGAGTGAGAGAGAGAGAGAGAGTGAGAGGGATAGTGTGTATAAGGAGAAAAAAAGAAAAATGCCAAACACTCTAGAAGAGTCTGCAGTCCCAGAACAGGTATGTGAAGTATATATGTATGTAATTGACCGTAGTACTTGGTCCATAATAATGAGACAGATGATGTGGAATGCTTTATATGTGCCTTCCGGTGTTGTTGTTGTAATGATGTTCAGCTGAACAACTGCTAAGGACAATAGAGTCCATCCCTGTGGGTAATGGGCCATACCCAACAACTGTACAGAGCAGCACTGACTGATAAGATATAAGCCATCATAGTGCGTGTTGTGTAATGGGAAGTATGCATATTATGTGGCCAATGCTGGGGGTGGAAGTAATGCCATTATGATGGACACGTGGCTTCCACAGCCCACCCCTTGCAGGATACTCAGGTTAATCTGTATTGTAGCATTCAGGAATGCTATAGGTGTGTAATAGGGTTACCTGCCCTACATATACCCCGCTAATGTCAGAATGTGTCCATATGTGGCACCTGTCTGTGTTGTAGCAAGGCAGAACAGTGCAGCTGTGCAGGAAGGTGTTGTGAGATTGTGGACCTGATGTCTGAATGTACCCCACATATAGGTATGTATATGGGTACATATGTAGACATATATAATATATATAAAAAAAAAAATATATATATATATATATATATATAAATATATATATATATATATATATATATATATATATATATATATATGTATAAGCCAAATATAAAGACAGAGAGGTAACCAAAGCTGCTCAATAATCCATTCATAAAGTGCCTGTAACTGCAACTGGGATATTCTCCAAGGACCAAGCTTAGATTTAAAAGCAAAAGAATTTATTTGATAAAATTGTTGTCGGTAAGCGCTTTCACATTTGCTTTCTCAGACCGTTAACATTCAAAAAATCAGTCTGCTCCTTTTATAGTAGTCATGTGTTTCATCTTATAGAGCTTTAAAGTGATACAAACCAGGTTATTGAAAGCATCATTAAAAAAGTTCAGTGTCTTAATACTTCTATGCTAAACAAAATAAATTCACATCTGTTAAGAATTTACAAAGTACACATCATTCAATGCTTACTAAGAACTTACTGATATATAATGCTTGTTGCTAAAAAAGACATGTCTTAATAATAGTAACTGCAGCCATTAGAAAAGGCATCAACTGTTGCATAAAGCTCAAAAAATGAAAATTTCTCAATCAGTATGTGCTATATATGCATTAAACTGTGTTAAACTGTGTATACCATTTATGTAAAGAACTTATCAAAAACATTGTAAGTATGCTAATCATACAAAACAAAATTCACAAAACTGATAGAAGTCACTAATCGTTAAAATCACAAGTTGAGAAGTCACTAATTAAAAAATGCATGCATTTATAACAGATATCTTTAAAAACATTTCCTAAGGCATTTTCAAAAGCCTATCATTATATATTTACACTAAAAAACTATCTAAACATAGAATTACAAGTTGTTAATATTGTAAATAGCGCTTATTTAAGGCGTCTGGCTCTTAACACTGGTCGAATAAAAGCTCGTTCATTAAGGCCACTGCCTTTATCTGCTCTAAGCCGGATCATCCAGTTAACTTCTACTCTCTCAGTAGTATTACAAATATTCCCTCGTCTTAATATTGGCAGGACACTATCTATAGCCACGAAAATAAAGCTGTGTTGGTTACCATACTGACCTACATGCTTAGCCAGTGCATTATTATTATGTCCAATCCTAATAGCATATAAGTGTTCTCTAATCCTAGTTTTAAATGCCCTATTAGTCTTACCAACATAGAAAGCTTGGCATTCTTGGCATCCTGCCAGGTATACCAAGTTAGCTGTATTACATGTGGCATCAACTCTAAAGGTAAATATCTGACCAGTATCTGGGTGCTCAAATGTATTCGCTTCACATATATACTTGCAATATTGACATTGTTTACAAGGATGGGTTCCCAT
Source organism: Protopterus annectens (assembly GCF_019279795.1). Lineage (NCBI taxonomy): Eukaryota > Metazoa > Chordata > Ceratodontiformes > Protopteridae > Protopterus > Protopterus annectens. Next base: position 226,509,266 of record NC_056734.1, on the reverse strand, counting down.
CAAAGCCATTTTGTCTCGCCCATCATGGCGGTGACAGAGTAACATCTTAAGGTTGTTCCTATTTTTATACTGAAACTTAGGGGTAATGCCCACTAATGACCCAATCTCCTGATTGCTGGTAAGAATCGGCCAGTGCTTATGGATAATGTCGATAATGTCCTTTCTATCATTAGTGTAGTACATTTGTATTTTTATTTGCTCATTGTCTACTTGTCCAATTATAGGCTCATGTATATGATCAGAGAAGTAGGGTGCCGCTCTATTTGATCTTAATCTATGTATGTCTTCTATAGTTCTTTTGACTTCATGTGATTTGTAACTCCTTTGAGCAAGTCTCAATTTAAATGTATCCAGTTCATTCAGATAACCCTCTTGTGTGGCCTTAAGCCTAGAAATTCTCATACCTTGGCCTTTAATAATATTCTGAAATATATAACGTGGGTGCATACTTGTCCTATGTAGGAGGGCATTCCTATAGCATTTCTTCCTATACACACCAGTATTCACTTTTTCTCCTAGCACCCTCTCCACATAAACATCCAAGAAGTCTATACGATGTGAAGAGTACTGATGTGTAAATTTCAAATAGGGGGTCAACCCATTGACCAAGGTCATGTATCTATCAAGTTCAACTTGATTACCTTGCCAAACAAGAAACACATTGTCCACAAAACGACGATAAAAGCATACGTGGGAGGCATGTAAACCACAAGGAAACAATACATCCTCTTCCCACATAGCTAAAAGGCGTAGCTGTTGTAACGATTGGACAAAAAATGAAAATTTCTCAATCAGTATGTGCTATATATGCATTAAACTGCGTTAAACTGTGTATACCATTTATGTAAAGAACTTATCAAAAACATTGTAAGTATGCTAATCATACAAAACAAAATTCATGTAATTTTTAGACCAGCAGATAAAGGAGGCCCTTTGGTGGTGATGGATTTTTTACATTATCATAATAACATGTTGGACATGTTAGCAGATGATAGGTACTATAAGACTATATCTGAACAACAGCTTCAGAGTACCATTTATAAAATGATAGATATAGTTCATGATTTGGAAGTTAGTCAGTGCATTGACCAGGAATTGGCAAAATATTTATTTGTGGAGTACCCTATGATACCAAGTATACATGGCATCCCCAAAATACATAAACATGGCACAACCCCCCCCATGAGGCCTATTGTTTCAGGAGGCGGTTGGAGCAAGAGCCTTTCTCTTTATATGTAGAGAAATATTTAAGACCTGTTGTTGAACGAAATGAGTACATTCTCAGGGATACCAAACAATTTCTAGTAGAATTATATAAGTTCTTTAAGAATACTAATATGTCTCAGAATATGTACTTTGTCACTATGGATGTCCAGTCGTTATTTACCATCATACCTAATAGAGAGGGGGTAGAGGCCATAAAAAAGTATTTGATGCTACACAGCGAATATACAGAAAAACATATTGACTTAATTTCTATGTTTATGGAAGTCATTTTAGAGAACAATGTGTTTATATATGGAACAGATGCATATATCCAGCGTGATGGTGTGGCTATGGGCACTTCATGTGCCAACAGCTACGCCAACATGTTTTTAGCTATGTGGGAAGAGGATGTATTGTTTCCTTGTGGTTTACATGCCTCCCACGTATGCTTTTATCATCGTTTTGTGGACGATGTGTTTCTTGTTTGGCAAGGTAATCAAGTTGAACTTGATAGATACATGACCTTGGTCAATGGGTTGACCCCCTATTTGAAATTTACACATCAGTACTCTTCACATCGTATAGACTTCTTGGATGTTTATGTGGAGAGGGTGCTAGGAGAAAAAGTGAATACTGGTGTGTATAGGAAGAAATGCTATAGGAATGCCCTCCTACATAGGACAAGTATGCACCCACGTTATATATTTCAGAATATTATTAAAGGCCAAGGTATGAGAATTTCTAGGCTTAAGGCCACACAAGAGGGTTATCTGAATGAACTGGATACATTTAAATTGAGACTTGCTCAAAGGGGTTACAAATCACATGAAGTCGAAAGAACTATAGAAGACATACATAGATTAAGATCAAATAGAGCGGCACCCTTCTTCTCTGATCATATACATGAGCCTATAATTAGACAAGTAGACAATGAGCAAATAAAAATACAAATGTACTACACTAATGATAGAAAGGACATTATCGACATTATCCATAAGCACTGGCCGATTCTTACCAGCAATCAGGAGATTGGGTCATTAGTGGGCATTACCCCTAAGTTTCAGTATAAAAATAGGAACAACCTTAAGATGTTACTCTGTCACCGCCATGATGGGCGAGACAAAATGGCTTTGATGGGAACCCATCCTTGTAAACAATGTCAATATTGCAAGTATATATGTGAAGCGAATACATTTGAGCACCCAGATACTGGTCAGATATTTACCTTTAGAGTTGATGCCACATGTAATACAGCTAACTTGGTATACCTGGCAGGATGCCGAGAATGCCAAGCTTTCTATGTTGGTAAGACTAATAGGGCATTTAAAACTAGGACTAGAGAACACTTATATGCTATTAGGATTGGACATAATAATAATGCACTGGCTAAGCATGTAGGTCAGTCTGGTAACCAACACAGCTTTATTTTCATGGCTATAGATAGTGTCCTGCCAATATTAAGACGAGGGAATATTCGTAATACTACTGAGAGAGTAGAAGTTAACTGGATGATCTGACTTAGAGCAGATAAAGGCAGTGGCCTTAATGAACGAGCTTCTATTCGACCAGTGTTAAGAGCCAGACGCCTTAAATAAGCGCTATTTACAATATTAACAACTTGTAATTCTATGTTTAGATAGTTTTTTAGTGTAAATATATAATGATAGGCTTTTGAAAATGCCTTAGGAAATGTTTTTAAAGATATCTGTTATAAATGCATGCATTTTTTAATTAGTGACTTCTCAACTTGTGATTTTAACGATTAGTGACTTCTATCAGTTTTGTGAATTTTGTTTTGTATGACTAGCATACTTACAATGTTTTTGATAAGTTCTTTACATAAATGGCATACACAGTTTAACGCAGTTTAATGCATATATAGCACATACTGATTGAGAAATTTTCATTTTTTGAGCTTTATGCAACAGTTGATGCCTTTTCTAATGGCTGCAGTTACTATTATTAAGATATGTCTTTTTTAGCAACAAGCATTATATATTAGTAAGTTCTTAGTAAGCATTGAATGATGTGTACTTTGTAAATTCTTAATAGATGTGAATTTATTTTGTTTAGCATAGAAGTATTAAGACACTGAACTTTTTTAATGATGCTTTCAATAACCTGGTTTGTATCACTTTAAAGCTCTATAAGATGAAACACATGACTACTATAAAAGGAGCAGACTGATTTTTTGAATGTTAATGGTCTGAGGAAGCAAATGTGAAAGCGCTTACCTACAACAATTTTATCAAATAAATTCTTTTGCTTTTAAATCTAAGCTTGGTCCTTGGAGAATATCCCAGTTGCAGTTACAGGCACTTTATGAATGGATTATTGAGCAACTTTGGTTACCTCTCTGTCTTTATATTTGGCTTGTTCTTTATTGTTTGGTTTCTGAACAGAGGGGGATTTACACCGTTGGATAAGAACGTTTAGTTAATATATATATGTATGTCCGCAAATATACAGATATCTATGTGTAGACATATATATCAGCACATATATACATCACATATATCTACACACATATAGATATATACCTATATGCACGTCTACATATATACAAACACACACACACACACACACGAACATATATGTATGTAAATGCATGTCCCCTATATTACTACCACAGTGCTGCATACTATGTGCGTGGAAAGAGCACACATAGCAATAAACACAGATATCTGCAGCTGTCAGTGTGAGTAACATGCATGGGTATGTCACATGTGAACCCCTTGTTGGGACCACATTGCCCTTGTCTGTGAATTATGGAATTGGAATATGGGGAAGTATGACAGGTATAGTTGTGGAGGTTGTCAGTGTTAATAGGTATAGAGGACAGCTTACAGGGATGGTATGTGACACATGCTGGGTAAACACCTTGGATGGTGTGTGCTGTCTGTGATGTGGATGCCCCATGGGCCGCAATATGGGCACAATGGAAACAAACCTCCCACCCACTGCTACTCACAACAGCAGTCTATGTCCTGAAGGTGCCTGGCCTGGAGGCTGAGCAGGAGGATCATGTTGGCCCTGTGAATGTGTACTGGGTGCCTCAGAGTGATGTATCACATCCCACATGTGTCTGTGCAGGCCGTTATGGAACAGACCCTGGACCTGACCACAGGGAACAGGAACATGTCTGTGTGTGCCCCCAAGGGGGGTCAACATCCCCTTGGTTGGTTCCACCTGACTGTATTGCTGGACCAGTACATGAGGAGGCCCTTGGGTAGGACATACATGTGACGTGGCCGGGTAAAATGGGCAGATGAGTTTGGAGAGGTGGTTCTGCTGGCCAATAGTACATATACATGCTATTGTGTCACTGTTATAGAATATATGTTTGTAGTAATAGTCTAAACAATCCCAGAACATGTCCAACAGCATGCATAAATAACCGCAATAACACAGTATATCAGATGTGCAACACACACATAGCAGGCATACCGCAAACATATATGGAATCATTGTGGCCCTGACAATAGCATGCAGGTGAATAGTCTGTAACAGACCAGCAATGATAGTGTCCACAGAGGGAACATAGCTACAAACACATTGCACAAAGCGTGGTATGGTACAATATCTGTCCCACTGGAAGGTAGCTGTAGCCATACCTAATGAGATGTGTATACGGTTTGTTGTCAATGATATGGTGGGGGTGACAGTGATGTGTATTAACAACTGTGGTAACCTTGCTGCATGACCTGCTCACACCTGTGTCCATCTTTATGTCTTTCAGGCATAATATCTCATGCAAGGCTGCCAGCCTACTCAGCAGCAGAAAATAACATCCTGCTGGATAGACTAATTCATCACTATGCAACCTTATTTGGCCAGACTGCCCATGATCAGCAGGAGTGGACTGCCCTGTGGAATGACATAGTCCACAGGATCAATTATGTTGGACTGCACAACTGCAGTTATGAGCAGGTCCGGCATCATTGTTCTGACCTGCTTCTCAATGCCCATTGGCATGCTGCTGCAGTCTGGGGGGATCAACTTGTAATGGGGGGAGCCATGCCATCCATCCCCCCTTGACATGTGTGGAGGAGCTCCTGGCCAGTCTCGTGGCACCTTCCTTCTGGCCACACACCAACCGCCAGACACCTTTATGGAGGTGGGTGCCACCCACACACCAGCCATGGAGCATGCAGGTAAGGCCCAAGGGCACATCTGTAGACCACTGTTGCATGTACATCTGCATCAGTACAGGTAGGTCATGCATATCTGACATGTCATAGATATATTTTGTTGCTGCATAGTAGTGATAAACAGATGTCCATATGTGGTAGTATTGTGGAAATGTACTGTTAATGTATTGTAATACTGCACCCACCCTGTAGCACTGCCACAGTTGTGGCTACTGACTTTGCATCTCTCAAACTCTAATGTAGGTCCTGCCGGGATACCACCAAGGCAGCGGCCTGTAGCTGGTGAGTATGGTTCATGTAGATGCTTGCCAATACACTGTGTATGTAATGGCTATGGTATATGCCAAGCACACATCTAACATACCTACCCAGAATTTATGCTGTACATGTGAAATGCATGGCATCACAGGGGTGACCATGATGGGGTATTGGAAGGGTATGTCAGACACCAGCATGATAACTAACATCCTGTCATTGTAGAATGTGTCCACAGGGAGTAACATAATGATGGGAGACATGGCCTATAGTAGGGACATGTTTGAAACAACACCCATATATAGTGCAACTCCAGTGTACATACCTAGATAGATTAGTACCAAGCTAACTGACCTTACAAGCCATTTTAAGCTTAGCCAATTATCCCTTGTGAGACTCAAACCCTACACCTTGTGTTTGTAAGGCAAACACCTTAACCGCACGGGGCCGTAGGACAATGGCAACTGCTACAGAGATGCAGTATGGCATAAGGCATTACAGTTGTCCACATTATCAGCTGGGACTAGGCTGTAACATGTGGTGTTCAGTGTATGGGACACTGTAAAGTGAAACACATGTGTAGGGCTACTTGTCATGCATCTTCAAATAGGCTGAAGGAGGAGTGTCAGAATGACACACCAGTGCACTGCAGCAGGGATCCTAAGGATGCTAAGAATGGCTGGATATGCACATAGTCAGGTACAGGATCTGTGGCAGTCATAGCCCTACCCCCACAGCAATAGTGATGGCAGTGTATGAACACCAAGGGATGTGCACATGAGTAGACCTTACAATCATGCAGAATAGGGAGATATGTGTAGGGCAGACTGAACATACACTGGCAAAAGCAGATGGCCCATGCTGGTATACCCCTGCCAAGAGTAGTGACTGCTGTAGTACACACAACAAGAGGTGTGACGGACCATCATGATAAGGGTGTGCACACATCATATGCCCACATGGTGTGTATGCATCGTGGTCAGCATCCACACACCTAACACATTCTGTGGTCACTGCATGTGAAAACACAGGACATATGTCACATATTGGGCTCATGTACTGCTAAGATATGTGGTGATTTGGCCCCATGGCAGATCAAGGATTGGTGTGTCATATCGATGTGGGTGTGTGCACCCCACATAGCCATGGTATGCTCTGATGGTTGTCAGTGTAAGAGTATTGGATTGGTCATACATGGTCTGCTGATGTTGAGAGCTGTGCATCAGACATCAGGCATTCACAAATGACATCTGTCCACATATCGTACCAGGTATGTTTTGCTGGAAAACATAGGGACTGTGAGCATTAAAGCTGACATAACCAACACAGTAGTACACATTCAGCAACTGGCAGTACACCTGTGAGGTGTGGTGCACAGTATATGGCAGGGTGCAGAACAGGTACACAGAAATACCGTGTTCATGGGCGCAGTGGTATCCAGGGAAAGGGGCTTTACCTAGTGACACAGCACATGCATCCCACACATGTATACTGTTGCTAGCATGGATTGACTATAGCTACACTGCATGCTGTCGGGTACCATATGTTATGCATGTTGACAGAGGGTTAATAGGAGGACTGTGTGTACTATCATTGTGCAACCTCACCTGTATGTCTGTGTGTGCGCATCCTGGTGGGTAGTTAGTTTGTCTGTAGGGTAACTCTGGTGAAGTGGAGGGAGGTTGATGCATGTAGAATGCTTGTGTGCATGTGTGTGTGTTTGTGTGGCTGGCCAAGTATGCACATGTGTGATTGTAGGGTGTTCACACAGCAGTACCTCCATTTGGGATCATGCAGTACATGTTGACTGCCACATTACACACCAGGAATACTTATCATGTATGTAATCACAGGACATCTGATAGTATAATATGGTCTGTAGCATGGAACAGGCATCAAGAGGGAAGGTAGACACCAGGTACACCCTTAATATTGCATTCAGCAAATAGGTCACCTACAACCAATGTAAGCAGCACTACAGATGCATTGGGAAAGTACTAGTCAACACCAGTGAGTGTATCCAAATATTACAGCTGTCACATGATAAACTGAATGAGCAGCATATCTGGCATATACTGAGCATTACATACACTTGACACACCAGTTTGTGATATTATGGATAGAAGATAGTAGCCCATACATTATGGGGGCCATGCTCATGATGTCTGGACATACACAGGGTGAATACCAAATGACAACAGTGAGGCCATCTAAATCCACTACATACAGGTCAGGCAGGTAATGTAGTAACAGGTCTTGTGTTGTGACCACTTGTGTAGGCATTTAGAGGTATGCTATGTTAATGAGTGGTATCAATGTGTGTATGTTAGCAAATGTGATGCAGGATGGGGTACCACATGGAAATATATGTGGGACTGTCTGCAATGCCATGGAGAAGTATGTATTATGGAGGTGTGTGTGTGTGTGTGTGTGTGTGTGTGTGTGTGTGTGTGTGTGTGTGTGTCTGTGTGCATGTGTGAGTTTGTGTGCGTATGTGTGTGTGTATACTGTTAGGCAATGCTGTACAGGTTTTAAAGTGTGTTTATTGTTTTCCCCCACAGGTGGTGAGGTGGGTCAGGGTCCCTCCTGCATGCAGTCTGATGTTGGTGTCCATACAGACATCAAAGACGATGATAGTACTGTTGAGGCACAGGTGGGGTTGTCACGGGCTGACACTGCACCATCATTTGACATCCCCCTTTTAGCTGCCCCAACCTCGCACACAGTTTAAGTGCCTATACATACCCCATTACCAGTGGCCATAGTGGAGAGACAGCTGGCATTTGGTGGAAGTGTAGAGGGAAAGTGTGGTAACCACGCTTACTGCGTCCAGTCTCAGCAGGCATAGCTTGATGTCTGGCAGGGCACCACATAGGCAGATGTCCCAGGGAGCTCATGGTAGGGCTGCTGGACATCATGCTCCTGGCAGAGGCAACATAGCTGGTACCAGCAGGCACATGTTTCAGGCTGTCATGGTGGTGCAGGCATGTATGGAACATTACACCAGACAGGGCCTGAGGCTGCAGAGGGCTGCTCTCACATCTGTAAGCAACAACATCCATGAACTGTCTGGTGCCATCCATGCTTATACCGAGCTCATGGATAGATGGTATGGTGAGATGATGGCCCTCATCGGCAGTAGTGTGTCCATGCTTGAACATGTGGTGGGTGTGCATTAATGGCCGTGTGGACGTAGGCCAGCAACAGCAACAGCTGGCAGACAACGTGGAAGTGTTAGGACACCAAGGGACTCCCGTAGTGGCAGTACCATCCCTGGCAGTGCAAGGGGGGTGCTGTTCACACCACACCACAGCAGGCTACATGCACGTGGCCCTGGCCAGTCCCAGGAGGGGCCTGGTAAGGGGCCTGGTATCTGCAGACATTTGTCATCAGCAGGTGAGTGTAGCACATCGAGGCCTGTACCTGGATGTGCCCATTGAACCCCTGGCAGGCACAGTCCACGTGTCCATGGCCAGAGGCAGTGAACTGCACACCCTGCCAGGTATGGTCTGCAGATGTCCATAAGCACCTGTGTAGGGCAGCCACATGGCAGAATTGTGTGCATGCATACCCACACACTATACAAACACACCTAGGGCAACCCCTTACCTACACAAACCACAGCACTACACACAACTCACCGCAGTACACCTCTCACCTGCACAGTTCTGCACATGGTGTCAATTGTATGGCCCACTCTTGGCCTCTGGCAAACCAACATCACACCCTGTGCATATGGTAATACCTGTGCCACATCCCTGTCATCCATATTATCAATGCACGGACAGGCTAATATGGTTCTGATGCACACGGTGACTGTACTACAGTGTGGCAAAATACTGTGGTGTAACATGTTGTAAGGAGTAAAGTGTAATGCATATATGGCAGGTAATGTAGCTGTCCAGCAATGATGCATTATAGCAGTTAGTAACACTGGTTGATTGTGGTCTCTATAATGACATCCATTTGTGTTGTAGGTATACATGTGTCAGCACAAGGATGTCCTGTGCATCTGTTGATACCTGTGCCAGATCCTTGTCATTCATACCATCAATGCAGGTACAGGCTAATATGGTGCTGATGCACACGGTGACTGTACTACAGTGTACCACAGTACTGCAGTGTAACATGTTGTAAGGAGTGAAGTGTAATGCATATATGTCAGGTAGTGTAGCCATCCAGCAATGATGCACTATAGCTGTTAGTAACAGTGGTTGATTGTGGTCTCTATAATGTTATCCATTTGTGTTATAAGTGTGCATATGTCTGCACGAGGATGGTCTGCAGTCATATTCCACAACAGGATATGGCACTGTGCTGACACAATGGCTGTGACACATCTGGGGTGCAGTTGAACACATGCCACAGGTTACTACACAAACCCGCTTAAAGCTGCTCAAAAATGCTGACAGCCCTTGTTCTGCTCAGCAACAAAATGAATAGCCCTCGCAGGACTTAAACACAGGACCATGTACACTACAGTCACAACACTTAACCAGTATGTAATGACTACTGTGAAGACAGCTGTTGTTTTACCAATATAGTGCTCAATACAGATATTGAGTAGTATTGAACAATTGCCTTTACTTCCAAAGTTGTGTAGTCCTTTTTATTAATATGACTGTTGCATCACATATGTTGTTTTATCATAATGTATCCATAGCAGATACATACGGTGAGATGCATCTGGAAGGGTATACACAACCATGAGGCTTACACATGACAAGAATATGGTTATATACATATAATAGGTCAATATAGATCTACATGTACATACACATGTCTACTCATACATATGTCTGTATAAACATCTGTATTGTGCAACATATATATGGCCATGTGTACATCTCTTCATATGTATATATATATATATATATATATATATATATATATATATATATATATATATATGTATGTATATATATATATATATATATATATATATATATATATATATATATGGTTTACTATCAAAATTTCGAACCGTACTCCATTGACTGTACTATCGTCGAACACGGAAGTTCGAAAATGGTAATATCGGTGTCAAAAAAACAATCTAGGAATGGGTTTTAACATGGGTTGAGGTAGGTGTTCAGTATTATTCTGAACTACAAACATTTCCCCTACCTTGACCCATGTTAAAACCCATTCCTAGATTGTTTTTTTGGCATCGATATTACCGTTTTCGAACTTCCGTGTTTGACGATTGTACAGTCGACGGAGGAAGGTTCGAAATTTTGATAGTAAACCTATATATACATTACACTGCAGCTAAACAAACTGTACAACAGAAGGAAGAAACTGTTGCAAAAGAGAGTAAAATACCATGAGTGGAGGAGCTCCCTGGTCAGCCTCAGTAAGAAGCTGAGATCCCTTATACGATCCTCCAAAGCTAGCTACAAAAATAAAATTGCCACTAATTCCAAGGACAACCACAAAGCATTCTATAGCTATGTCAAGAATCTCAATGGCAACACCTAGATCTGCTCTGAGTTACAGCACAAAGGCATGAAAATTACAGAACCAACTGATATTGCCAACATCCTGGCAGATAGATTCAGTGCTAACTTTACCTCCCCCTCACCCCCTAAAGGGCCCATATCTATACAGGAAGAATGCAGAGGCCCTGTAATCACAACTATGCAGGTGAAAGTTGCACTCTCTAAAGCCAAAAACACAGCATCCATGGGACCGGACAACATCCCAGGCTGCGTTTTACACGGACTTCAGAATGAACTGGCTCCCCACTTAAGCATCATGTTCAATAATAGC